>NC_056725.1:47542669-47862690 GCF_019279795.1 Protopterus annectens
AACTGGTAGGATATTGAGTACTGACAAAAGACTTTAAGGTGATCTGTATAGGACAATGTGTTTATACCCTGGGTTCTCCATGTAAGGAACCTTTGTGGGCATTCCAGCTGTTGCATATGTCTAGTCAGGTACATGCTGAAAGGGACATTGTACTAATCAGTCTGATAAGGGCCAAATAAAGTGACATTATGACTTCCTTGGAGCTGGATGCCATGGCCTTACTTATAGTATGGGCAACATAGAATGATTTTTTGCTATCTTTTCCACATGTTGACCAAAGGCCATATTACCATCTGCATATGTTCCCAGATCCCTTACTACCAGGTCAGCTCTTAGGGGGGTGTCTTATCAATGCAGTAATTAGTCTAGGTCTCCATTTTCCTAAAAGGCATTGTACTACATTTCTTGGCATTGAGTTTTAATCCGTGGCTTAGGCACCAGTCCTTAGTCTGTGTTAGACCTTCTTGTAAGATGTTTGTGAAGAGGAAGAAAGTATAATAGCTCCCAGTTTGCAGGCATTTGCAAACTGGTCAACCAAAGGCCATTGAAGTTAGTCTTTACCTCCAAATAAGAGCGGTACATCAAGGAGCCCTGAGGTACCTTGCCTGGTGCCCAGTCTCTTAGTGGAGGTGGTCTCACCAAATCTGACTTCTTGGGTCCTGTCTGTGAGCCAGCTGGCAACTCAGCAAGGTTTGTAGAGATTTATACCCAGTTCATTGAGTTTGTGAACTGTACCTGAATGGAGTACTGTATCGAATGCCTTAGCCATGTCCAGCTAGACAGTATGCACCATTTTCCCTCTCATCCATTGCCTTGGTGACCTTCTCAAAGTCGTCCACCAGATTGAGTAGACATAACCTTCCCTTGCCAAAGCCAAACTTGGTTGTGTCCCGTGTCTGAAGGCTGTCTGTGTCTTTGTGTTGAGCATTTCAATGATAATTCATTCCATGGCTTTGCATGTTAGACTAGTTAGACTAAAGGGTGTGCACTTATCGGGGTTGATTGATGGTCCACCCTTGTGAACTGGGATAACAGTTGCAATTCTCTCATGGTACAAATCCTGTTTTGAGGCTATAGTTGAAAAGTGACTCAAGTGGTCCTGATAGGACATGTTTCAAGCTATTTACATGGCATTCTGGGATATAGTTGGGTCCCACTGAGGCTATGATTTTGGCTTTAGCATGTGCCACCAGGACCTGCTTCCTGTTAATTCCTGGGGGAGAGTATTGTGGTAGATATTTCATGGGAGGACTTTGGGAGAGTGGGAGTGATGTTTGAGCTGAATTTGTTGCTCTCCTGTGAAGGTGGCACCACTGACCACCAGTTCGGCACAATGCTGTGTGCTGCCTTTGAGGTTACAGGCATAGCTGAAAAAGTCTTGTGGCTGTATTTAGCCTGTGAGACTATTTTGACCTTGTGACTGGCCCTGTTAGACTTAATTAGTCCTCTTGGTTTCTTGTTTAGTTTAATTAGAGAGATGTTATCATTACGGGAATTGCTCTTTCTCATTTTAGCCATGACATTTTTCCTTTTGTTATATTCTGTGTTATGGTTAGGATTCCACCAGTGTGGTTTGGTTTTAGTGTGTGTTTTGGTTTACTTCTAGTAGCTACAGCAGCCTTTTATAAGGTTGTATAGAGTCTCTGTTAACAATTCTGCATAGGTTGCTGTGAACTCGGGGTTAGGAGGAGCATTGAAATTTTGACAAACTACCACTTAAATAAGATGCAGTTTGCTTTGGAATAGGTCCCAGCTGTTACACGGTTTCCTGGGGATACCAAGCTGATTTTTATTTTGAAGGTGACAGCTTTGTGGTCCAACCTCATCAGTGAGGATGTGACACTGGTGGGGGGGGGGTATGCAGCACTCTCCCATATTGATGAGTACCAGGTCTTAGTAAGTTTTAACCCCTGGAGGGTGTGCGCACTATCTAGTCAAGTGTATTTGTGTTCCTAAAGTCCAGAATCATTGTGTCTGTAAATTTGAGGCATTGCATGTTTCCCATCTATACAGGGGTAGTTAAGGTCTCCCATGACTAGGGTATTTGGTTTAATGGTGAGTGTCTCCAGTAGGGTCTAGGTTTGATCTTTTGGATTCTTGGTACATAGAAGGTGTTGTTATGTTTGTTAGATTATAGTATGAGACTTTGTTTTGTGGTGATTTGCACATGGGTGACCTCCAGGGCATCATCCTGTTTAACCATCCTAGAAGTATACTTGTTGCTAGTGTAGCTTGAGTGTACTCCACCTTTTGTCCCTATCTGTGCAGCTGATGGTTTAAATGTGTGGAAGTGGTGTATGGAGTGGACAGAGCAAGCACCTATTCCATCTCCCTGTTCCAAAAATCTTGACTTCATTCCTCATTAATTTGTCAATCTACAAAAAAAAAATCACAGACATTTAGTGAAATCAAGGACAGTTTAGAGCAATTATGCTCCCAGCCCCCACATATACATACAATACATACGTCATACACACAACACAAATTAAAAAAAATGTAAAAGTATAAAAAAAATTACCTTGTGCATATTGACTGAATGGCACAAATATTACTAGTAAAAAGTAAAATAATTAAAAAATATGAACACACACACATTTGTATATTTTAGGTCTGACCAAGCTAGTATCATTTTTCCAACAGGAAAAAAATACTAAGGGAGCAGTAAAGAAGAACATCACTGTATGTTTACATTGCTAGTCAAACACCAAATTTAGCAAATCACTGAAGTCTGAGTTTAAAGTTAAGAATGTTAAGTTGTCAATCTCGCCTTCATTCTTGCTGGATGGGTTCAGAGCCGAACCTCGGCTCCAACTCGGCCTATTACTAAAGCTCGAGAGCTATTTTTACTGGCTCAAGGCTATCCTATGTCCCATAATGCTAGGCGTGATATACCCAGATCTCATTTGCCGCTTCAGCTACGAGGTTGCGTCTTTTTGCTTGCTCCAAGTTGTATTAATATTTTTCTTGTATTTAGTCAGCTTTTTGCATTAAAATCTTAGCGATAGTTTTTTATAGTTACTACCCTTTAGACCCCTGTTTAGGATTCCCTCTTAGGTAGTTTTTTATACAGTTTTTCCCCTCACTGAATAGTTAGGCCCTTGGCCAAACTCTTCCATACTTTTTTGTCTGTAGATGTATGTGTATGCCTAGTTAAATTGTATTAATAAGTGTGGGGTTTTTTGTTTATTTCTTGGTCTGTTACAACCTTTTTGTGTGTGTGTGTGTGTGTGTGTGTGTGGGTGTGTGTGTGTGTGTGTGTGTGTTTGGCTCCTCCCAGAGTTGTCTTTTTCTGCCTATCATCCTTGTTTCAGGATGTCGAAAGACACCAAGGTCTCGGGCTTCAAGAAGTGTGACTCGTGCTGTCAGAAGATTTTTCTGACAGACGGTCACACTTCTTGTGTATATTGCTTGGGCCCTCTGCACCTGCAGGACTCTTGTTCTGTCTGCCATGTGTTCAGTCCAAGAGTCCTGCAGGAACGCAGAAACAAACTTATTTTGAGAGGCTTGTTAAAGCCTAAAGGTTCCCCGGCTAAGCCTTCGTTGGGTAAACCTTCCAAGCCCGCCAAACCGTCTGCTCCATGTTCGGAGCCGTCACCGAGCGGTGCTACTACTACCACTGCATCGGTTCTGGCCAGAACCAATGATTCGAGGCCTCAGTCGGCTCCGACTCTGCTGTCGGAGCCGTCTTTGAGCAAGAAGCGTTCCAGGTCTCCTTCCCTGGAATCTGTCCATTCGGCTCCAAAGTCTCCCTTGTTATCGGAGCGGAGTCACAGGTCCCATTCCTCTCGGTCTTCCAGGCTGTCGGACCATGACCTCGAGAGGGTGGTTAGCAGACTGCTTAAGTCGCAGGCACTGGCCCAAATGTTGCATAGCCCTCCTCATCAGGCAGTGGCTTTCACTACTCCCTCTTCAATTCCTCCTCCAACTCTTCCTGTGAGTTCGGAGCCGGAGATCGTAGGGGTCGGGACCGTCAGAACATCGGAGCCGATACCACTCCTTTCGGCTCCCTCGTCGGCTCCGATCTCTTCCTTGGTTCCATCCTTGGAGGGATCCGGGGGCCGGGACTCTCTCGTCGGTTCCGAGGGGGCGAGTGGCATCGGACCCTTGTCAGACCCTGTGCATCAAAGGACAAACAAATGTCACCAAAACCTAGCACATCCTAAATACTTAGCAGAAGCAGAGTTCCACAATGGCCTGTCCTATTCTTCCAAGATTCATGCTTTTCCAATTTCAGCAGAGTAAGCAGAGTACAATCCTCCTATCTTCTTCTCTCTCTCTCCAGACCTCAGACAAGAGATCAAAAAAAAAACCTCAAAAGGAAACCTACCTTTTGCCTGCATGGGATCTCAATTTGTGCTGGAAAAAAAAATTACTCCCCCTTTTTGAACCAGCAGCATCAGCAGACTTACAGTTCTTATCTTTGAAAACTGCCTTCCTAGCAAATCATTTCAGCAAGAAGGGTATCAGTTACAGGCATTAATGGCAGCAGTGCCTTTCCTCCTTATCTCACAGGATAGAGGTGTCTCTGAGAACCAATCCGACTTTCATGCCAAGCCTTCCTACCCCAGGAGCGGTAGGTACAAAACTGTACTTTCTCCCTCTCGGAGCTTCGGAGCAGGTGAATTTGGTCCCGACATCGGCCTTGGAGCCATCCCTCTCAGTGCCGGGAGGAGTCCTTGTCTCTTTGGAGTGGGGACCCCCTTTCCTGCCTGATTGGGGTGCCTTTGAGGTTATGAGGAGTGTGCTGGCCCCTGTGCCTGCTCCACGGTCGGCTCCTTCGGCTCCTCCCTCTATGGTGCCTGCTTCAGTCTCTACCTGCTCTTCTGATCCCGAGCATGGAGAACCGACGTTACAGGTAGCCCCATTGGGTGTATCCTCCTCTTCTGAGGCCTCCCCTGATCTTTCAGGGGAGCCCCCTCGAAAGAGAAAATGCAAGAGGAAGCATGTAGATTCCCCTGAGTCAGTCACATCAGACACTGACTTGGATGACTCAGAAGGGTCCCCAAGGTCCCCCTCTGAGGATGTCTCATTT
The DNA here is from genome assembly GCF_019279795.1 of Protopterus annectens. NCBI lineage: Eukaryota > Metazoa > Chordata > Ceratodontiformes > Protopteridae > Protopterus > Protopterus annectens. The sequence continues at coordinate 47,547,702 of NC_056725.1, forward strand.
TCTGACATCCTGGAGATTCTTAAGCAGAGTGGAAACTGGTCTGCCCTTAACCCTTCTGAGGACGAGTCGGTGTACCTGGATGCGATCGTTTCTCGCCCTTCCACCTCCTGGGTGTCTCCACCTTTCGTCCCGCTCATGGATGTGGTGGCTCGAAAGGCATGGACGGCTCCGGATACTATGGAACCAACTCCCCAGAAGCCTACAAAATTTATTACAGCCCCTTCTGACAAGCAGTTTCTAAATAAGGGCGTCCCTGTTGATGCCATGGTGGTGGCGGCGGCCACTAAAAAGGAGTTGGCTGACACTTCAGTACCTGTCCATCCTCCTAATAAGGAATCTAGGACTATGGACAGGTAGTATGGCAAGCGGATGTTTTCCTCAGTGACCTTTGATATGCGGTCGCTGAATTATTTGTGCCATTTCACCCGTCTCCAGAGAGACCTTCTCAAGGAACTGGGTGATACCTTACAGGACCCATCAGCTGCGGGGTCTCAGGAAAAGATCAACTCCCAGCTGGGGACCCTAAACTCTGTTGTCAACTCCTCCATGCGGCTCATTTCCTATGCAGCCGATGGAGTGAGTAGGGCTGCAGGCACGGGCATTGCTCTAAGGAGACACGCCTGGATGCGGCTTTGCAATTTTGCTGACCCTTTCAAGGCGTCCTTCACTAACACCCTTTGATGGTTCTGCCTTGTTTGGACCTCAAGTGAAGGATGCATTGATTAGGTGCGAGCAGGAAGGCAAGACTCTCTCTGCCGTAGGAGTCCGTTTTTCTACCCCTTCTAGACCATACCCTAAGGGTCAGAAAGGTGGGAAAATGTGGTTCCGCAAACCTCAGGAAGTACTGCCTGACGCACGTGGTGAGCTTCCCTCCAGAGGCAGAGGAGGGAACAATAATAGACGCTGCCTGAGGGGCAGGGGAGGTCTGCAGAATCAGGGTAGCAGAGAATCCTTCTCTGACAAACCCTTCCAGCACCATTGAGGAGCTGCCCGACTGTCCACCTTCGGAGGCAGTCAGGGGAAGACTATCACTGTACCCAGAAGCCTGGCATTCCCTCATGCAAGACAATTGGGTACGGTCGATCATATCCGAGGGTTAAAAAATTCCCTTTATTCATACCCCACAACCGCCAAAAGGGCCCCTTCCAGACATTCCACCTGGTCTGAGGGATCAAGCAGCACTAGAAATTTTAAAGCTTCTAGAAAAAAGAGCCATCCAGCCAGTCCCAGCAGACCAGCAAGGATCCAGAGTCTACTCCAAGTTCTTTTTGGTACCAAAAAAGACAGGAGACTGGAGACCTATTTTGGATCTCAGCAGGCTGAACAAGTCTTTTCAAAGAACGAAATTCCGGATGGTCACGCTTCAGTCCATTCTACCCTTCCTGGATCAGGACAATTGGATGTGCTGTATAGACCTTCAGGATGCATACTATCATATCAAAATGAACAGGTGCTCCAGGAGGTTTCTCCGCTTCTGGCTGGGAGCCAGTCACTACCAATTCAGAGCCCTGCCCTTTGGCCTCACCACAGCCCCCAGGTTGTTTACCAAATGTATGGCAGTGGTTGCGGCTCACCTGAGATGAAAAGGATTCCAGGTGTTTCCATACTTAGACAACTGGCTCCTTACTGCCACCACCAAGCATCAGCTACTCCATTCCAGAGATTATACCCTCCAAATTTGCAACGAGCTAGGTATCTCTATAAACTCCGAAAAGTCTGCCTTGTCAGTCTATTACCTTCATAGGCGCCATTTTAAACACTGTGGAACTGTCAGCAAAACTGCCTATACAAAGGATTTCAGACATTCAAGGTCATGTTCAAATCCTACTACAAGAGAGCAGAGGCCAGGCCAGATTCGTACTAAAAGCCCTAGGTCTCATGGCAGCAGCTATCACATTACTCCCCCTAGCTCGCCACTCAGTCATGCAAAAGACACATTTCGTGGTGGATGGTCTCCCCTCAGGTTCTTCAGGGCAGATCCTTTGTCCTTCCTCCTCCTGTGGCTGCTGTGACAATGGATGCCTCCCTGATTGGGTGGGGGGGCATTGTCAGGGCAGTACAGTCCAGGGCACATGGCAGCCTTTCAAAAGCCACCTGCACATAAATGTCTTGGAAATGAGAGTTGTACTTTTAGCGTTGCAGGCCCTTCAAGTCTCTCTACCCACCGGGACTATTGCAATTCAGACTGACAATATGTCTGTAGTGTGGTACATCAACAAGCAGGGCGGAACCAGGTCCTACCCCCTATGTCGAGAAGCACTCAGACTGTGGCAGTGGGCGATCTCTTCTCAACGGTTTCTGGTAGCAACGCATTTCCCCGGGAAGTCCAACGTCATAGCGGACAGGCTGAGCAGAGCCATTCTCATGCCCCAAGAGTGGTCTCTCAACCAGCTAGTAGTGGAAAAAATCTTCAGGAGGAGGGGTCAGCCTTGCTGCGATCTTTTTGCAACCCCTCAAAACAGCAAGTGCCCAGACTTCTTCACCCTCTTCCCTCTCCCAGGTCTTCTCCCCAGAGAAGCTCTAGTCCACGATTGGCCCCAGGGCCTTTTGTATGCTCCCCCCCTTTCCCTTAATTACTCAGCTAATCCAGAAAGCAACTGTTTTGAGATCCAGAATGATCCTTGTTGCCCCTTACTGGCCTCGACAAATTTGGTTTCTGTTCCTGCAATGTCATTCACTAGATCAACCCTGGCATCTGGACCCAGCGCCATATCTTCTGACACATCAGCTGGGCGGGCTGCATCAATCTCTCAACCTCACAGCTTGGTTGCTCCACTTCCAGCCATAGCCAGGCTTCCCTCAATCTCTCATTCAGTTCGTGAAATCATCCTCGCTTTGCACAAGTCTACTACCAGAAAGACTTATGCTAGCAAATGGAAGCATTTCTCTGTTTGGGCAGGGGAGAAACAAGTTGACCCTTTTACAGCCCCTGTCCATACAGTCTTAGAGTTTTTGGCAGAACTTTTTCAAATGGGATCTTCTTCAGCCACCATCAGAGTTCAGTTGGCAGCCATTGCAAATTTTCACGTTGGATTGTCAGAGGCCAGCATTATGTCACACAAACTTTGTAAAGCCTTTCTAAAAGGAACCCTCTTACTTAGGCCCCCGGTAAAAGATCCTCCCCCACCATGGGACCTAAATTTGGTGCTGTCGTCTTTAATTCTCCCTCCCTTTGAACCAGCGGCTTCCTGTTCATTAAAGGTGCTCTCTTGGAAAACTCTGTTTTTAGTAGCCATTTCAGCGAGAAGGGTATCAGAACTTCAAGCTTTTTGTGTTCGCCCTCCTTACCTTGTTTTTCACAAAGATAGAGTGTCACTTAGGACTAATCCGTTGTTTACCCAAAGTACTCTCTGAAAAAACTCTGAATCAGACCATTGATCTTCCTGTTTTCTTCCCACTTTATACCAATAGGTCTGAACGGAAGTTACATTGTCTAGATGTTCACCGTCAATTACGCTTCTACCTGGATAGAGCCAAGAAGATGAGGAAATCAGAACAGCTCTTCCTGTCTTACTTGAAAAGGAAACAAGGCCTGCCAATTTCCAAGGTAACCATGTCCAGGTGGTTGACCTCTGTTATCATGTTGATTTACCAATTGAGGCATAGAGAGCTCCCTATTAAGCCCAGAGCTCATTCAAACAGAGCATTAGCTTCTTCAGTAGCCTTTCAGGCAAGATTGCCAATGGATTCCATTTGGGCAGCAGCCACATGGGCCTCTACTCATACCTTCATTTCTCATTACAAGCTGGACATGACCTCTAGAAGTAGGGCTGATTTTGGTTCCACTGTACTCCAGAATTTGTTCCATTGAGCCACCCAGGACTAAAGTGCTAGGAACACTGTCCCATCCAGCAAGAATGAAGGCGAGATTGACAACTTAACATTGAGAAGTTATGTACTTACCATAACGTTCCATGTTAGTTGTCTTCTTCTCGCCTTCTTTCTTGTGTCCCACCCTCCATCCCCCTAGCCTGGCAAGACCAGAGTATCTTCTGAGATGTGTTATTATGAGAGTTATCTCCTTAGCTACCTCTTTCCTTTTCTTGGTAACTCCTATAAGAGTTTTTTTATACCTAGATGTATAGAGGTAGATATATATATATATATATATATATATATATATATATATATATATATATATATATATATATATATTTATATATTCTCTGTCATGGTGGGGACATGTATGTCCATAGTGTTAGCTATCAAACGAGATCTGGGTATATCACGCCTAGCATTATGGGACATAGGATAGCCTCGAGCCGGTAAAAATAGCTCTCAAGCTTTAGTAATAGCCCGAGTCAGAGCCGAGGTTCGGCTCCGAACCCATCCAGCAAGAAAGAAGGCGAGAAGAAGACAACTAACATGGAACGTTATGGTAAGTACATAACTTCTCATTTTCACTCCTACACCTTGATTTAGCCACCCTAGTGAGTCAGTCAAAATGGAAATGATGTAGGAGTGAGTAGAATTTATTGAAAGATGTGCAAGAATCTCAGGACTAGCACACACTTCTCAGAGGTGGACAGGTGCCTGATTAGCCAGTTGCTTGGAAAGGTAGCGATAATACAACAAAGATGCCCTGGAGACTTGTCAGCACCATCCTCATGAACTTATTAAAGGTGTTCATCCATTTTACCCTAAACACTGGGTATTTCATCAGAACATAAAAACATACTATAACATTTAATATAAAGGTTAGTATCATTCATCATCATCATCTTCTTTCGGCTGTTCCCATTAGGGGTCGCCACAGTGGATCACCTGTTTCCATTTCTTCCTGTCCTCTGCATCTTGCTCTGTCACACTAACCACCTGCATGTCCTCTCTCACCACATCCATAAACCTTATCTTAGGCCTTCCTCTTTTCCTGTTACCTGGTAGCTTCATCCTTAGCATCTTTTTCCCAATATACTCCACATCCCTTCTCAGCACATATCCAAACCAATGGAATCTTGCCTCTCTGACTTTGTCTCCAAACCTTCCAACCTGGGCTGACCCTCTAATATACTTATTCCTAATCCTGTCCACCCTTATCACACCCAGTGCAAATCTTAACATCTTTAACTCTGCCACATCCAGCTCAAACTCCTGCCTTTTTATCAATGCCACTGTCTCCAACCCATATAACATAGCTGGCCTCACTACCCTCTTGTAGACCTTCCCTTTCACTCTTACAGGTATTCGTCTGTCACAAATCACTCCTGACACACTTCTCCACCCACACCATCCTGCCTGTACTCTCTTCTTCACCTCTCTTCCACACTCACCATTACTCTGAACGATTGACCCCAAGTATGTAAACTCATCGACCTTCGCCACCTCTACTCCTTGCATCCTCACCATTCCTCTATCTTCCCTCTCATTCAAACACATATATTTTGTCTTAGTTCTGCTGACCTTCATTCCTCTTCTCTCTAGAGCATATCTCCATCTCACCAGGGTCTCCTCCACCTGTTCCCTACTCTCACTACAGATCACAATGTCATCTGCAAACATCATAGTCCATGGGGACTCCTGTCTGATCTTGTCTGTCAACCTGTCCATCACCATTGCAAATAAGAAAGGGCTCAGAGCTGATCCTTGATATAACCCCACCTCCACCTTAAACGCATCCGTCACTCCGACTGCAGACCTCACCGCTGTCACACTACCCTTGTACATATCCTGTACCACTCTTACATACTTCTCTGACACTCCTGACTTCCTTATACAATACCACAACTCCTCTCTATCATTCATCATATGCGCTAAAAAAAAAATGGAGGAAAAAACAGAATGCTTTGCACTAATAAATATGTCAGCGCATCTTAAAGTTAATTATGTACAGCAAACAGAGTAAAACTAATTAAAACTAAAATAGTCATGCATATTTTAGGTTTAATAGGTTGTTTACCCCCTGTGTGCAGAACTATATGGTACATATGACTAGGCTTCAGAAAAACATAACTACTCAAGTTTCTAAGTCAGTAGCATCTCAACCATTGCTCGAGTCTCATAAGACCTTGAAGACACAGGTTGGCCACCATATTATCTGTATCTAATGTTTTCATGCGACTCACTCATCACTAATACAATAAATGGTACTGCACTAGCAGTAGGCACTGGCATTGCAGTCCACAGTCCACTGTCATGTCTGGAGGTGACTATGTCATTTTGTGGAGTGCTTCAAGGTGTCCTTCCTTAACACTCCATTTGCCTGGTCTGCTTTATTTGATCCAGAAGTTATGGACACGCTAACCAGAAGTGAACAGGATGGCAAGATATTGTCTGCCATGGGAGTATACTTTTCCAAAATGCAGAGGACTTTCTGAACAAACCAAAAGGGTGGAAAGAGGTTGTTCTTCTGCAGGTTACTACAGTTTTCTCAAGATAGTCTAGATGAAGGTGCCTCCCCCCCATGTAGAGGAGAAAACTTTAATGGATGCCACACTAGGGGTATGGCCAGTCCACAGAATCAGAATTTTAGAAGACCCTTCTCTGGCAAACCCTTCCATTGCTCCTGAAACCATGCCTGACTGCTGCACTCTGGAGGCAGTCAGGGTGGTTGGCTTTTTACCCACATGCTTAGATGGCCAACTCATCAGATGCCTGGCTGTTGAGAGTAATTTCCAGCAGCTACACCATTCCTTTTCAGTTTACACCAAGTCTGTGATAAAAATCTCTTCCAGACATGCCACACTGCAAATGAAGTGAAGCAGCAGCAGATATTTCAGACCTGCTCATAAAGTGAGTCATCCAAGAGGTCCCACTAGATCAGAGAGAATCTGGGGTCTGTTTAAGTTTTTTTTTTTTTTTTTTGGTGCCAGAAAAAATCAAGGACCTCACACCCATTTTGTACCTTAGCAAAGTAAAGTTCTTCATAAAACAGACCACATTCCATAAATTCAGATGGTGATGGTGCCATCCATTCTGCTTCTGCTGTGGAAGGACAAGTGGATGTGCTTAGTGGATCTTAAAGATGTCTGTTGTCACAAGGCATTCCAGGAGGTTGCTGATGTTCAGGCTGGGAGCCAGTTACTACCAATTTTGATTAGTTCCATTTGACCTCACCATAGTTCCCCAGGTGTTCACCACATACATAGCAATGGTAGCAGCTTGGCTTGGGGTGCAGATTCTGGGTCTTTCGATACCTGTACAGCTGTCTCTTTATGGTGACTTCAAGGGCATTACTGATTGAGGCTAGAGGCTGCTTGCTCCATCTGTGCATGTCCGTGGGCATTACAGTCAACTTTGACCAATCCATTGAAAACAACAATCACGGCATTTGGCCTGATCCCCAAATCCCTCCCAGTAATCAAGGGTCTTTCTCTTCTCTCCTTGCCCCCCCCCCCCCTGTATGCTTGCATGTCCGTGGGCATTACAGTCAACTTTGACCAATCCAACACCCTTCGACATGAAATGCGGCAGCATTTTGACCTGATCCCTCCCAAAGAGACAGTAATCAAGGAATGCTCTTCTGCTTCCTTGGCCCCCATTTCCCCTGTATGCTTACCCTTCAACACCCTTGATAATCAAGTTTCTGCAGAAAGCAGCACATTGCAGAGCAGTCATAATCCTCGTAGCCCCCTTCAGGCCCAAACAAGTCTGATTCCCCTTCCTGTGGCCTCATGTTTTGTACCCTCCTTGTGCTCTGGACCCCCACTTCTAGTTTGATATCTCATGCTTCCAGCCAGCCTCACCCACATCTGAAATCCCTCAGGTTGACAATTTGGTTCCTCCATTTCCAATGATAACCAGATATCTCAAGTTTTGCATATCCTTTACTCTTCACAGAAATCTTCAACCAAGAGAAATTTATGATGATAAGTGGAAGCAATTTTTAATTTGGGCCTTTTCAAAGAGCTTGAATACTTTTTCTGGCCCATTAGATTAAATATTCAATTTCCTAACTGGTCTTTTTCAGTCCAGGTCTAGCTTTTCTACTCTCATGGTTCAGCTGGCAGCCACTTCAGATTTCCACTTGTGTTAATAGAAATGCCAGTGACTTATCTAAGATTGCCCAAAGCATTTTTTTAAGGGAAGGATGCCTTTCTCCTCAGACCACAAGTAAGGGATCGCATTCCTTCTTGGGATTTGCCTTTTCTTCTCCAAGCCTTAACCAAGGCCACTTTCAAACCAGCTGCTACTGTAAACTTTAAGTATCTTTCATGGAAGAGAATTGCAGTCACAGCACCAGAAGAGTTTCAGAACTTCAGACTTTGCCCTACATCCCACCTTGTCATATTTTTCACTAAGACAGTCTTTCTTTGAGGACATATCTTTCTGTCTTGCCTAGGGTAGCCTCTAAGTCTATTCTTAATCAGTTGATATAATTTCCAGTTTTGTTTCCAAATGTCCATAACAATGATAAATACATGCTTCATTGTTTAGACCTCCATGGCCAGCTGAGATTCTATTTGGACAGGACCAAAATATCAGGAAATCGGACCAACTTTCTGTTTCCTCTCTAGAGCTAAGTTGGAGAAAACCAGTTACCAAGGTAACATTGTCGAATTGGACTTCTGATAGAATATTCTTTGTTTATTATTAAAGGTGTGTCTTTATTATTTTGTTTTATTTAACATTTGTTTACCAGGAAAGTCCAACTGGGACAGAGCCCATTTTCAGCAGAGGCCCAGGGAGAAATGGTCCAGATGCATGACTTTACCTAAAACCAAAAGTTCACTCTACTAGATCAGTTTTAACTTCAACTACTTTTTTTGGTCATGCTTCTCTAGGTGATATTTGTGCAATGACTACCTGGTCTAGCAGTCATAATTTTGTGTTCCATTTTAAACTAGATTTTCAGTCAAGATGTAGGACCTCCTTTGGCCTCCACAGTTTTGTGGAATATTCTCTCCTCATACCACCGATTTTCTGTCTGGGGATTCTGTCCCACAGGCTGATGTGGATGAAAAAGACAAGATCGGATACTAAAGTTATGTATTTACTATAATGCTATATCCGTGTTTTCTTCCATCCATCTCAACCATCCCCTCCCTCTGTTCTCCTTCTAAATTGTCAGTAGTATTTGTGATTTCAGCTGACCTTGTCGATTGGTCTAATTCTTAGTCTGTTGTTAGGGGGGACCTTGAATATGCAAATCAGGTACGATAAGGCAGTCTTGAGCTGAGGAAATTTGGTCATGCAGCAGATTATGGGAGAGAACTTCAAGCTTCTGAGCTGAAGTGCCAACCTCTGATCCACAAACCCACAGGTAGAGACAGACAGAAGACTACAACACAGACCTAACATTAAGTACTTAATTTCATTTATGCCTCTTCTTTCAAGTGCTATAACAATGCATCATTAAAATTCAGGAATATAGTAGGAAAAACATATATTTAAAACTTAACAGATTATGCAGGCTTTTTTAAGTTTAATACATGCTGTGAGCATTATGGGGTATGAAAACCGCCAGTCTTGGGGTATTGGGGGAGGAGGATCTTGCACACTTTCCTAGATTGGTGAAAGACATGCCCTCTCTTAATGAAAAGGGAAGGACTGTATCAGGAGACAGAATTTTAAAGAGAGACAGGCTGGGGACTGTTGTGAGACACGCAAGCTAGGAGCTTTTGAAAGGGAGAGAGACAGACTGTCAGAGAAATGTTTGCTTCTGTGAGAGTAGAACTTGGAAGCCTGGTGTAGGGACTCCTACAAAACTGTGTATAATACTGAAGACTGAAACAGTATCCTACAAAGGAATTATGGAACTATTGTGAAAGACTGTGGACAATGAATTATATTTTGAGGGGACTGAATGGTTTTATTTTTAAATGACTTTGAATTACATTGTCACGGTGTAAATAAAGCACATGTAAGTCTAAAGCAGAGTCACCAGTGTTTGCTAAATAAAACACTGGTGGAGAATACGGGCAATGTTTGGTCAATTGTACACCAAACTACACTGCTTTAGTTTTGTATCATGTCTGAAAGTGCTAATACATTGTGAGTTAGTTTCTCTACTTTCAGAAAGAGAGAGCTGCTACCTGTTTGTGTTATCATACTCACTTGAAGAGAGAGAGGATTTTATATATGCTTTATGGAGAACTGGTGTTTATTTGTAAAAGCTGATTTCTGATTTGGGCAACCAAAATGAGAATGTATAGAAATAATTTAGAGTTACTTTAAGATATGACAGAAGTGAACTTTAGATTTTGTATTGAAATGGGTGGTATGACAGCAACCTGCCCAAAGAAGCATCAATTAATGAAGTTGTAATTGACTGTTAGCTCAGTTGTGTAGTTAAAGAATACTGCTGTGAAGTTTGCTTTGTGTGAAATATATTTACTAAACTGACAGTAAAATGGAAGCTTTTATTGCTGCTTATTAATCTCTGCTGTGTTGCTGTAGAGTCACAGGCTTCTCTTTACCATACCCAGGCACTGATCCAGAAACAGAAGCTAAATATTGAGAGTGAAGTAAGAGAAATAATTGTTCAATCACGTTTAACAGCTTACATGAAAAGTTTTGTTATAGTGATAAGTACCGTGTAATGTTTTAAAAATGTGTGATAGAATTGCTGAAAGGTTGTTGACCAAAAGAAGTGAATGCTAAATTGCTTAAAGGTTGCTTACCAAAGATGTGCATAGTAAATATACTAAGTTGATGAAAGAGCAGTATGGTGTATGAACATCTTAGTGTTCCTGAGTATTAAGTTGATGAAAGACCTGTATTTTGAAAATGTTCTTGCAGCATGGAGCATGTGTTCAAGAATACTGGTAAAAGAATTTGCTGAAGATGGTAGTGAGTATTACAGAGCTGTGTTTCAGGCTGCAAAAAAGTAGCCTATTACACTTTAAAAACAGAAGTAAAAACAATGCACTGTGAAGCATTGTGGCTTCAAATAACCTGTGGGCAAATTTCCCAAATATAAGTACTACTTGTATGTACAAAGGTGTGTATTTAAAGAAATAATGGAGCAGTAATTGATGTATGGAAAAGTGTGTGGAATTATAGTTTGGTCTTAAAATGTGGTACTAATTAAAACTTTTGGGGTGGCTTTTTGAAAAGAAGTAATTCATTTCAGAATTGTAAGTACTGAAAAATACTGTGTATTGTGCTGTTTACCTTGTGACAAGTCTACAAGGGAAGTTTGTGACATTTAAATAACGTTCTCTTGAAAAAAGTGGACCTCAATCAAATGGGAACCTTTGCAATGAAAAACAAAGTGTTGAGTGAAAGCTGATAGCTTTATAATGTTACGTGCAGATTCTTAACAATCTGCTTAAACTTTTCAGACTGTGATGTGTTGCAACAGTGAAAAGAAAACTGTACTGCTTATGAGAACCAGACATTTGTGTATTTGTCCTATGTTTAAAGCAAGCAGAAAATCATGTTCTGATGTTGACATCTTTAGAGAATTGTATTTTTCTTGAAATGAACTGTAATAAATTGTTGAAAGCTCTTTGTGAATAGGTCATAAGCCATTCTTACTGCTAGGAAACACAAGCAAAAAGAAAATAAAGCAAAGAATGGAACTTTATATAGTGGCAAATTTTTTGTCTGTATACTGTCTGTAGCAAAGAGTAATGGAAACAAAAGTAAAAAATAAGCCTTCCTGTATAGTGAACTGTTAATACTGAGGAAGTGGTGTACCTACAGGAATATTTTCCCATAGGCCATTATGAGACTTGGTCCAACATTAAGTGTGTCTTTATGGTATTTAAAAAGTAGCTTGGAAAACAAATTTCTTTGTTGGTATTATACTAAAGATTTGTAACAAAAAGGGTTATTATGGCAAAACTGATTTACCAAATCTCTAGGGACATTTTGTGAAACCGAGATTTTTTTTTTTTTTGCTGTGTAATTTAAGAAAGAAAAAGTTGTACAAATATGTTGAAACTAATTATGAATTGCCTTTGTTTAAAATTGAAGGCCCAAGAGCTAATAAGTAAAACAATACCTCCACTGCTGTCATGGAAATTGGGTACACATTAAGCTCTACATTGATACAGCAACAAGCATTCACAAAGAAAGTGGAGTTGGTTAAGTTTGGTCACAGACAGTGTTGTAGTATAGGAGAATGGAAATACTTTGCCTAGGAGGATGTTTTTCTGCTATGCAAAGTGAAACCTTATTTAAGAGGAATCTCTGTAGATGTAAAGGTTGTAAGAGAAATTGAATAGATACTGCTGAAGTGGGAGAAAGTGTTGTTGAGGAACAGGATCTTGTAGGAAAGGCATTGGACCATGTGACAGGAAATATATTTTTTTCAACAATGCAATCAAGAATAAGAGAAAGTAAATGAGACACTATCAGTGTTTTGTAGCTTGTGAAAAGAAGCATTACCAGAGAATGCAGAAATGCTAAGGCAGTGAGGTAGTGCTGTCTGTAAGCCAAGCAAGTCCGTAGCTATGTAAGGACAGATATTTTTTGAAAATGAAAACAAATGACAGTCAACTTTGCATAGTTGCTGGCTGACCTTGATCAGGAAAACTGACAGCAATATAAAATAAAGAAATTGTTGATTTTCTCAGAAGACTCTTCACTTTCTATACAAGTTGTAACAGTGAAAGTCAAAATTAAACCTACAAATGCTAAGCCAGGTGACATTTCAAGCCAAAAAGAAAAAGAGTGACCACTGTTAGAATGTGAAAGACAAAAGAGAAATCAGTTTCTGACCCAAACTGCCATTGTGTATTTATAGAGAAAGAGAGAGAGAAGGAAAAATTGTGGCAGGAGCAATAAGCAGTTGACAGTGCCCTGCTTGATCTGACATTAAAATGTCAGAATATGCAAACTGAGAATAAGTTACTAAATTGTTACTCTAAATTGTTGCTCAAAGAGACTGAGAACAGAGTCAAGAACCAAACATTAACTCTTGTTGATAGTGAGGTGGACCAATTTATACAACAAAATAAATATGAAAGTATAAATCAAAGTAAGCAGTTGGCAAAAAAAGAGCAGTACATTAGCAATTACTTAATTACAAGTAACATTTCCAGGAGCTGAAACAAAAATGCCATATGAATAAAAGCTTTATTAATATGGTAAAGACAGAACTGACCAAAGTAGATGTTCTTCGTGTTTCACTGTTGCAGTCATTACATTTGGGTAATCTGCTGGCAGGTTGTCCTCAGTCGGCCTGATTAACAAAGTCTTGGGTCCTGCCTCGGTTGCTGTCCCTTCTTTCTTGACGTCAAGTCATCAGGGTTATAAAACATGCAGCCGACACCATTACATTAGTCTTTCTTGCCGTGCGGTGCCCGAAGCAGAAGAAGTTCGCAAGTGCCAGTCGAGCGACTCCTGAAATTTTCATTTTCGAGTTTCAGAACCAAAGTCTTCAACTTAAAGCTAAATACCCCATTGGGGAAATGTTTTCTTGCTCCTTACCGATGTCAGTAAAAGTTAATAATTGCATTACTTGTGGAAAGCAAACACCTCATAAAGATTTTCACTCATACTGTATTCCTTGCCTAGGCCCTGACCACAACGTACCTTTCTGTCGGTTTTGTGCTTTATTTAATCAGTGCACTATCCATTGACGGTACATTTTTGCCTCTAAATATATCAGTTCTTGGTTTAATTATCCATAAATGTCGTTGGTTAGCCATCCAACTACTGGGATTCCGAAAAAACACAAAGATAAAGACAGAGACAGGCCACCAAGGTCCAAAATGCCGACGACGCTTCTCCTAAGCCAGTCGCCAGTTCGCCGGTACTCAGTGAGGTGCTTTCGCAGCCCCTTATACTCGCTGCGCAGGCCTCTACTGAGACCCATTTGGAGTCCGGTATGCTGCATGATGCTTCAACTATGAAACCTGTGGATGTCTCTACCTTGGATGGGTCCGGAGCAGCTGTGCAGGCACCGGCTTCTGAGGGTGTATTCAGGCCTACAGACTTGCATATTAAATCAACACTTCCTTCATTACTAAGGCCTAAATCTCTATCCATGTCTAAAAAACCGATGCCCAGGCCACATGCTCAGGCCCCTATGCCTAAAAAACAAATGATAAAAATGTCTGAAGATCTAATTACTCTAATCAGGGGTAGTCAACCCCCCCTCCCTCTAAGAGGCCTAGGGCTGAGCTTGATTATGAATCTTCTGAGCAGGATTCTGTTTCTTCTGACTCTTCTGATTACCTGGATTTGTCCATACCTACTTATGAGGATTCTGATGCAGAGGATTCCATTCCCTCTGCTTCCCCTCCTGAGGATTTTTCTTTTGGGGAAACTTTACATACTTTAAGGGAGCATTTCCACTGGGAAAGCCAGGAATTTTCTGATTCAAAAAAGAGGCTTAGGGATTTCCTTCTTCTTCCTCAGCATAGGCCTTTGGCTATACCTCCTGTACTACACATTTTTGATGATGTGTTCTCGGAATCCAGTTTGGCCCCTGATTCCCTGCCTCCGGCTCCTAGTAAACCTGACAGATTCCTTTTCAAAAATCCCATTGCAGATCCAGACCATTTCTCAGGGGCCCAAGGGCATTAAGGCTTCTACTGCTAAAAAATCCTACCCCTTCTGATAGAGACTCCAAGGCTCTGGATAGATGTGGTTAAAAGGTTTATACTTCTGCAACCCTGGCAATCAGAGCTTTAAACTCCCAATGTCATATGCTAAAATATCAACAGCATATTATGGGACTGCTTAAACAGAAATTATGTTGATTCCTGACTGTTTGGAAAATAAAGATTTACAGGATTTAATGCATTCTGCTGAACAAGTTGGAAAACATACTTTGCAATGTGCTTTCGATTCTTTAGAGGACTCTTGCAGGGCTGCTGTTACTGGGTCTGTGCTTAGAAGGCATGCTTGGCTTAAGGAGCAATCTTTGCCTGATCATGTTAAAGCTAAATTGTTGGATGCTCCGTTAAATCAGGACCGCCTGTTTGGCAATAAGGCTGAAGAAGCTCTTAAAAAGATGGAAGATAAAGCTAAATCTGTGCAAACTTGTTAAAGACTTTTTACAAGTGCAACCTCCTAGATTTAGTAGGCACTGGCCTACTAAGAATTGGTCCTTTCCAGTCCCTTCCAGGTTCTCTCAAGCCAAACCCAGACACAGCAAAAAACCCAGGTTTCAGTCCCAGGGGACTCTCAGAACTAAGCAGTGGGGGGGCCTCCACTTCCAAATCTGGAAATAACAAGACACCCCCCCCCCCATGGTAAACAGTCTAAATGATTTCCTTTTAAAATTCCCAAGCACTTATCTTTTGACCGCCCCTTTGGGGGGAAGGATTGCTCTTCATGCAAAGAACTGGAAACTCATAACCCAGGACAAATGGGTTTTAAATATAGTGTCCCAGGGATACAGATTTCATTTCCACACATTGCCAACACCAAACGGGTAGCCAGACCTGCCCCCAAATCAGTGGGCAGAGGCTCATAAACAAGTACTTTCCCTCTTAAGCATGGGGGCTATTCAACTGGTACCAGAAGAGGAAAAGGGACACGGTTTCTATTCCAGGCTTTTTTTGGTACCCAGAAAAGACAAATCATGGCGTCCAATCCCGGACCTGTCAAATCTGGAGATTCCAAAATTCAAGATGCTGATTCTTCACCATTTACTTCCTATGCTAGGCAAAGATGCCTGGTTGGCAACTCTAGATTTAAAAGACGCATACCTGCACATCCCAGTCAGGGAATCTTGCAGAAGATACCCAAGCTTCAAAGCAGGCTACTTGCATTATCAGTTCTCTGCACTGCCCTTTGGCTTGTCTACTGCACCCAGGGTATTCACAAAGTGCCTGGCTCCAGTTATTGCATTCTGCAGGCAAAGAAATATTCAAATATATCCATACCTGGACGATTGTCTAATTCAGGCAGAAAACCAGGGCATACTTTTTAATCATCTGGCATTTGTAAAAAGGGATGGTAATCGTGTTTCACTGTTGCAGTCATTACAATTGGGTTATCCTGCTGGCAGGCCACCCGCAGTCGGCCTGAATTCCAAAGTCTAGGTCCGGCATCGGTTGCTGTCGCCTCCTCCCTGACGTCAGTGCGCCAGGGGTATAAAAGATGCAGCCAACGCCATTTTCTTCAGTCTTTCTTGCCGCGCGGTGCCCAAAGCAAAAGCAGTTCGCAAGTGTCGGTCGGCCCACTCCTGAGATTTTCAAGCTCAAATTTCCGAGCCAAAGTCTTCATTAAAAGCTAAGTACCCCATTGGGGAAACTTTTTTCTTGCTCCAGACCGATGTCAGAAAAAGTTAGTTGTATTTCTTGTGGGAAGCAAATACCTCATAAGGATTTTCATTCTTACTGCATTTCTTGCCTAGGCCCTGACCACGACGTTGCTAGTTGTCGGTTTTGTGCTAGATTTAACCAATGCACTATTAAGTGTCGGTACGATTTTGCATTTCATTACTTTGGCAGAAGATTTAATTATATAATGCCGTTGGAACAGCCGACTACCGGAGTTTACAAAAAATGCAAGGAAAAAGAGAAGGACAGGCATCCGAGGTCCAAAACTGATGACGAGGCTTCTTCTAGGCCAGTCGCCGGTTCTCAGTGAGGCGCTTTCGCAGCCCCTGACGACCGCTACTTTAGAGCCGCAGGCCAATACCGGCTCCCACGTAGAGTCAACCAGGCCTACAGAAACTCAAGGTATTGGACCTTCGGAAACCATTCCATCAGATGGGTTCGGAGCCGCTGAGCAAGCATCAGCTTCTGAGGGCGTTTTCAGGCCTACACAACTATATGTTAAAACTACTTCAGCTACAAAGGCAAAGACTAAAGCAGCTTTAAAGACAAAGAAACAAGTGCAACAGCCCCATGGACAAGCCTCCATGCCTAAAAAACAGATGCTCAAAATGGCCGAAGACCTAATTACTTTGATCAGGGGTTCTAATCCCATCCTGACAAGAGGCCTAGACAAGAGGTAGAATATGAATCTTCAGATCAGGTTTCCATTTCATCTGATTCCTCTTCTGATCAGGAATACTCTCTTCCTCTTTATGAGGATTCTGATGCTGAAGAATCTGTCCATTCAACTTCTCCTCCTGAGGATTATTCTTTTGGGGAAACACTGCATACCATGAGGGAGCATTTCCACTGGAAGAGCCAAGATTATTCAGAATCTAAGAAAAGGCTCAGAGACTTTCTTTTACTGCCTCAGCACAGGCCCCTGGCTATTCCACCTGTGCTAGACATTGTAGATGATGTATTTTCAGAGTCCAGTCTGACTCCAGACTCCTTACCTCCAGCTCCTGTTAAGCCAGACAGATACCACAGGGTCCCAGACTCGCACAAATTTCTTTTTAAAAACCCTGCTGCTGACCCAGAAACTATTTCTCAGGGTCCCAAGGGGGTCAAGGCTTCCACTGCAAAAAACCCTACCCTCTCTGACAGAGATTCCAGGGCACTGGACAGATGGGGAAAAAAGATTTACACTTCTGCTACCTTGGCTATAAGGGCTTTAAATTGTCAGTTTCACATTAGGGTTACCACCTGTCCCTCTTTGAGGGAGGGGTCCACTGGACTTTTTGTCTTGAGAAAAAAATCTAAAAATGGCAATGTGTCCTCGATTTTAAGGCAAAAGTATCTGAAACACCTAAATATTATATGAAATAATGTCTTGCCTCCCCCTGGGTATGTCTGTTCTGCAAAATTGCACGTTTCTACAAAAAATGTCCCACTTTGGGCATTTGAAAAGGTGGCATCCCTATTTCACATGCTTAAATATCAGCAATACATTATGTCATTGCTTAAACAGAAAATGTTGACAAATTCTGAATATGCAGAAAATAAAGAAACGCAGAATTTATTGCATGCAGCTGAACAAGTTGGAAAGCATACTTTACAATGTGGTTTTGATTCTTTGGAGGCCTCCTGCAGAGCCACTGTTACGGGTTCTGTCATTAGGAGACATGCTTGGTTAAAAGAACAGAATCTGCCTGATCATGTTAAAGAAAACGTATTAGATGCTCCATTATAGCATGATACTTTGTTTGGTGTTAAAGCAAAAGAGGTGTTGAAGAAAATGGAGGACAAAGCCAAATCTATGCAAACAGCCAAGGATTTCTTACAGGTACAGCCTCCAAGATTTAGCAGACACTGGGCTACAAATAATTGGTCCTTTCCAGTGTCAAACAGGCCACAAAGAGGCAGATACAGACGCCCTAGAGGCCGATCCCAGCCCCAAGGCTCATACAGGTCTAAACAATGGGGTGCTTCTACCTCCAAAATCACAGCCATACAGAAAGCAGTCCCAAAGACTTCCCCCTGCCAGCACCAAGCACTTATCTTCTGGCAGCTCCTTTAGGGGGAAAACTAGCACTTTTTTCTCAAAACTGGCACCTAATCACACAGGACAAATGGGTCTTGAACATAGTGTCACAAGGTTACAGGTTACACTTTCACACCATGCCAAGGGCAAAAGGTATGCCGGACCTGCCAAAAAATCAATGGGCAGAGGCACAAAAACAAGTTTCATCCCTCATGGACATGAGGGCCATTCAACAAGTACCACAACAAGAGCAGGGACAAGGATTTTTCTCGAGACTTTTCTTGGTGCTCAGAAAGGACAAAGCCTGGAGGCCAGTACTGGACCTATCTATTCTAAACACATACCTGGATATTCCAAATTTCAAAATGTTGACTCTGCAGCAGCTTCTGCCCATGCTGGGCAAGAAGGCTTGGCTTGTAACTTTAGACCTAAAAGAGGCATACCTGCATGTTCCAATCAGACAATCATGCAGAAGATACCTCAGATTCATAGCTGGCTCAATGCACTAACAATCCTCTGCACTGCCCTTTGGCTTATCTACTGTGCCCAGGGTCTTCACAAAATGCCTGGCACCAGTAATTGCTTTTTGCAGATAAAGAGGAATACAAATATATCCTTACTTGGACGACTGCCTTATTCAAGCAGAGAACAAGGACATACTACTACAGCATCTGGCGTTTGTAAAAAGATTATTAACATGCCTAGGGTACACAGTAAATGAAAATAAATTAAAACTTGTACCTTCTCAAGAGATAATATTCCTGGGTGCAAGCTTAAATACAACTGCCCAGATGGCTTATCTCACGCCAGACAAAGGCAACTGACTACTTATTTCAAAAAATTGGCAACAAACACCCAGTTAACTGCAAGAAAAATTCTGCAGGCTTTGGGCTTCATGGCATCCTGCATTCTGCTAATTCCATATGCAAGACTGCATATGAGGAAACTACAGTGGTATCTGAAAAGTTTCGATGGTGGGCAAAGGCCTGTCGCCACAACAATGGGCAGCCATTCACCATACCCCCAGCCAGGCAGACATTGACAACAGATGCATCGGATTATGCCTGGGGGGGGGGGGGCACATGGCAGGAAGATGTATTCAGGGCTCATGTTCCGCAATCTAAATGCATCTACATATCAACCAAAAAGAGATGCTAGCTGTTCAAAATGCCCTGACAGCCTTCAAGGATCTACTTCATCCAGGACAACTACTGATAAGGACGGACAATACTACAGTCATGTGGTACATAAACAAGCAGGGATGCACACATTCCTACCCCCTTTGCAGACTAGCCATGACTTTGTGGGACACAGCATTGACTTACCAGGTACATCTGCAAGCACAATTCCTTCCAGGAAGGATAAATACTCTGGCAGACGAACTAAGCAGAAACCTCATGGATCCCCACGAGTGGAAATTGGATCCACAAGTCTTCAACATGACAACAAGGAATTGGGGATGCCCGGACATAGATCTGTTTGCCTCCCCTCACAACTGCCAACTACAAAGATTCTGCACAAGGACTTATCACAAGCAAGCATGGAAAGTGGATGCTCTGTCTTTCTGCTGGAAAAACTTGACAGTATATGCCTCCCCCCCCTGCCTCTCCTCGCCAAGTTACTCCTAAAGGTCAAGACAAGAGAAGCCAAAAATGATACTGATTGCCCCAGTCTGGCCCCACCAGCACTGGTACCCAATCCTCAGGAACTTGACTCGGTGCCCAGCATGGGCATTACCTCAAATTCCTCACTTACTGACCCAACAAAACAATCAGATCCTGCACAGCCAACTCAGGACCTTAAATCTGGCAGCATGGCGGATAATGTAGCTTTTCAAAACCCACCTCTCTCTAAACCGGTGATGGATGTTATCTTGGAGGCTAGGAGGCCCAGTACCAGAAAATCTTGTGCAGAAAAATGGAAGAGATTCTGTGCTTGGAACCAGGCAGAAGGAATTAACATGACTGTTCCAAATATCCCTCAGATTTTACAATACTTAACTGAGATGCTGGACAAAGGCCTATCCTTTTCATCAATTAAGATTCATGCCTCTGCCATTTCAGCTCATTACAATACAGAGCCACCTATTTTTTCTCATCCTTTATTAAGGCAGTACCTCAGAGGAGCCAAAAACTTATGGCCTCCAAGGAGAGCACCAATACCTGCATGGGACCTCAATTATGTCTTGGAAAAACTCACTCTGCTTCCTTTTGAGACAGCCACTACAGCGGACATAAAATTTTTATCATGGAAAATAGCTCTGCTCCTAGCAATAACCTCTGCAAGATGAATCTCAGAGCTACAGGCACTCATGGCTGTGGAACCTTTTATCATTTTTCATCCAGATAGGGTTTCTCTAAGGACAAACCCCACATTTATGCCTGAGGTAGTGTCCAGTGTGGCCCTCAACCAAACTGTTCATTTGCCTACTTTTTATCCAAACCTGCAGAATAAGGGTGAGAAACTTCTGCATTCTTTGGACATACACAGACAACTGTGCTTCTACTTGGACAGAACCAAAGCTTTCAGAAAGACTGAGCAATTACTGGTAGCATATGCTGCAGGATCACAAGGAAAGGCTATCTCAAAGCAGACTATTTCCAAGTGGATAGGTCACTGCATTAGTTTATGCTATTCTCAACATGGCAAATCAGTGCTTAAGGGCATTAGGCC
Organism: Protopterus annectens; assembly: GCF_019279795.1. Taxonomy (NCBI): domain Eukaryota; kingdom Metazoa; phylum Chordata; order Ceratodontiformes; family Protopteridae; genus Protopterus; species Protopterus annectens. The sequence goes on from NC_056725.1 coordinate 47,568,522, forward strand.
ACATTCAACCAGAGCAGCAGCCACTTCAGCAGCCTTCTTCAGAGGAGTGCCAACCAAAGACATTTTAGAGGCTGCAACCTGGAGTTCAGTGCACACTTTTACAAAGCACTACCACTTACCACTCTACTCCAAATCCAGGGCAGGCTTTGCCACTGCAGTCCTGCAGGGCCTCATAGCCACTTCTAATTCTATTTAGTTCCAGCCTCCCAACCTTAGCTTTGGGAGTCAACCCAATTGTAATGACTGCAACAGTGAAACACGATGAACATAGTACAGTTGTGTACCTAGAAAAAGAACCGAGACAAATGAACACACCCTCACTGCACCACTTCTATTAAAACAATCCAAATAGTATCGATATCCACCTTCAATGGACCAAGCAAAACATAAAAGTTTTAAAGGATACAACCTGAGGCAAGGTCTACCACATGTCTCATACAAGACACCTGTGCAGATGTACCAGTAGATGAAACAATGGAGTACAGACCTGAAGCGGGGAGACTCATTTATAATTCTAAAGGTGACTTTAAAATTTTTAATTTTTCTTCATTAATTATTGACACCTTGTTGGCAGACTTATTAGCAAAAGGACAAACTTTTGTACCATCGAGAAGGGCGTCTGTTGCTGAAACAATTCTAGACCTGAAGTTGTTTACTAGAAAACTTAATCTTGGCTATATTTTTGGCTCAAATAATCCAACAAATGATCCATTTCATGTTTCCAGTACATATTGCCCACCAATGCACCATACTTTGGGTTTGTTCGAATGTGTTTGCGAGCTAGATATGTTTCAATGTCTGTCACAAAGACAGACTAGGAATAATATATATAATATCACTAGTGAAGAAAAACAGGCCCTACTCCTTGTCAGGGAGGCACATGTTAGAGTTATGCAACCAGACAAGGGGGGGTGGATTCGTCATCATGGACGTTGATGACTATATGGAAAGAATGGAAAAAATAGTCACGTCCGTAACTTATGAGGAAGTATCAAGAAATCAATTAAATATAGCATATAGTAGAATCCATTCCCACCTTGAAGAACTGTTTATTGAAGCCAGAATAGACTTGAATACATATATTTTTTTAATATGCTTTCACCTAGGCTCCCAATATTATTTGGGATACCTAAGATACATAAATCCATTGAAGACCCCCCCATGAGACCATTGGTAGATGCTAGGAATAGTATAACATACCCCCTAGCAAAATTCATAGATTTTTACCTTAAAAATATGTAAGGATTCTTGGTCATTTCTAGCAAATATGCAAAAAATAGGCTTTAGAAATTACCTTAACTTCCTTACAATTGATGTCAAGGATTTATATACTTCCATTCCACAGGATGAAGGAATAGAATGGATTAGGTTACTGTTGGGTGAATTGGGGGGCCCACCCCCCCCAAATCACTTTACTATGTGAACTTTTGGACATAGTGTTAACTAACAACTATCTTACACTGAACAATAAGTTGTATATACAGAAAACAGGGGTGGTGATGGGGTCCCCCTGTGGAACCAGTGTTGCTAACTTAGTGATGGCATATTTGGAGAGGGAGTATATTTTAAGGAAACCTACATCCAAGGGAAAATATCTTTTTACACACGCTTCTTGGATGACATATTTATGTTAGTGGACGGTGAAGAACAGGAGGCATCCAAGTTAGTAACTTATTTGAATAACACTACTAATTTCTTAAAATTTACACGTGTTTGAAAAGGAAAAAATAGCATACCTAGATGTAGACCTTAGTAAAGACCACATAAACAAATGTTATATTGAAGATCTATAGAAAAGAGACCTACTCCAATGCCTTACTTCACTTTACTAGCAACCATCCACACTTCCAGAAACGATCAGTGGTTAAGGGCCAACTGGCCAGGGCAGCCCGTATGGTGACCACTGACGTGGACTTCAACATGGAGTGTAGTAGGTTGGAAGATATGTTTGTTAAGAGAGGTTATCCATCCACCTTAGTATTAGACCTTATAAGTAAAGTGAAAGAAAAGAGAACAAGAGGGGTTTACCAACCTATTTTGGGAGGCTCAGTAGGAGCAGATAGCCTCTACAGTTATTCTACTGAGGTTCAACCTAGCATTAATGTGGAGAAGGATACTCATTCATCAAATTTCATAACTACTTTTAGTATGGATGGATATGGAATTAGGTCTATTATTTATCAAAATTGGGAACTAGTAAAATCTGACTATAGTCTGTCCTCTATATGGAGAGATGTACCCAGGGTCACCTTTAGAAGAGGTGCCAATTTAAAAAGTATACTACAAAGAAGCTGGAAACCTTTAAATCAGCAGTAGAAATGGAATGTGGAAATGTAACGTGTTCATATTGTCCACAGGTAGATGCTGGCCAAAATTTTACAATTAGAAATGTCAGTTATAAAATCAACAAGAAATTCGACTGTAATTCAAAGGGAGTGGTCTGTCTCGCTCAGTGTAATACCTGTCCTGCCTTTTACATAGGCAAAACGGACAGGAAACTGAGGGAGAGAATCTATGAACACTTGTACAGTATTAGAACGTTAAAAAAGGAAAACGTATTGGCCAGACATGTGGAAAGTTTCCCACAGCATTCCTTTAAATTTAAAGCCATAGATGATCAAATTTGTGACTTGAGGGGCGGTCCAACTTCTTTATTGTTGGAGAAAAGGGAGTTGTTATGGCAACTCCAAACTAGAGCCTGTTGTCATCCGGGCTTGAATTAAATTTATTCTGTTTCTTGTATACTGAAGCTCAAAAGCTTCATGAGGTAAATCACTGTGTTCCTTTACTTTTTATTTATAATATTATATATATTTTTATTACTATTTTAGGAAAAACGTCCACTAATTCATATATATACAACAGCATGGCCTCATAGGCCAGGTCATTTTGCATATGGTCGGGTGTGGCTTCCACCCCCCACCCCACACACACACAAAATTTCCCTTTGTGCGATATAACATGTTAAACCATTGCAGCTTATGTAGGTATATACCAACAAACAACACTAGGTGGTGTTTTAGGGTAACTACACAAGCAAAGAGCAATGGAGGCTTGAATAAGATGAACTAGCAGACAATTTTGGAAATTGTTTAAAGGATGGAATAACAGTGGAACTTTATTGGATGTTTAGTGATTCATCTCCACCACACTGGTGTCTTTAATGTGGCAACAAGAGCGAGGCGAAATACCTTGAACAACTTTGGGTCACATTAATATGTAGCAACATAAGGTAAGTTCTGGAAATATAAAGATACAGATTTAAATGCAGACATGAGTCATGAAACCTTTATGTATTAGTATATAAGGCAGCTGTATGAGCGATGTTTTTCAGTATTCATACAAATAGGAGAAGTTGCTTAGGGTAACTTTATAACTAAGGATTGCTGAAGAGCCGTTTTAGGTGAAGAAGTAAGTTTAGTCAACATGTCAGGAATAAGTCAAAAAAGGAGGTAAACAAACACACAGGCACTGTGTGTTGTTTTTGCACTTTTTGTATGTTTGAACGGCACTGCTGGTAACTTGTCAATATAGAAGGGAATACTTATTTCTTTTGTTTTTTGTTTTTACTATTTTTTATTTCTTACTTTCATGTTTTACTTGTTTACAAAGTCAAATACTATTGAAAGTACAAAATGTGCTGTGTCTTTTATTCTTGGAGGGTTGGCCTTTTTAAATCCCATTACAGGGAACTAAACATTTTAATTGAAATGTGATTTCAACTGTAATTGAAATGTGATTTTTATTTTAAAAAGTGGAAATTTGTTGATTCTTGTTGTTTGTCTGAAGAAGTCCTGCTAGGAGCAGGACGAAAAGCGGAAATTAAAATATAGGCTTTACCTTTTAAAACTTTTATGTTTTGCTTGGTCCATTGAAGGTGGATATCGATACCATTTGGATTGTTTTAATAGAAGTGGTGCAGTGAGGGCTTGTTCATTTGTCTCAGTTCTTTTTTCTAGTTTCTTTTTTGTGTTTGGATTCCTTAACAGTTGTGTACCTACCATAAATGTAGATGTTCGAGTGTATTCACTGTTGCAGTCCACGTTACTCACCCACCATCCCCCTTTTCTTTGTTGGGACTTATCTGTACTTCTCTATTCTATACAACCTATGTGGTGTATTTGCTTGTAGATGAAGGAAACTTGTTACTTGTGGCATGCATGCTTTATAGACATATTTTTAGCCTACCCTTTTGGGGGCACCTGACATCTGGGGCAAGAAAAACTGAATAAAATGGCATTGGCTGTATCTTTTATACCCCTGGCGCACTGACGTCAGGGAGGAGGCGACAGCAACTGACGCCGGACCTAGACTTTGGAATTCAGGCCGACTGCGAGTGGCCTGCCAGCAGGATAACCCAATTGTAATGACTGCAACAGTGAATACACTCGAACATCTACATTTATGGCAGGTACACAACTGTACTTTCTAACTTGTCTGGGGTACACCATAAATGAAAAGAAATCACAGCTGGTACCCTGTCAACAGATTACATTCCTGGGTGCAAGCTTGAATACAACTGCCCAGATGGCTTTCCTCAAGCTAGAAAAGCAAATTCATTTGGTAACTTACTTCAAACAAGTGGCCACAAAAACCCTGCTATCTGAAAGACAAATACTGCAAGCCTTGGGGTTCATGGTCTCCTGCATTCTTCTAATTCCATATGCAAGACTGCATATGAGGAAACTACAGTGGTATCTAAAAAGTCTATGGAGTCAACATTGTCACAGCCTGGAAACAATGATTCCTATCATACCTTGCCTACATCTGGAGTTCCTTTGGTGGGCAGAGGCCTGCCACCAAAACAAGGGACTGCAATTCACACTACCCCCTGCCACCCAAACCCTAACTACAGATGCTTCAGACTATGCATGGGAGACTCACCTGGCAGGGAAGTGCATTCAGGGCAAATGGAACCCAAATCAAATGCACCTACATATCAGTCAAAAAGAAATGTTAGCTGTACAGAATGCTCTGACAGCCTTCAAGGACTACATTCTTCCAGGACAACTAATGGTAAGAACGGACAACACCACGGATGTCCTTCATGGATGCATCTGCAGTCATAACAAATGGGTTGTCCTGTCGTCAGGCAGCCCTTCGGTCGGCCGGATTCCAAAGTCTGGGTCGGCCGTGATGTCGCACTTCACCCGGCGTCATCTCTGCTGGTCTTGGTATAAAGGCATCAGCCGGCGCCATTTCCTCAGTCTTTCTTGCCGTGGCGCCGAAGCAGAAGCTGTTCGCAAGTGCCGGTCGGTCAGATCCAGAGATTACTACTACGAATACTACTTGAAGACTTCTAAAAGCTAAGTACCCCGTTGGGGACTCTTTCTTGCCTCAGCCGATGTCAGAAAAGTCAATAACTGTTTAACTTAGGGAAACAAATACCTCATAAAGATTTCCACTCTTACTGTTTGCCTTAGGCCCAGACCACGGCGTAGCAGCCTGTTCGGCCTGTGCTTCCTTCAACCGACGAACACTTAGGCCGGTCGGAGTTTGCTGAACAGTTTTCGGCTCAGATTTTGCGTACATTATGCCGTCGGATCCTCCGACTACCCAAATTGTTAAAAAACGCAAAGAAAAAGACCGACACTCGCGGTCCACGGTTTCAGCCGAAACCACGGTTAAGCAAGCCGCGAGTGTCTCGGTTTCGGGCGGAACCGAGAAAACTGGTCAATCTTCAGCCGAATCCATGACTACTACTGAGGCTCCTGCTACCTTACCTGAATCAGCCTCAGAAATTTTGCCTACAACTGTAGTTCCTACTGATTTATCAGACACCATCCCTTTGGATATCTCTACCCCAGCACGTGGTGCTGCTAGGCTTCCTGCAGCCATGTCTATTAAGGCCTTTGCCAGGGCTAAAGCAGCCAAATCAGCTAAATCAGTGCCTGTTAAACCACCCTCACTCAGGCCCACTTCTAGTTCACAAATGCTTACTCTGGCAGAAGATTTAATATCCTTAATTAGGGGATCCCAATCTCACCCAGACAGGGCCTCTCAGCCCCAGAAAGAGACCCAGAGCAGAGCCCCGAGCCTGTGTCCTCTGATGATTCTGCGGATGACTCAGACATTACAGACCAGCCAGAGGCTCCTTTTTCCAATTATGAAGATTCAGATGCTGAAGAATCCATTCCAGCTGCCTCTCCTCCAGAGGAATTCTCCTTTGGGGAAACCTTACATGCCATGAGAGAACAATTCCAATGGCAGGGACAAGATTTCTCAGATTCAAGAAAAGGCTTAGGACTTTTCTGCACTTACCACAACATAGGCCCTTAGCTATACCTCCTGTCCTGTCTGTTGTGGGCGATGCATTTAATGATGTCTGCACTGCACCTGATTCTTTACCTCCAGCCCTGCCAAACCAGATAGATTTTACAGGGTGCCAGACACTCATCACCACCTATACAAGGCCCCACTTGCAGACCCGAAACTATATCCCAGGGGCCTAAGGCAGTAGCCTCGACCACATCAAAAACCCTATTCCCTCTGAAAGGGAATCCAGGTCCTTAGAGATGGGGAAAAAGTCTACACCTCTGCTACTCTCTCAGCTAGAGCTTTAAACTGTCAGTTTCACATGATCCAATACCAAGAGTTTATGCTTGATCAGTTAATTAAAAGCTGTCCTCTGATGAATCTGTAGATAAGAAATATGTATTAGAAATGGTGAATAACATCCAACAGGTTAGTAACCATTCTTTAAAATGTGGCTATGATGCACTGGAGGCTTCATTTAGATCAGCCATGACTGGCACAGTGATAAGAAGGCATGCATGGTTGAAAGAACAGGTCTTACGGATCATGTTAAAGCTAAGCTATTGGATGCTCCTATGGATAAGGCCATTCTATTTGGCGAACCTGCCCAGCCGGTAATGAAGAAAATGGAAGAGAAGGCAAAATCTGTACAAACAGTTAAAGATTTCCTACAGGTTCAGCCCCAAGGTTTAGCAGGAACTGGCCTGCCAAAATTGGTCCTTTCCTGACTCCACAAGATCACAAAGGGGCAGGAACAGGCGCTCTAGGGGCAGGAATCAATCCAGAGGAGGTGCCTACAGAGGACTGACAGTGGCAAGGCAATAACCGAGGCACAGACACAACCACTGGCACTGCAACAGGACAAACACAGTGACTTGGCTCTGACTCCGCCTACCAGGGAGCAAATAGCAGCACCATTAGGCGGAAAGTTAGCTTTATTCTCGAAAAATTGGCACTATATCACAAAAGACAAGTGGATTTTGCAAACCATAGACCAAGGCTACTGGTTCCACTTCCACACTTTACCAGTAAAAAGAGGAATGCCAAACCTGCCCCCAAATCAAAAAATAGAAGCCCTGCACCAGATAGCGGAATTAATAAAGATGAGAGCTTTGGAAAGAGTACCAATAACAGAACAGGGCAAAGGATTCTACTCCAGACTCTTCCTAGTACCAAGAAAAGAGAAAAACTGGAGACCTATTCTCGACCTGTCCATCTTAAACACATACATCATCGTCCCAAAATTCAAAATGCTGACCCTACAGCAACTTCTTCCCATGCTGGGCAAGGAGTGTTGGCTGGTAACTCTAGATCTCAAGGAGGCATACCTGCATATCACCATTCGACCAAATTGCAGAAGATAATTTGTGGGATTTTGGTCATTTCTAGCAAATATGCAAAATAGGCTTCAGAAATTACCTTAACTTCCTTCAATTGATGTAAAGGTTTATATACTTCCATTCCACAGGATGAAGGAATAGAATGGATTAGGTTACTTTTGGGGAATTCCCACCCCAAATCACTTTACTGTGTGAACTTTTGGACATAGTGTTAACTAACAACTATCTTACTGAAAAAAGGTATCAGAAAACGGGGTTGGATGGGGTCCCCTGTGGAGCCAGTGTTACTAACTTAGTGATGGCATTTTTGGGAGAGGGAGTATATTTTAAAAACCTGACATCCAAGGGAAAATATCTTTTTACACACGCTTCTTGGATGACATATTTATGTTGGTGGACGGTGAAGAACAGGAGGCATCCAAGTTGTTAACTTATTTGAATAACACTACTAATTTCTTAAAGTTGCGATGTTTGAAAAGGAAAAATAGCATACCTAGATGTGAACCCTTAGTAAAGAGACCACATAAACAAGTGGCCCATATTGAAGATCTCTATAGAAAGAGACCTGCTCAATGCCTTACTTCACTTTACTGTAACCATCCACTCCTTCAGAAGCGATCAATTAAGTTGGGGCCAACACTGGCAGGAGCAGCCACGTATGGTGACCACTGGTCAAGACTTCAGCACCCATGTAAGGTGTGGTAGGTTGGAAGATATGTTGTTAGAGAGGTTATCCATCCACCTTAGTATTAGACCTTATAAGTGATGAAGAAAAAGAAACAAGAGGGTTTACCAACCTATTTTGGGAGGCTCAGTAGGGCAGATAGCCTCTACAGTTATTCTACTGAGTTCAACCTAGCATTAATGTGGAGAAGGATGTTCATTCACATCAAATTTCTTCCTTTTAGTATGGATGGATATGGAATTAGAGTCTGTTATTTATAAAGTAGAACCTAGTAAAATCGACTATAGTCTGTCCTCTATATGGAGATGTGCCTGGGTCACTGCTGAAGGGTGCCAATTTAAAAAGTATACTACAAAGAAGCTGAAACCTTTAAATCCAGCGATGAAATGGAATGTGGAAATGTAACACATTGTTCATATTGTCACAGGTAGATGCTGTTAAAATTTTTACAATTAGAAATGTCAGTTATAAAATCAACAAGAAATTAGCTGCTAATTCAAAGGGTAGTCTGTCTCGCTCGAACAATACCTGTCCTGCCTTTTACATAAGCCTTAAAGCGGACAGGAAACTGAAGAGAGAAGAATCTATAATTTCTACAGTATTAGAAACGTTAAAAAGAAAACACACATTGGCCAGACGTGGAAGAAATTTCCCACAACATTCCTTTAAATTTAAAAGCCATAGATGATCAAATTTGTGACTTGAGGTCCGACTTCTTTATTGTTGGAAAAGAAAGTTGCTGGCAACTCCAAACTAAAACCCTGTTGTCATCCGGGCTTAGATAAATTTATTCTGTTTCTTGTATACTGAAGCTCAAAAGCCTCATGAGGTAAATCCTGTGTTTCTTTACTTTTTATTTATAATAATATATATATATTTTTATTACTATTTTAGGAAAAACATCCACTAATTCATATATATACAACAGCATGGCCTCATAGGCCAGGTCATTTTACATGTAATTAGGGCATATGGCTACCCCCACCCACACACATAAAATTTCCCTTTGTGTGATATAACATATTAAACCATTGCAGCTTATGTGGGTATATACCAACAAACAACACTAGGTGGTGTTTTAGGGTAACTTCTACAAGCAAAACAATGGAAGCTTGAATAAAAGATGAACTAACTTGACAATTTGGAAATTGTTTAAGGATAGATAACAGTGGAGCTTTATTGGACGTGATTCATCTCCACCACACTGGGGTCTTTAATGTGTAGCAACAAGAGCGGTAATCACAGAACAACTTTGGTCACATTAATATGTAGCAACATAAGGTGGTTCTGGAAATATAGGAATACAGATTTAAATGCAGACATGAGTCATGAAACCTTGTATTAGTATATAAAGGCAGCTGTATGAGCGATGTTTTCAGTATTCCATACAAAATGGGAGGATTGTGAGTGACTTTATAAGTAGAGGATTGCTGAAAAGAGCCATTTTGGGGTGCTTAAAGTAAGTTTAGTCAACATGTCAAAGAATAAGTCAAGGAGGTAAACAAACACACAGTGGGCACTGTGTGTTGTTTTCACTTTGTATGTTTGTGACACTGCTGGTAACTTGTCAATATAGAAAGGAATACTTTATTTCTTTTGTTTTTTATTATTTTTATTTCTTGCTTTCATGTTTTACTTGTTTACAAAGTCAGAAATACTATTGAAAGTACAAAATGTGCTGTGTCTTTTATTCTTGGAGTTGGCCTTTTTAAATCCATTACAGGGAACTAAACAATTGAAATGTGTTTCAACTGTAATTGAAATGTGTGATTTTATTTTAAAAGTGGAAATTTGTTGATTCTTGTTTGTCTGAAGAAATCCTGCTAGGAGCCTTGGGACGAAAGTGGAAGTCAAACTGAGGCTTTACCTTTAAAACTTTTATGTTTTGCTTGGTCCATTGAAGGTGGATATTGATACCATTGGATTGTTTTAATAGAAGTGGTGCAATTGAGGCGTGTTCATTTGTCTCAGTTCTTTTTTCTGGTTGTTTTTGTGTTGGATTCCTAACAGTTGTGTACCTACCATAAATGTAGATGTTGAGTGTATTCACTGTTGCAGTCACGTTACTCACCCACCATCCCCCCTTTTTCTTTGTTGGGACTTATCTGTCTTCTCTGTCCTGCCACAACCTATGTGGTGTATTTGCTTGTAGATGAAGGCTTGTTACTTGTGGCATGCATGCTTTATAGTATATTTTTAGCCTACCCTTTTGGGGCACCCTGACATCTGGGGCAAGAAAGGCTTGAATAAAATGGCATTGGCTGTGTCTTTTATACCCTGGGCGCACTGGCGTCAGGGAGGAGGCGGCAACTGACGCCCGGACCTAGACTTTGATTCGAGCCCGACTACAGTGGCCTGTAGCAAGATAACCCAATTGTAATGACTGCAACATTGAATACACTCAAACATCTACATTTATAGGTAGGTACTGTACTTTTCTAACTTGTCTAGAATTTTACACCATAATGAAAAGAAATCACAGCTGGTACCCTGTCAGCAGATTGCATTCTGGTGCAAGCTTGATACAACTGCCCAGATAGCTTTCTCAAGCTAAACAAATTCATTTGGTAACTTACTTCAAACAAGAAGTGGCCACAAAAGCCTACTATCTGCAAGACAAATACTGCAAGTCTTGGTTCATAGTCTCTGCATTCTTCTAATTCCATATGCAAGACTGCATATGAGAAACTGATGGTATCTAAAAGTCTATGGGTCAACATTGTCACAGCCTGGAAACAATATTCCTATCATACCTTGCCTACATCTGGAGTTCCTTTGTTGGGCAGGAGGCCTGCCACCAAAACAAGGACTACAATTCACACTACCCCCCTGCACGCTTAAACCCTAACTCTGGATGCTTCCAGACTATGCTTAGGAGGCTCACCCACAGCAGGGAAGTGCATTCAAGGCAAATGAACCCAAATCAAATGCACCCTACATATCAGTAAAAGAAATATTAGCTGTACAGAATGCTCTGACAGCCTTCAAGGACTACATTCTTCCAGGACAACTAATGAGCCAAGATGGACCCTTAACACGGTTATGTGGTACATAAACAAGCAGGGGGGTACACATTCCTACCCCCTCTGCAGACTCAGCCATATGGCATTGTGGGAACTTACAGCCTTGAGCACCAGAAATTACCTACAATTCAATCCTGCAGGAAAATTAGAATACACTGGCAGACAGACTAAGCAGAAACCTCATGGATCCACATGAGTAGTGGAAACTGGAACCACAGATTTTCAACATGTTGACAAGCAAATGGGGGAGCCCAGACATGGATCTATTTGCCTCTCCCCAAAACTACCAGTTGGACAAGTTTTGCACAAGGACTCCCTACAAACAAGCCTGGAAAATGGATGCTCTATCCTTCAGCTGGATAAACCTGTCAGTCTACGCCTTTCCCCCTCTGCCTTTGCTCTCCAAAGTTCTACTAAAAGTCAAATAGGACAAACCAAGGATGGTTTTGATAGCTTCAGACTGGTCGCGCCAACACTGGTACCCCCTCCTGCACAGAGTGTCACAAATGTCTCCATGGCACCTGCCTCAGACCCCTTCCCTGCTGTCTCAGCAGAACCAAATTCCTGCACCCTCAGCTTGGGCCACACGATTGAACCTTGCAGCCTGGCTTGATCACTTAAATTCACCCCTTTATCATCCCTCCAGCAAACCTGATGGATGTCATCTTGGAGGAGCAAGTGAGACCTAGTACTAGAAAATCCCTATGCTTGACAAATGGAAAAGATTCTGTGCCCTGGACTCAGTCCTCAAGGGATGAGCACAGCAGTGCCCAATTCCATCAGATTTGCAATGACCTTAACTGAGATAGCCTCACAAGGGGCCTGTCTTTTTTCTCCATTGATCCGCCACCACTATTTCAGCTCATTATAACACAGAACCTCCCCTCTTTCTCTCATCCTGCTCTGCCAGTATCTCAGAGGGGCAAAAAAAACTGAGAACCACCCAGGAGAGAAGCTCCTTCCCCTGCCTGGGACCTTAACTTTGTTTTGGAGAAACTTCATTCTATCTCCTTTTTCGAGCCAGCTGCTACTGCAGGAGTTAAAATTTCTTTCTTGGAAAACAGCATCCTTTAGCAATCACTTCAGCTTGTAATATTATCTAGAATTCACAGGCTCTTATGGCAGTGGAGCCTTTCATCATCTTTAATGCGGATAGGGTATCTCTCAGGACCAATCCGCCCCTTCATGCGCCTGTGGTTTCCAGTAGTGGCTCTTTAATCAGTCCATTCATTTGCCAACTTTCTTTCCCAATCCACAGAACAAAGGGGAAACTGAGCATTCTTTGGATGTGCACAGACCAAATTTAGATCTCTACTTGGACAGGACTAAATCCTTGAAGAAAATCTGGGCAAGAAATAGCCGCTGGTAGCATTTGCTGCAAGGAGCAGAGGGAAGGCTATTTCAAAACAAATCATTTTCTAAATGGATAAGCCATTGCATTAATTTCTGCTATAAGCACCATGTGGAAAACCCTATCCCTGGGGATCCAGATCTCACTCCACCAGAGCTGCATCTACTTCTGCAGCCCTTTCTCAGAGGTGTTCCTACCGGGGGACATCCCTGAGAAGCTGCTACCTGGAGCTCTATACATACTTTCACCAAAGCATTATCATTTACCAATTTCTCCTAAATCCAGAGGCAAAAGCATTGTCACTGCTGTCTTGCAGGGCCTTATAAGCTGGGCCCTAATGCTGTATAAACTCCTCCTCCCAACCATAGCTTTGGGAATCTACCCAAATGTAATGACTGCAACAGTGAAACACAAAGAACATAGTACAGTTGTGTACACTTACCATAAATGTAGATGTTTGGGTGTATTCACTGTTGCAGTCCTGGTTACCCTCCCTCCAGCCCCCTAGTTTTTTTCTGGCTATACCTCTACTTTCCTTTACTATGCTTAAAAGCTTTTTTTGTGTATTTGCTTTTTGTTGGAGGTATACTTTTGTATTTTTATGTTTATTTGCTCCTCATTTGGGGGGCTCCTGACATCTGGGGCAAAAAAAACTGATGTAATGGTGTTGGCTGCATGTTTTATACCCCTGATGACCTGACGTCATGGAAGAAGGGTCAGCATCCGACGCAGGACCCAAGACTTTGTTAATCAGGCCGACTGAGGGCAACCTGCCAGCAGATTACCCAAATGTAATCACTGCAACAGTGAATACACTCGAACATCTACATTTATGTTAAGTGTACACAACTGTACTTTCAAGTGACAGATGAACTAATACAACAGTGGCATAACATAGTCATGGTGCTATGCCACTTTGGACATGCTGGCAGATATAGCTATAAAGCTTGGAAAGTGGATGACTAACGCTATGGCAGTGATATGTCTTTCTCTGTGATTTTAGGGCATATGAGTTTCAATTTGAGCTTACTGAGTTCCTTCAGAAACTATATTAGAGCTCTACTGTGGTTGATAAAATGAGTCAGCATATCTGGTGTAGGGTTTTCCCCGATATTTTCCACTGTACTATTCAAATTCCCCAAAGGCTTACACCATTAGATTTTTGGTTAACCTACTTTAGGTTTACACTCAGAATTTTTCTTGTAGGTGTGCAGAGGTGGGCTGCAGCTATGTATAATATGAACATGGAATGCAGGGTGTGGTCAGTTTAGATAGTTTGCGCGTTATATTTATTTAGCACTTGTTAAATGGGTAAGCAGACTGGTCTGCAGACCTTTTACAGCCACAACCTCAGACATATGACAAAGCTGGTATTTGACAGCATACCATTATTTCACAGGTATGTATGCATATATTAAGCAGTGAGCATATTTAAAAGCTAATCAGCCTGCATGTTATAGAGGCTGGACAGTGATTGCATATGAATCTACAAGAAGTTAACATTTCACATTTTGCTTAATTTCAGTTTTATGAAACATGCAGCAGTGGAGTACATATTCGACAAGTATGTTTCATTGAGATACAGATGCTGGTGCACTAATTGATAGCTTGACTTAGCAGCTGTTTATTTTGGATAGATTTGAGTTTAACATAAGTGAAAAAGATAATAGCCTCCTTATTCACATGCATTTTGAGTTGTGTACTTATCATCGTGTTTCACTTATGATTAAATAAACTGTGTTCATCAGAGACAGCTGACAAAAAAATAAACTGAAACTAACAATTGTTATGCTATGCACCAGTATCTCAGTTGAACACAGGTGAAATGTACAGTTTGTTGCTGCATATTTTCTAAAAATTAACTATCAAACATTAACTTCTTTGAACTATGTATATTATCATTCTCCAGCCCTGACTGATAAGCTTTTTAAAAAAATAAAACTAGTAACACTCACAACATCTAAACTAACTGCATTCTGCTACTACTGAGCCAGCACTAAGCCATTAGTCTTATACTGAGCATACTTATCTGCCTGAAAGAGTGGGACAAAATCTGCTGGATGGGCTTCAGTTCAGAAAGAGTGGTGTGTGCTCAGAGTACTGTAGGAGCAACCTTAAAACTCTGCACCATTTGCATGAAAGATCTAAGCAAGTAGCACCTGTTTTTGTTTACTTTGGCTGCCTGAGAATACAGAGTTAAAAAAAACTATGCCTTTGATGTTGAAATTGCCCTGCTATCCATTAGACCTATGTCTTCTGTCTTATTTCTGAAGAGTATAACTAAGAAGAACTGCCAAGGCTTATTCCTGTGTCAGTGTCCTCCTGCCTGTAAGACAGTTGAAGTCCCCACCAAGGATAATGTCCCCTTCAGTCCACCCTCTGACCTGTAACAACCATTGTCTTAATAATATAGCTGCTGGCCATGAGGATGTGTGGCTATTATAGCCAGTGTACCCTTAATAATATATTTAATACTGCTTTCCTTCCACCACCATGCCCAACATCTAGTATCTCAGTATCTGTCCTTTTCTCAGAAAAGTTAGATACTGTTTTTATGTTCCCACATTTGCTCTTTTTTAAATATTCTATCACAGTCATATGCTTTTTTTAAAAAAACGATGTTAGCTCCATGAAACCATTTGTTTTGGAAGAACAGCGAATCATCTGTCTTTAGAAAATGTGTCTCATGAACCTTAGAAACAAAGGTGAAAAATTGTATTCCATGCAGCCTGACATAAGCATATCATAGCTTCATAGGTACTCACTAGGCTAATGATCTATTAGTTCCTTAAGAAGTCTGGTCTTTCTTTACCATTTTAGTTTTTAGCCCTTGTATTTTCTGTACAAATAACCCACAGCTAGGCAGAACAAGGATAGGCTGGGACATTTACTTGTTGCCCCCTATCCATAAGGGACATTTGTGCTAAACTGGAGTGAAATTGTGATTTCTTATCCATTCATATAAATTAAATCTGGATGGTCATCATGCCATTAGATATAAGCTGTATAATTAAAAAGGACTTCCTTACAATACTGGATAAATGATGATCAGTGGACAGCTGATTGTCAGCATAAGTTCTCAGATCTCTGACTACGGAATCAACTTTCTAGGATGTGTTGTCATGTAATAGTTACAAGGGAAGTCATGCTTGCTGAAGGATATGGTTGTACATGGCATCACGTCTTCAGTCAGCTGTAAACTCTTGACATTTGCCCTGACTTCCACAAAGTAAATGCTAAAAAAGAGTGGCCCAAAGATTGGACCCTGGGATACACTACTAGTGACAGCTCTTCTGGAGAAGGCTCAGTCACCCACCCAAATTTCCTGGGTTTTAGTTGTGAGCCAATTTGTTATCCAATGAGTTACATAGGAATTTGCATTTGTCTAGGAGAAACACAACAGAAACAGCCAGTAATGTAAGTAAATCAAGTAATCTTCAATAACAAAAATAGTAAACAACAAAAGTTACTGGAACCATGAACCATACACTACAAAACGTTTATTAACAATTTAAATTATATCCTTAAAAACAATGCTAGTTTAACAGCTTTCTCCTTGTAGGGCTTCTTCAGGCATAGTAAATGAAAGGAATAACACATACTAATGTATATGATCTTAGAGTCACATGATCATCATTGCTAATTAAATTCTTTTTTGAAATTCTCTTAACATTGGTTTCAGTGAGATATTTCCATTCAGTCCTGTTGCAATACCCAATAAATTCTTCCATTTTGGTATGTTCTTTTATATTTTCCTCACG
This sequence comes from Protopterus annectens, assembly GCF_019279795.1. Lineage (NCBI taxonomy): Eukaryota > Metazoa > Chordata > Ceratodontiformes > Protopteridae > Protopterus > Protopterus annectens. The sequence continues at coordinate 47,584,937 of NC_056725.1, forward strand.
TATAGTCTCTGTCAAACTCTTTAAACTAGAAAAGTTAAAATTATGATGTTCTTCATTCCACATTGCTGCAGTCCTAACACTTGGGTAGTCCGCTGTCCCAGTCGGCCCGAATACCAAAGTATATGGCTGACGTCGGTCAAGGCGCATGGGGCCCGACATCAGGGCGTCGGTGCCGTCGCATGACCGATTGTCATATCCTCAGTGCTTTTGCCGCATGGGTCCAATGCAGAAGCAGTTTTTCGCGGGTACGGGTTGGCGTTCTGAAATTTTCTGAAGTCGGAGTTTGCAGAACCCGAATCAAGTTGGCTAAGTACCCGTTGGGGAATATTTTGTTTTTCTTGCCTCAGTATTTAACTTCGGATGTCAGAAAAAGTGAATAACTGTATTTCTTGTGGGAAGCAGATACCTCATAGCCAAGTTACCATACCTTGTGTATACCTTTGTTTAGGAGCCTGGAGCACGGCGTTGTTGGATATCGCTCTTGTGCTAGATTTAACAAATGCACTATAAGGAAGGATTTAGACTGTGCCAGGTGTTAGTTTTTGGGAAGCGTTGTAATTATAAAATGCCGTCGGATGCTCCAGCGCCCGCCTGGGCAAATCCAAAAAAGCGCAAGGACAAAAGCAGCAAAGCCTAGGTTGGAAGAACAGTCAGTCCCGGACGTCGGTTCTTTAGAAGAGCTCAGTGGGCCGGAGGTTCTGCCAGGAGTTTCTTTGGAGTCTCAGGGTGAGACTTTACTGTTACAGGATGTGTCCTCTCCAGGAGGTAGGTAGCCAGGCTGAGGGAGGGCTTCTCAGGTGGCTGTTCTTCCCTCTCTTCCTAAGGTGGTTTAGAGCCTCACTTCTGTTTCCAAGGAAGCTATGCTTTGAGAGGCAGGCCATAGGTTTACAACTTCAGTGGGGGTTTCTCTCTGGCTCTTCAGGGGATCTTGCCTAAGAAACATATGCTTAAAATGGCAGAAGATTTGATTACTATGATTAGAGGTTCTATGCCCCTCCTGATAAGAGGCCTAGGGTGGAACCTGAGCTTGAGGAGATTTTGAGCAGTGTTGGGCTTCTGAGTCTTGACTGAGAGACTTGCAGGAGTATCCTGCTTATTCTGATTCTGATGTGGATTGATTCTACTCAATGGCTTCTCATAAAGGATTTTTCTTTCAGAGACTCTTGTTCCATGAGGAAGCATTTTAAATGGAAGGTCCAAGATTCTCTGATTCAGGAAGGCTTAAAATTTTGTTTTACCCCAGCATAGGCCTTTAGCTATTCCTCCTATTCTGGATGTGGTAGAATGTTTTTGCAGGAGGCTTCCTGAACCCTGATTCTTTGCCTCCTGCCCCAGTTAAACCAGATAGGTATTATAGGGTGCCACCAAAATGTAGGTATCTTTTAAGAGTCCTAGGAGCAGACCGAAGCCTTCTCAGGGGAGCCTAAAGGTGGTGGCTTCTGTTGTTAAAAATCCTGTTCACTCCTGATAAAGAAGGCAGGGCTTTGGATCGATGAGGAAAAGTGTATACTTCTTCCCTTTCCAGCCATAGAAGTTGGTGCCAGTTTCATGTTGAAATATCAAATTATCTCCTTTCGGTTCAAATCCTAAGGTGGATGCTCTGGCGGAAGGTATTGAGTGTAAAGTTGCAGAGATTTAGTTCATGTGTCTATTGAACAGGTGGGTAAGCATTCCTTTTGTGGTTTGATGCTGTGCAGGCCTCCTCAGTGGCACCGCTGGTTCTGTTCTTAATAGGCTGCGCCTGGTTGAGGGGATGAATTGCTAGGCATGTGTTAAGACAGAGATTTTGGATGCTCCATTACAGTCTGTTGTTGTTTGGATTCACCCTGGCCAAGAGCTTGGTTTAAAATAGAGGACAAGAGCTAAGTCTATGCACAGACTGTGCAAAGATTTTGCAGGTTCAGCCTCGGGGTTGTTAAGAAATTGGCCTACTAAGGGATGGACATATCCTGCTTATGATTCCCAGTCTAGGGGTAGGTCTAGGCGTGGTAGGGCAGAACTCCAGGTTCTTTTAGGCCTAGAACAGGGGTTCACCTGCTCAGTCTTCCTGAGTGAGGCCGGGGTCAGGTCCTTCGTAGAGAAACAGACCCAATGACCTGCCTTTTCAGCAGCTACTTGAGTACATTCACAAATCTGGCAGCACCTTTGGGAAGAGGCTGGCTCTTTTCAAAAGGTGGGTTGATACCCAAAACAGTCATTTGGATATCATTCACCCATGATTTACAGGTTTTATTTCCTTGCGCACACTCCTTTTCAAAGGCGCAGACATTCCTCCTCTACGAAAAAGGGCTCCTGACGAATTTCTCTGTTACTCAAATAGGAGCCATTCAGCGGTTCCTGTGCCAGAAAAGGGCCTAGGCAGTTTGTTACCAGCCTGTTCTAGTACCAAGAGAATTTCATTAAGGAGACCAGATTTTGGCAGATTTATCCCCATCTCAACACTTATCTGGACATTCCCAAGTTCAAATGTTGACGTTACAGCAAAGCTTTTCTGCACAGGCAAAGATCACTGGATGGTAACTTTAGATCTCAAAAGGAGGCTTACCTTCATGTGCCTATCAGGGCTGATTGCAGGAAGTATCTGCGTTTTAGAGCTGGGAATTTGTTATCAGTTCTCTGCATTGCCCTTTGGCTTATCTACCTCATGAGTATTCACACAAAGGTTCTGGCTCAGTGATGGCTGCTTCAGGCTAAAGGGGCCACAAAATTATCTGCCGGGCGACTGCCTGATTCTGGCTCAGAAAGAAGACCTTTTACAGCATTTGGAATATATGATAGCAGTGCTAAGATGCCTAGAGTATTCTGTGAGCAATAAGTCCAGTCTAGTACCCTCTCAAGACATGTGCTTTCGTTGTGAGGGGCTTGAATACAGCAGCCAGGTGGCTTTTAACCCCGGACAAACAAAGAATCTTTCCATTTTGCCCCATCAACTATCTCTTCAGTCCAGGGCTGACTGCAGGACAGTCCTTCTCCAAACCTTATAGGGTTCATGGCATCTTGTATTCTGGTGCTTCCCAATGCCAAAACTACATACGAGGAAGCTGCAATGAGCCCTATCTCAAAAATGTGGACACAACTTTCTGCTGCAGGATTTGGACACCATTGCGATAATACCTTAGAACAAAGGAATTTTTGTGGTGGGCTCAGGAATGTCTACCTAAACAAAGGGACTTTCTCTGTGACCCGGCCAGGCGGGGTCAGTTCGCGACAGATGCCTCAGACATTGCTGAGGCTCAAACCTAAGTGGAAAGTGGATACAAGATTGTTGGCCTGCCAGACTACAGCATCTACATATCTTTTAAGAGGAGATATTGCTTGATCCAATTTGCATTAATAGCTTTCGAGTTGCTACTTCCAGGGCAGGTGTTGATTCTAACAGACAACACAACTGTCATGTGGTACATCAACAAACAAGAGAACATTCTTACCGTTGTAAAGCAACTAATTTATGGGGGCCTTGTCGGCTTGCAGCTAACTCTTGAGCAAGGTTTCACGGAGCACAGAACTCCTTAGCAGATGTATTGAGCTTGAACAAATCTTGGATCCCCCCACGGTGGAAGCCGGATCTTCATGTATTTCGGAAATTGACGATGTCGTGGGAACTCAGACATAGATCTGTTGACTTCCTACCAAACCACCAGCACTAGAAGTTTGCACAAGAGGTTTCATCACACAACTTGGAAAATGGATGCTCTTTCTTTAAATTGGAAAAATCTTCATGTATGCCTTTCACCTCACACCTCTTCTTAAAGTGCTCCTAGTCAGACAAGACAAGCCAGGATGATTTAATAGCTCCAGGTCCGGCCTCAGCAACACTGGTACCCATTGAGGAGTCTGGTAAGGAAGCCTCCATGGCCTTTTACCTTTGATTTCACTTTCCTGTTGTCTCAGAGGACGGTCATCTGCTCAGTAACTCAAAAACTGCGCTCTCTTCATCTTTCAGCCCTGGCATGTTCTGTTTTGGAAACACAGCAGGTCTCAACTTCCTCAGCAGTTTTAAAATCTTGGTGCTCGACCCAAAGAAGACCCTGGTACAAAGGAAGGTATGCGCAGCAGAAAAATGGAAGAGATTTTTATTTTGGAGTGCAACAAGAATTTGGAATTTCTGAGCCTAATTTGAGTGTGGCTCTTCAATATCTTACTGAGTTATTTAGGACAAAGGTTGTCTCTTCCATTGAGGTTACGCAACCAGAAAATTTCAGCTCACACTATGATTGTGACCCACCATTGTTTTACATCTTTGTTCAAGAAGCAATTTCTTAGAGGGCAAAGAATATAAGACCCTTTAAGAGCTCCATCTCTTGGACTAATTGGGGAGAAATTACCTAAACCTTTTACCTTCTTGTGATTAAAGGCATAGTAAATGAAAGGAATAACACATACTAATGTATATGATCTTAGAGTCACATGATCATCATTGCTAATTAAATTCTTTTTTGAAATTCTCTTAACATTGGTTTCAGTGAGATATTTCCATTCAGTCCTGTTGTAATACCCAATAAATTCTTCCATTTTGGTATGTTCTTTTATATTCTCCTCACGTATAGTCTCTGTCAAACTCTTTAAACTAGAAAAGTTAAAATTATGATTCATGCCTTTTTCCCTGTTGTATTTATGTAAGGCATTACTCAGTATTTTTCTCTTCATTTCAGATAAATGATTACTAATGCATTCTTTAAGCTTTTGGGTTGTTTCCCCCACATAATATGCTTGACATAAATTACATTTTGATATATATATATATATATATATATATATATATCTATATATATATATATGGTTCTACCTGACATGAATGAAACCACACAACACCGACAACAACATCATCGACAATCACATAATTGACAGTCCATTAACACTAAACCTCATACCCGACAACGAAATAACCACGGTACAAAAACACGAAACCCCATACACTGCACACACAATAACAACAATAAAACAAAACACATCCCCATTCCACAAACCACACACACAACACAAGCACAATTCAAAATCCTTACAAACCCACACTAAACCTTACCTAACCCTAAGGTCCGTCACTATCGTGACACGCACTAACCCGGCCCCTAACCCTAACTCACTTAACCTTCCTATCCCAAAGTCTGTCCCACCGACACTTACCTAACCCGCTCCCTAACCCTAACTCACTTAACCCGCCTATCCCAAAGTCTATCCCTACCGCATACACTTACCTAACCTGCCTCCTAACCCTAACTCCACTTAACTCCACCCTTATCGCCCCTAACCCTAACTCACTTAACTCCACCCCTATCCCCACAGACCGTCAATATCCACACTTACCTGACTCGCACCTAACGTCTCGTCACTACCGCATACTCACACACAGCCTTTTCCCATGTCGGCATCCTCGGCGTCGGTGTTGTCATCCGTCGTGGTCGGTCTTCTGCATTGTCGAATTCTGGCACTTTCAAGGCCGGTCTTCTTCATTGTCGATCTTCTGGAGCTCCGGATTCCGTTGTCGGTCTTCTGCGCTGTCGACTAAGTCAGGTAGAACCATATATATACACATATACATACATATACATATACACACATTTGTTTTTCAGTTACCATATGCTGTCAGCGTATATTCTTTACCTGTGCCTGGATGAATAAAGATACAGTATTCACTTGTATAATGACAATAGGTACATCTACCCCATTTAGTTGTCCTTCTTTTGTTTGTATTTTTACCTCTATTTAATTGTGCCTGTTCCTTATAATATGTTTCAAATTTTATGTTTTTATTACAAAAACAGTTATAAATTCAGAGAAAGGGGGTTGCAATGTGCACACCAGTAGCAAACAGCCATGCAAACATAGACATGTATATTTGAGAACGTAAATTTGTGCTATCAACTGAAAATGTATTTCAAAAGAATGTTATCTTTTACCATAGATTTGTTGATCTCTTGTTTTTCATATGGACAGGAAATCCGGAAAGTTTTAATGAATGTTATGATTATTTATCTGTAACAAGTTATTTTTTAAGTTTTAAGAAAACAATGTCATTAGATAATATTTCTTTCTTAGATATCACTGTTTTTAAAAATCATGATGGCATACTTGGTACTGAGATATATAAGAAACCAGCAAAAAGAAATGCATACTTAAATACTATGCTTCCACAATATATGTTTGATAATGTGGTAAGGAATCAATTTACAAGAATAGCTAAGTTAAATACTGTTGAAGAAAATATCAACATTCGGTTGGAGCATATGGTTGCAGAATTTGTAGAAAGGGGATCTAACAAAAAAGCAGTTGAAAAAAATATGTGAGGAAGTAAAGAGGGAAAGAAGAACAACAGCTAAACCCACCTTTTCAGCAAAAATTGAGAATGACCAGTTAGTCACAAATACACAAAATAAAATTAGACATATGTTAACATATAATAAAAACACAAATAAGGTTAAAAATATAATTCATAAATACTGGCACATTCTATAAGATGTCCCAGAACTGAATTTTGCTAAAGTTGGTAGACTAAATTTTGGCTATAAAAAAGTCAAAATTTGAAACATATATTATGTTATAAGGAATAGACACAAGTAAATAGAGGTACAAATGCAAACAAAAGAGGGACGTCTAAATGTGTTAGAGTTTTATTGGCTAATTGCGCCTAGGAGCACACATCACATCAGGACTGAATGGAAATATCTCATTGAAACCAACGTTAAGAGAATTTCAAAAAACAGTTTAATTAGCAATGATGATCATGTGATTGTGAGATCATATAAATTAGTATGTGTTACACCTTTCATTTACTATGCCTGAAGAAACCCTACAAGGTGAAAGTTATTAAACTAGCATTGTTTTTAAGGTGCGTTATTTTAAAGTGTTAATAAACTTTTTATAGTATATGGTTCATGGTTCCAGTAACTTTTGTTGATTACATTTGTCTAGGAGAGCGTATCTGTGATACCTGAGTGTAGGAAGGTGTTGAACACCTTTATGAGGCCTAGATATGGATGATTTGCTTTTATCCATTGCCTCAATAACCTTCTTCAAAATGTTAATCATATTAAGTAGGCAGGATCTGCCATTGATGAATTTGTACTGGCTTGAGAGTTTGTAGGTTACCTATGTCCTTATTTATTAATTCTATAATGATCCTTTCCATACCCTTTCAGATGAGGCTGGTCAGGATTATGGCTCTATAATTAACCATGTGCATTGATGCTCCACCTTTGTGCAAAGGGATGACTGTTGCTATCCTCCATTCATCTCACATGATGCCTAATTCTGGGCTGATATTAAATAACCTCTATAGGGGTCTAACAAGTCATGTTTCACTCTGACCAATAGTTAGCCAGGTATGTTTTCCGGCACAATAGATGTAGTGTTCTTGGCCTTGGATCATTTATTGAGGATGTATTCTTGGGAAATTTGAGAGTATGTCATCCGGAGAGTAATTGGGGTGGAGGTTGAAGTTTGAATGAAAACCGTTTGCTTGTAGATTTCCCTCTGGGTTTAAGCATGTGATATCCTTTACTATTAGTGCTGCACAGTGTTGGTCATTGGTTGTGAGATTTCTAACACAATTAAAGAATGCTTTGTAGTTATCCTTTGCCTGGGTGGCTATTCTTACCTCATGTCAGGCTTTGGTTGATTTGATCAGGGTATGGAGTTCCTAGTTGAGTTTTGCAAGAGTGTTATTGGCATCTTGAGAGTTCAATGTATTTTTGTGTGCAGTAATTTTTTTTTCACTATAGAGCCTATTTGTTCTAGGGTTAAACCTCAGGAGTTTATTTTTAAATTTGGCATTGTATTTAATTTCTGAGGGGGAGGGAGGGGTCTCTTTAGCTATTTACATGTGCATAGAATTTGACAGTAAATGATTCAACTGCATAAGCAGTGGGGTTGTCAAGATGGAAGGAGGCTTTTGAATTTAGCCAGGTCATCATTCGCTTTTAGTAGATTAGCCTTGGCATGATCTCTGTATACTGAGTTATTGGAAGATGCTTCCAGTTTCTGTCTTAAGGTGGTTATGACTGTTTTATGGTCCAAGATAAGTAGGTTGAAAGTTGAAAATTCATGGGGAGCAAAGTTGCCACATATTCATAAGGACCAAGTGGAGGATTTTTGCACCTCTGGTTGAGGTGTGGGTTAACTGGTCCAGAGAATTTTTGTTAATGAAGTCCAGAAACTTCTGGGCATACATGTTTGAGGATGTACACATCTCCCAGTTAATGAAGGGAATAGATGAATTCTTTACAAGAATCGTGATTCATATAATGCATAAGGGCTCCATACCGGTCAAGTAGGAGGTATGGCCCAAGGGGGACATAAAGGGGATCTTGTAGGTAGCTATGATATGACATAATACAAGTGCTTTTGTTAGTAGTAATTTGGACATGGAGGAGTACCAGGTCATTAGCTTGTCTAACAAGTTTGGAGGTGATTTTTTTTAAGTATATGGTGACACTGACACCTTTAGTGTCTTCATGTAATGCAGTGGGCCAGAATGTCTGGTAGGCTTTGAAGCCCTGCCTATATTAATGGAGTTCTCTCACTGGTCTCAAGCAAGTCTATGTTATGAGGAATATATTGATGTTTTCCATGTTAAGGACTGCTTGTAGGGAGTGGAGTTTTTTTTAAGGCTCCAAGCACTGAGCAGCAATACCATTATGTTATTCAGGTTTGTTATGTTGGAAGCTTTAGAAGACTGACATTGCCTAAAAAAGGTAATATGGGGTGGACATGGATTTAACCAGCATATGAAACCTTAGAGGGAAGGTGCATGGCATCCATGGTAAAGTAGTTAAAACTGTCTGTCATCTCCTCCCAGATTGATATATATTAGACCCCTCTTGAATGACACAGGAAACTAAGCCAGTTGTTGAGGTCAATTATCTTTTGTTCATATTATGGCATCATTCTTGGTGATGGTAGAATACTGCTCAAGGCTAGGTTCATATTTGCCTCAGAGAGATATACCAAAAACTGCATCATGTCTCTCTCCATATATTCCAGGGAGGTGCGTCTCAAGTGATTCATTCCTACATGTACTATTGTGTCATATGTGTACTTGTGGTGCAGATATCTCAGTGCATGCATGATTTGGTGAAGCCTGACACCTAATAGGCAGCTGACCATGACTGTCTACATCTTCTTGCACAGCCTGGTGAATGGTGCATCAGTCTGTCTCATTATGAAGTCACCTATGATTATTATGTTGGTTTATGTAGAGGTTTCCCTTGAGTGCTTTTGAGTTGAGATATGGCAAGTCTAAGATGCATGCTTAATAGTGGGTTCTGCATGAGGTGAGCCTTTGTGAGGTAGCTGATGGTACTGGTTACATTTAGGAAGCTTTTTTGGTTTAAGCAGGTTACTTTTAAGAGCCTCAGCATATGCATGGCTATATGTTTGCTCTGTATCGTGTGTGATAGGTATATTGGAGTGCTTCTATGATACTGACAGCCTGTTTGCTATTTGTAGTGGCCTTATGTAAGACTTCTGCCTCCAATAACATTGTATAACTACATCTCTCGCATACCATGTCAGTTTAAGTGGTAGGTGGTTGTCAGTAAACATGAAACAATTCCTACAGTGTCTAATGATGACCATTTCAACTAAGCTGGCTATAGAGACAGTTGGAAAGGGCAAATCAATGTTTCCAGGTACTTACTTATGTTGGCTGAAGTGGGGGGGGGGGTAGTGATTATAAAGTTTGCAGTTAATTACTGGAGGTACTGTCTGTCTGGTAGTGGAGATAGTGCTGGTCTCAGTACAGCTGCACACAGCTAGGAATCAATAATCCTTTGATCCTTCTTTGAAAGGAAGCAAACAGTAGTACCCATTCCCAAGCTGCCTCTTGAGAAGTATAATTAAAACAGATGTTGATGGGTTCAGTACATTTGCTATGATCTTCTCTTGGTAGATTTATTAACTTACTACAGCTGGACACAAAAGAAGGCCACGCAGCACAAATACCCTGAAGAGGTTCTCAACAACACTTCAGCCAGACAACTCAGTGAAGTCTCATACACACTCCCCAATCAGAGAACAGCAAGAATCAGTGCCCCTTTGCTCCTTGTCTCACCAGGAGTAAAGTAGTAGCATTAATCCTAAGTTGGCCTCTAAGAAGCAATTTTCAGACTATCCGGTATAGAATAATGACTGAACAGTGTGAAACATCAGAAACCAGAAGACCCATGATTATCAAATTGTTTTAGTAGCTGCAAGCCTCAATATAAGTCACCTTATTTTGCAAAAGTTTAACATTTTTGAGCTGTGCTGTACTGGGATCTCTTTAAATGTGTCATTGCTGTAGTTTTGAGATGTGACTTTCTGCAGCTGTTGTTTTCTTGGTGGAATTAATAAGGACTCCTCTGGTTTCAGAAGACTTGTTTAGTTGCTCAATGCAGGCAGCTTGTTGGTAAGATCTCCTTTTGATCCTGCAGAGTAAGTGGAACATTCACCAATAAGTTTTTTGTACTTCATTCCTTTTTGGTTCTTTAGATGGTGGCACTTCGATGGCCTTTTATCACTTGGAGTCTTTTTTTTTCTTGGCTATGAGATTCAAAGTGAAAATGGATTTAAAAGACGAAGATGGCCATTTCCTTTTTTACCTGATGAAAAGCAAAATAGCAGAAAATTGAACAACACAAAATCTTAATTAGGAGTGTAAAGAAAACAGGAATCAACACTGCCATCTAAGCTCAATTACAATTGCAATATTTCAAAGTTAACTATGATTGAATTTATCTAATCAACAATGATCCGATGAAACCCCACCTACTTATTTGTAGATAGCCCTCGCTTCACACACTTTGAGTAAGTCTCCATCCATCCGATCATACATCCTCAACCCCTTTTCCCATTTTTTTTGCACATGGGGTCGGGCTGTCACTTCAACAGTGACAGTTGCCTAGAGCCAAGGTTTACACCATCAGGTGGCTAGCCCTGCCAAAGTAGTTCATCTGTACCATATTCATGCACAAACACTCACACCTAGGGCCAATTGAAAGTGTCCACTCCAACTGCTACATGTCTTTGGAATGTTGTAGAAAAGCCATGTGAACACAGGGGAGGACATGCAGGCTCTGCATAGAAGGCACCCCCAGCCGAGGATCGAACCGGGGAACCTCTTGCTTTGAGGCAACAACACTAACCACTGTGCCACCCATCTTAGAGTAAGTCTGATTTCAACAAAGATTCACACATTTTTGATTACCCTCCCACTGTGGGCTGAGCTTGTGCTAGTTTTATAACCTGCAAAATCTGCACTGTTTTAGTATGTCTGACTATTGCTAGTGGACCTCTCTTTATATTGTACCTATTTTTTCATATTACTGCATTAACAATGTATGAATTAATCTCGACCCGTCAGATGTGTCTTCATGAACCACATCTTTCCACTCCTCTGATTCCTAGAGTAAGGTTTCTGCAGAGTGGAAAAACACACGCCCACAGCAGAAAGGGTCTTCCCGTCCTTTTCACACCTGGCTAACGTGTCTCTAACTTTAGGGCCAAACAGTGAAGTAGCATCAACCGGAATGTTGACAAAGGAAGAATTAAAGGGATCCCTAAAACCAAACAAGCGCATCCAGGTGTAATGCCTATGGGCAAAAGCACTCATTTATTTATTATGTTTTATTTATCAATGAAGCAGTATCAATTTCTAAATAAGTTGTAAGTAGTTGATTACTTTAAAGTCTCAGTTGAGCTTGTCTGTAGTTCAAGGTTATTCCTTCCTGATTTTAAGAAGTCTCAGACAGCAATTTCCTTGCTCACAAAGTACCAATTTTCCCTGTGGTGTAATGTGTGTGTGTGTGTGTGTAAACGTCAGTAGATCGATACCAAAAACAACGAACGCAAAAGGTAAAAAACAGATTGACACCCTAACATGCATACTCTGAGGTTTAACTCAGGAGAAGGGCCCCCTGCACTCCCTGCTAATTATATACACTGTGAGATTACACAATTCTCAGTGGGAGGAGCATATTTGCTAACACTTGGGAGTGTATATCAAACACAACTATCAATCTTTTGTTTTGCTAACCAATTTGTGTCAACAGAATAGATGTCATTTGAGAGTTTCACTTAATGTAGTGTTCCCATCTCTCTCCATTAGCATATGCATGTCACTAAATTGGACTGCCAAGTCTGTCCCATAGTCCTATGGCCATTGTTGTTATGCAAGCCTCAGGCCAATTTGGCCATTTGGGACTACCGTTTCCCACTACCCAGAGTGAGCAAGTTGGCATAAGCTACTCAATTTCACCCTCCCCTTCCTGGATCTTCCAGTACGATCTCTCTCTCTGTATGTATGCCGTCCGCACCTACATTTCCCCTTTCTAGCGGGCATCGACTAAGAAATAACAGCAACAACCATATATGTATGTATATATATATATATATATATATATATATATATATATGTTAGAATATAGAAAAGTTAAACTATATAAATGTTTGTGTTTGGGGGGTCACTGAATATCCACTATGCATCAGTTATTGCTGTAGATGCAGTAGTTAATTAACAATGCACTGTACAGCATGGTATTGTGGTGTATTGGACATTAGGGTAACATTAAAACTGCTAAGATATTGCTGTCTTACTGTTACAGTTTGCAAAACGTGGGTGAAGGTGGAAAACTTTGCTGGTGTGAAACATTAATGTTGATGAAATGTGTGTGATCCCCTGGTTTCTTCACAAGATTCCTTTCTCTATGCATAAGTGGGATGGCATTTAAGAGGCTCATTCTTTCTTCCCACCTGATTACTTAAGCATCTGCCCTAGGATCTAGACACAGTTCCACTGTGTTACAGTAGACAAAGCTCCATCCTGCTGCTCCATGGAAACAGATGGCTATGTTTGATCTTGAAATATTATTTTTTCTTCTTTTACCTATGACACAAAATTCACTGTACTTATGTATACCTTGACTGCAAAATGTCTCATTTAATACTGTGATAAAATAATCAGATACAGTACTTTTAGAGTTTGATTTTAGAGTAACTTTAGGCATCTGATTGGTCAGTTAGAAAGGCACCCATTATAGTTTAATTCTGTAAACTGAAGATGTCCTTCTATTCCCATGTTGCAGTATTCTTGCTGTGGCATCCTCTGCCTCAGGTGACACGAATGTCGTTTCCTATGCAAAAGCTTAAACCTGGTTGCGGAACGTCACGCACAGGGCCATAAACGAGAGACCTTAAATATGATGTCTGGGCGCACAGACCTCAGAACTTCTCTGCTGAAGTCGAATGTCAGATTGATTGCTTCACTGTTTTCAAGATATCTAAAGATAAGTACCCTGTTGGGGGAAACCTTTTATTTTGGCTTGAGCTTTGGTTGTTGCTGTTATTTCTTAGTCGATGCCCGTTAGGGGAAATGTAGGTGCGGACGTCAAATTCCGCACAAAGATACCCACAAACTTTTTTCTGCATAGGCCAGGAACACGACTATACCACCTGTAGCATCTGACAGTCGTTTGTACCAAAAACTCTCTATGGTAGTCCGGCCACCCTAAAACTTTACCTCGAGAACCAGAGGTTAAAATGCTTAGCCCTACATATGGATACAGAGTTGGCCAGTTGAGGCGGAGCTGCCTAAAAAGAAGGCCAAAGTTGCAAGGCCTACCACTTCTGCCCCTCCGTTGTTGGATGTCCCACCAGCCACCGATTTAGGGGTTGAGGGACATTTGCTGGAACCGGCGTTTTCAGTGACTACCCTTGGGAAGCCGCCTCGGAACATTGGTAGGTACATCCTCGGAGGTAGTTCCGACGTCGGCTTCAGCCAAGGTCAAGGGGGAACCAGGCTCCACTGGGTGCCCATCCGCAGTTCAGGAATCCGAATCCTTACCCCACAGGCAGGCCACTGACGCTAGGCCCTCTGTCTCCGCTAAATCAACTCCTCTGAAAAGGAAACAAAAAACTAAGCACCACTCTGCTTCCTCTGAGGAGCAACCAGACTGGCAGTCCTTCTCCCAGTCTTTGCTGCAGGCCTTTGTGTCTCTTAGGCTTTCAGCATCCACAACCGCCACATTGCCTGACCTCAACCCCAGGCCAGGTTCAGCTGCTTCCACCCCCCTCCCACTCACATGCAGGAGGAGGACTTCTCTTCTTCCTCTTCTGATGAGTCGGTCACCTACTCCTCTCAGATAGATTCCCCTTGGACTACTACTCCCCAGATAACGAGTCCCTAGAGGGAGACTCTCCCCCTGAAGACATTACCTTTGGGGAAACAATAACTAAAATGAGGGAGTACTTCAAGTGGGATATTATTCAGATGACAGAAGTCCAAAAAAAGGTATTTTGAGCTACTCCAGGTGGAATCTCCCTCCCCCTTGGCTATCCCCTTGGCTATAAAAGACACCAGAATCACAACCACCAGCTCCCAAAAGACCTGACCGCTTTTATAAGCAATTTCCTCATAAACATACCATTGGCAGATCCTGCAGTCATTGCAGTGGCCCCTAACAAACAGTCCAGACTCATACCATCTTCCTCCCTCTTACCTTCAGACAAGGACAGAAAGATCATGGACAGACTGGGTAAAAAGATATATACCTCTTCTACGTTAGCCTTTAGGACTATCAATTACTAGACCCACAAGGTCAAATATGCCCTAGATCTGGTCTCACAGGCCTCCTCCTTGCTCTTCTCCATGCCTGACTCTCCCAACAAATCTAAGGTAGCATCTAAGCTGTCCTTGTCATCTCAGGTTGCTAGACACTATAAAAGTGCAGCTATGATGCAGCTGAGGCCTCTGCTAGATCTACAGCTTCAGCTTCTGTTCTGCGCAGATACTCCATGCTTAGGCTACAGCCCTTCCTGAAGATTTTAAAACCAAGATATTGGACACACCCTCTGGGCAACAAATTCCTGTTTGGCAAACAATCTGCTGAACTGTTTAAAAGCTCCAGAAAAAATGTAAGGAGCTCCAGGACTAAAACATTTACTCGTCTCCCTAATTCCTAAATATTACAGGAATTACCCTGGAAAAACATCCTTTGTCAGGAGAGCCCCCTGCTCCACCCTCCTCCACCACTTCCAGGCACAGAAAAGTGTCCAGGAAGACACCCTCCTGAAGGACAGCCCCTCCTCAGCCTCCCACCAGGCAGCCCTTTCAAGACAGAAACAATAATGCATGACTGCCTCAGCCATGTTCCCCTTTGGAAAAAAGTCACTACAGATCAATGGGTTCTGGCAATTGTGTAAAAAGGATACTTCATTCCTGGCAGGAAATCCCCATGCCACAAGTGATCCCCTTCCTACCCAAAACACAGCTTCACATAATCCCTCAGGTCATCCAAGAACTACTCACCAATGGGACCATAGGAACTGTTGTCCTAGGGCAAGAAGGGAGAGGATTTTACTCCAGGTTATTCCTGGTATCAAAAAACAACGGCCCATGGAGGCTCATCCTAGATCTGTCCTTCCTAAACCTCTTTTTGAAGGTCCCTTCCTTCAGACAGCTATCACTTCAAAGCCTTCTTCCACTATTACCACCCAAAGCTTTTATGGCCACTTTGGATGTTGCACAGAAATGTGTTCCCATCCACCCAAACTACTGGAAGTACTTGCATTTGCTGGACCTTCTTCGCACTTTCAATTTGCTGCCTTGCCCTTTGGTATATCTACTGCACCAAGGGTTTTTCACAAAGTGCCTAGACCCAGCAGTAGCCTACTGCAGAACAAAGGACATTCAAATCTACCCATAACTAGACGACATCGTCATTCTAGCAGAAGAGGAAGTCACCCTCAGGAATCACTTTCTGTCCTCCATGTCCCTGCTGCAGAGATTGGGATTCACCCTCAACCTAGCAAAATCATCTCTGACTCCAGCACAGGACAAAACTTTCCTGGGCTGCAGAATAAGGACCGACTTGATGAAGGCCTTCCCTCCTCAAGACAAGGTATGCTCCCTAGTCAACCACTTCCAGGACCTCCTCCTGGTCACCCACCTCTCAGCCAGGCAATTTATCTAGGCCTCATGGTAGCCACAATCCCTATGCTGTCACTAGCCAGGCTGCACATAATTAAGTTTCAGTGGTACCTGAAAAATGTGTGGTCACAACACAGCCACCCCTGGACTTTCAGGTACTCTTCTTACCATGCCTGAAGACAGAACTGAGGTGGTGGATCCAGCAAGTACAACAGAACCCAGACCTACGCCTGCAACCCACCAGGCCAGTACAATCCATGCACACAGATGCCTCCAATCTAGGGTGGGGAGCAACTATGAACGGCCTCAAGGTGCAGGCCCTATGGGAGCCCTCCCTCCAGAAAAAGCATGTCAACATAAGGGAGATGACTGTGGTCCACCTAACCCTGCAGGCCTTTCTCAGGCAACCAGGACCCCTACAAATCTTCTCAGGCAACACAACTGTGATGTGGTACATCAACAAACAGGGGGAGTCCAGGTCTTACCTGCTCTGCAGGCTAGCAATGCAGGCCTAGGAGTTAGCCTCTCAGCACATCTCGCTGCAAGCAGTCTACATTCCATCCCAGGACAACCATCAGGTGAATGCCCTCAGAGGATCATTCTGTCTGCATCACGAGTGGATGTTGCACAGAGATGTGTTCTTAGACATTGTCCACCAATGGAGCACACCTCAAATAGATCTGTTCGCCTCCCCCAGAACAGACAATTGCAGATTTTCTGCTCCAAGGATCCCTCCCCACTAGCTTGGAGAGTGGACGCCTTCTCCATTTCTTGGAAGGGACTGTTCCTTTATGCCTTCCCTCCCTTCCCACTCATTCAGAAAATCCTCCTAAAAATCAGGAGGGACAAGCCAAGAATCTTGATGGTGACTCCCTATTGGCCAAGGCAACATTGGATGTTAAGTTGTCAATCTCGCCTTCATTCTTGCTTGATGGGTTCGGAGCCGATCCTCGGCTCCGACTCGGCACTTGCTTTAGCTCGAGAACTCCTTTTACCAGCTCGAGGCAGCCCCATATCCCATGATGCAAGGCAGGAAGTACCCAGATCTCGTTTGCCGCTTCGCTTGGGAGGTCTTCTCTTTACCAGCTCCTGGTAAGTAGTTCACATTTGTGATATTTCAAGCCCCTTTTAGTTTAAAACTAATTTTGTGATAGTTTAATTTAATTCTACCCCTTTTCTGACAGAAATCCCTGTCTCTTTTAATATTTTATTAGTCAATTTTCCCTATCCCATCCCCCCCCCCTGTTAGGGTGTGTGTGTTGGTGTTTTTATAAAATACCTCTTGGTATTTTGTTTAATTTAATTTTGACTGGTGTGTCTGTGTGTGTTGTGTTTAGGCACCATGTCTAAGGAGAGGGTTTCAGGTTTTAAGAAGTGTGACTCGTGCTGTCAGAAGATGTCTCTGACAGACGGTCACACTTCTGCCTGTACTGTTTGGGCCCTCTTCACCTGCAGGACTCCTGTGCTGTTTGTCACTCCTTCAGCCAGAGAGTCCTGCAGGAGAGACGCTAAATGTTGATTCTCAGGGGTCTTCTTGGCCGGAGGGCTCTCCGCTAAGTCGGCTCCACAAAAATCAACCAAAACTGCCAAGGCCCAGGCTTCTGTTTCTAAGCCTGCGGCCTCGGCTCCGACTGATTGAGTCGAGATCGGCTCCGCTGGAGCCGATTCTGATCCACAAGCTTCGGCCCGATGGCTATCGGTGCCGAATCTGTTTTGACCACCGATGTCGGCTCCGATCGGCTCCGACACCCATGTGGCAGGCATCGTGTCGGCTCCGATCGGCTCGACACCGTTATTGGTGGTTGTATCGGCTCGCTGGAGCCGATACATCGAGACGCTCTGTCGGCTCCGAAGTCGGTGCCGACAGGATCAGTAGTATCGGCCCGATGGCCCATTCCAGGAAGAGGTCGAGGTCTCCTTCCTTGGAGCCGATATTTCGGCTCGCCTCTTCTATCGGAGCGGAGCCATCGGAGCCGATCTTCAAGGTCATCCAGGTTGTCAGATCATGACCTAGAGAGAGTGGTCAGTAGATTACTCAAGTCACAGGTACTGGCCCAAATGTTACACAGTCCGTCTCAGCAGACGACTGTTGGTCCACACCGTTACAGTTCCTCCTTCAACTCTACCCCAGAGCTTGGAGTTGGAGTCTTCGGCATGGTTACTGCTACGGCTGGAGGACGGATACCCCTTCTGTTCCTTCAGCCCCTACTCTTATCTCCTCTTCCTTAGAGGGATTCGTGGTCGGGTTTCCATGGTCTCCTCCGAGGGGTGAGTGGCATCGGACCCTTGTCCGAGCCGCTCTTCCCTTGGAGCCTCGGCCTTGGTGAGCTCGGCTCCGACATCTGCCTCGGAGACTTCCTTTTCAGTGGTTCCTGGAGTTCCTAGCTCTTCGGAGCGGGTTCTCTCGGACCTGCCTGGGAGGGGAGAATTCGAGGTGATGAAGAGTGTACTGGCCACTGGTATCAGTCAGCAGTCTGTTCCCGTAGCTCCTCCCTCTATGGTACCTGTTGACATCTCTGCCACTTCTCTTGCTACAGGACCCAGAGATCCTCCGCCTCAGGTTTCCCCATTGGGAATTTCCCCCTCTTCCGAGGATTCTCCTGATGTTTCGGGAGATCCTCCTAGGAAGAGGACTTGTAAGAGGAAGCATGTAGACTCCCGAGTCTGTCACTTCGGATACTGACTTTGATGAGTCAGAGGGATCCCCTAGATACCCTCTGAGGATGTCTCCTTTCAGACATCCTAGAACTTCTCAAACAGAGGGGAAACTGGCCCACCAACAATCCCTCTGAGGATGAGTCAGTATACCTAGAGGCGTTTGGATCTCGGCCCTCCACCTCCTGGGTGTCTCCGCCTTCGACCCCTTATGCAGGTTATTGCACGAAGGCGTGGACAGCTCCTGACTCTGTAGAGCCAGTCCCTAGGAGGCCTTCTAAATTTATCACTGCCCCTAGTGACAAACAATTCCTAACCAAGGGTGTCCCCGCTGATGCCATGGTGGTGGCTGCGCCACCAAAAGGAACTTGCAGATCCTTCCGTGCCCGTCCATCCTCCTAATAAGGACTCTAGGACCATGGATAGGTATGCAAGCGGATGTTTTCCTCAGCGACCTTTGCTATGCTCGCTGAATTATCTTTGTCACTTCACCAGACTCCAGAGGGATATCCTGAAGGCGCTGGGAGAAGTAGTTCAGGATCCTACAGCTGCAGGGGCTCAAGAAAAGATTGCTTCGCAGCTAGGAACCCTCAATTCCATTGCTAACTCCTCCATGCGGCTAATATCTTATGCTGCAGATGGAGCAGTAGAGCCGCAGGCACAGGTGTGGCTCTTAGACGCCAAGCCTGGATGCGGCTATGTGATTTTGGATCCCTTAAAGGCGTCCTTCACAAATTCTCCCTTTGATGGGTCAGCTTTGTTTGGCCCTCAGGTGAAGGAGACCATGACCAGGTGTGAGCAGGACGGCAAGACTCTTTCTGCTGTTGGAGTCCGTTTTCCACCCCTTCTAGGCCTTATCCCAAAGGACAGAAGGGTGGGAAGATGTGGTTCCAGAAATCCCAAGGAGTCACGCCGATTCACGTGGTCAGTTTACCCCTAGAGGCAGAGGGGTAACAACAACAGACGCCGCTCTAGAGGCAGAGGGGTCCAAGAACCAGGGAAACAGGGAGCCTCTCTGATAAGCCCTTTCAGCATCCCTGAGGTGTTGCCCGGCTGTCCCTCCTTGGAGGCAGTCGGGAAGATTATCACTGTACCCAGAAGCCTGGCATTCCCTCACTCAAGACAGATGGGTACAGTCGATCATATCCAAGGGTTACATAATTCCTTTCGAGGAAAGTCCTTCCCTCAAGTTCCCTTCCAGATGTACCACCCGGTCTAAGGGACATTGCAGAGTTAGAAATCGCAAAACTACTGCAAAAAGAGCCATTCAGCCAGTTACAATAGACCATTCAGAGCCCGGAATCTACTCAAGGTTCTTTTGGTCCCCAAAAGACGGGAGACTGGAGACCAATATTGGATCTCAGCAGACTCAACAAGTCTGTCAGGAAGACAAGATTCAATGGTCACTCTTCAGTCAATTCTGCCCTTCTTACAGAAGGACAACTGGATGTGCTCAATAGATCTTCAGGATGCACTATCACATCAAAATTCACAGACGCTCCAGGAGGTTTCTCCGCTGGCTGGAGTCCAGTCATTTCCAGTTCAGAGCCCTGCCCTTTGGTCTCACTACAGCCCCAGAGTGTTCACCAAATGCATGGCAGTGGTCACGGCTCACCTGAGACGCCAAGGATTCCAGGTGTTTCCAGATCTCGACGACTGGCTCCTGTCAGCCACCACCAGGCATCAGCTTATACAAGCCAGGGATTACACATTAGACCTTTGTTCTCATTTGGGCATCTCAGTCAACTTCAAAAGTCATCCTTATCGCCTGCCAGTCTATTACCTTCATAGGCTAAACTTAAACACTGTTCGGATGTCAGCTACCCTTACAGAACAAAGAGTTTCAGACATTCAGACTCATGTCAGGATCATTCTGGCCAGCAAGAAAGTACAGGCCAGAATGGTTCTAAAGGTATTAGGTCTCATGGCTGCGGCCATTACTCTTCTTCCTGGCTCGATTCTACATGCCTCCTTCAGTGGATGCTGTTCACGCAGTGGTCATACCAGCAACTCCCAATGCGTCACCAGATTCTGGTGACACAAACATGCAAAGAACATCTTGCTTGGTGGATCACATTGTCTCAGGTTCACCAAGGCAGGTGCTTTGTACCTCTGTCCCCGATAGCCACTGTCACCACGGATGCCTCCCTGATCGGGTGGGGTCATTATCAGGGCAGGATGGTTCATGGGACGTGGCAACCGCTCGAGTACCATCTGCACATAAATGTCCTGGAGATGAGAGCAGTGCTTTTAACGCTTGCAAGCCCTCAACGACTTTCTTCCCGTAGGGACAATTGCAGTCCACACAGACAACATGTCTGTAGTTTGGTATATCAACAAACAGGGCGGAACCAAGTCCTACCCCTTGTGTCGAGAAGCTCAGACTTTGGCAATGGGCGATCTCCTCTCATCGGTTTCTGGTAGCAACGATATCCCTGGGAAAACCAACATTATAGCGGACAGATTGAGCAGAGCTATTCTCATGCCTCACGAGTGGTCTCTCAAGCAATCCATAGTGGAAGAGATTTTTCTGGAATGGGGTCGTCCATGTTGCGATCTTTTTGCTACTCCCCAAAAGAGCAAATGTCCAGACTTCTTCAGCCTCTTCCCTCTATCAGGCCATCCCCAGAGACGCTCTGACCCAGGATTCGCCCCAGGGACTTCTTTATGCCTTCCCTCCATTTCCTCTGATCCCTCAGGTGATCCAGAAAGCTACTGCTTTGAGAGCCAAATTGATTCTCATTGCCCCTTACTGGCCTCGACAAGTTTGGTTCCTGCTCCTCCACCATCATCTCTTGGTGCAGCCGTGGCATCTGGACCCAGTGCCAGATCTACTGATTCACCAATCCGGTCAGCTGCACCGGTCAATCCCTTCTCTCAACCTCACAGCATGGTTGCTCCACTTCCTTCCTTAGCCAGGCTTCCTTTGATCTCTAACCCAGTTAGAGATATCATAGTAGCTTCACTAAAATCCTCTACCAGGAGGATTTACACAAGCAAATGGAAACGTTTCTCTTATTGGGCTAAGGCCCAAAATATTGATCCTTTTACTGCCCCTGTTCAGGCAGTTCTGGACTTCTTAGCAGAGATTTTTCATGCAGGCTCCTCTTCTTCCACAGTCAGAGTTCAGTTGGCTGCTATTTCTAATTTTCATGTCGGGATAGCAGATCATAATATTATGTCCCATAGGCTCTGCAGGGCCTTTTTGAAAGGAATTTTCCTACTAAAGCCTCCAATCAGGAATCCTCCTCCTCAGTGGGATCTAAATTTAGTGCTGACATCCTTGATTCTTCCCCCCTTCGAGCCAGCTGTTTCTTGTTCCCTAAAATATCTTTCTTGGAAAACGTTATTCCTAGTGGCTATTACATCGGCCAGGAGGGTGTCTGAACTTCATGCTCTTTCGGTTCGACCCCCCTATTTGATTTTTCACAAAGACAGAGTATCTTTGAGAACTAATCCATCCTTTTTGCCTAAGGTCGCTTCAAAAAACAATCTGAATCAATCCATTGATCTCCCTGTATTTTTTCCTAACTATTCAGATAGAGCTGAACAAAAGCTACATTATCTTGACGTCCACCGTCAGCTTAGATATTATTTGGACAGAACAAAAAAATTTAGAAAATCTGATCAACTTTTTGTTTCCTATGGATAATAAAAAGGCCTTCCTGTTTCTAAAGTGACTTTGTCCAGATGGCTTTCTTCGGTCATCACTGAAATTTATACGATCAGGGGAAAACAGCTGTGCTCAAAACCTAAAGCACATTCAACTAGGAGTTTAGCTACTTCTACAGCCTTTCAAGCTAGACTGCCTTTAGACACTATTTGTGCAGCGCCCACTTCGGCCACTCCTCACACTTTTGTTTCCCATTACAAATTGGACTTGGCCTCCAGGGACAGAGCCAGTTTTGGCTCTACAGTCCTCAAGAGTTTGTTCCATTGAGCCACCCAGGATAGAGGTGCTAGGGACGCGGTCCCATCAAGCAAGAATGAAGTAGATTGACAACTTAACATTAAGAAGTTATGTACCTACCATAACGTTCCATGTTAGTTGTCTTCTCTCGCCTTCTTTCTTGCGACCCTCCCTCCTTCCCACTGGCCTGGACAGACCTTGTATAAGAAACTATTATGCTAAAGACCATTCTGAACTGGTCCTTTTTCCATCTGTAAGTTTCTTCTTCCTTTGGGAAGTATTTTATGCTTGGTGTTATTGCCCTTTGTCAACAAACGAGATCTGGGTACTTCCTGCCTTGCATCATGGGATATGGGGCTGCCTCGAGCTGGTAAAAGGAGTTCTCGAGCTAAAGCAAGTGCCGAGTCGGAGCCGAGGATCGGCTCCGAACCCATCAAGCAAGAAAGAAGGCGAGAGAAGACAACTAACATGGAACGTTATGGTAGGTACATAACTTCTTATTCCCCCTTCTTCAATCTCTTGCCAAGGGCAATCAACACAAGTTGCCTCACAAGGTGGACCTGTTCACACAACAAAAGGGTTCTCTCATTCATCCACCCCTGGAGATGCTCTGTTTAACCCTCTGGGTGATAAGCGTTTGATCCCCTTCAGACACTGCTACATAGAGGACATGCTATCTATCCTGCAGGAGGCCAGGAAACTGAATACCAGTCCTATGTTTCCAAATGAAAAAGGTTTTCCAAATGGTGTCTCCAAAGGCAAAGTGACCCCTTCCAAGCAGATGTTTCTCTAATCTTAGCCTCTGTGTGTGAGCTCATAAAATAAGACCTTTCCTATTTATTAGTGAAGGTCCACATATCTGCCATTTGTGCCTGCTTACCTCTGGACCCACCTCTACTTTCCAGATTGGATGTCAAACTAAAGGGGTTCTCCACCTTAGGCCACCAAAGAAACCTATTCCTCCACCTTGGGACCTAAACTATGTACTAGAAGAACTCATAATTGCTCCCTTTGAGCCAGCTAGCTCTGCTTCTCTGCAGATGTGCACATGGAAAACTGTCCTACTAATAGCCCTTACCTCAGCCAGAAGGGTTTCAGAATTACAAGCACTAATGGCATCCCCACCCTACACAATCTTTCGTAAAGATAGGGTGACCCTGCACACCAGTCCCTCCTTTATGCCCAAAGTAGTCAATGAGCTGTCCCTCGGTCAGTGTATTCACTTACCCACTTTCTTTCCTTCCCCACAGAATGACAGTGAGAGAATACTCCACTCCCTTGATATCCACAGACAATTAAGGTTCTATTTGGACAAAACCAAAGCTATCAGAAAGGCCAATCAGCTCTGTGTCCTTCCACCACAGGGACCTGGGCAAGGTGGTTTCCAAACAAACTATCTCCTTCTGCTATTCCTACCATGGCAAACACTTACCTCATGGGATCAAGGCACACTTTCCAAGAGCTGTGGCTTCTTCTGGGGCCTTCCTGAAAGGCCTGGACACAACTACCATTCTTGAGGCAGCCACGTGGTTCTCTCTGCATACCTTCACCAAACATTACAAATTGGACTATGTTTCCAGAGCCAGAGCAGGATTTGCAAGGGCAATCCTGCACAGATTCCTGGAATCTGCAGCTTCTTCCACTATCCTTCCTCATACTTGAGCTGTGACACTCTTCCACAGTAAGAATACTGCAACATGGGAATAGGACATAGAATAGTTGTGTAAAATCTTACCATAACCATAGATGTCCTTCTCTTCCATGTTGCAGTATTCCTTCCCACCCACCTACCCCCTTCACTACATTTACCCTGTCTAGATAGCATAATTTAGTACTACTTAGACTACTGTCTGGCTGGGCAGTCAGTTCTGATGTCTGTGCACGCAGACATCATATTTAAGGCCCCTGGTTTATGGCCCTGTGTGTGACGTCCCACACACCTGGCAGCAACCAGGCATAAGCTTTTGAATAGGAGCCGACGTTCGGGTCACCTGAGCAGGAGTATCCCACAGTAAGAATATTGCAGCATGGAAGGGAAGGGCATCTATGGTTATGGTAAGATTTTACACAAGTATTCTATATCTAAGTACAAACGAGCCAACGGACTTAAGGCTATCTTGTCATACATGAGAAAGTGAGTAACAAAATGCTCAGTGCAGTCATAAATTCATATTTGTCTGTTTACATTTTATTGCAGAGATGTAGCATTCGAAGGAAACTGTGATGATGGCTGTCTTGCCTTGGCCAACTTTCTAGGGTGGAAGGTAACCTTTGTGCCTATTATATATCCATATGTAGATGCATTCTTTATCCATGTTTTCATTTTGTTTAAAATTATAATAAAGTGTGAAATATTTTTTCATTCATCCATTTTATTCTCTTTAAGCTAATTTAATTTTATTACATTTTTATTTATTTAATTTTCATTTTGTTATGCAGCTGACTTGCATCAACTATCTACCCATACTCCCACTTTTGTTTCTGTGGCAGCATCTTGAGCAAATGGACAGTAATTTTAACTACAAAAAGACTTATCACATTTTACATTACCAAACAGGGATGCTTGTAATGAAATTTGACATTTTGCAGTGCAAACTAAAAGTAGAGTCATACCAGAGGACTGGGTTCATAATGGTTAAGGTGTTTGCCACACAAACACAAGGCACAGGGTTTGATTCTGATCTATAGTCACTGTCTGGTTATTGGCTGAATGTAGAGCAGTCTGTAGAGTGATTGTTGAGTGTTTACCTTTGAACCTATTAATCTATGATCTTTGATGCTGAACTAAATACATATTGTGGAAAAAATGGCATTTCTCTAATTTTATACCATATTAAGGTACTGGGTAAGTGCAAATTAAAACAGTGTTGTCCTAAAAATCTCAGGACATCTGGCATTTTTCATATTTTCTCCCTGTGGGAAGCATAAGACAGAGAGAGGTGTTACCCATAAGAAAGACTTTTTGATTATTCATAATCACTTGTTGGCTGTGACATGTAATATTATATTGCATGCATGCACATTCCCACATACTGCTCACTGTATAACTTAAAATATTTCCCGCTTGGTTTAATTTCTCCAAACCTTTTTTGGTGTCTAATACCATGACAGGAATGGACCCTATTTCTGTGTCAGGGTGTACTCAAAGTTCATGAAATTAGTATTGTTTCAGTCTTTAATGTTAGCCAGAAGTGATGTTCTTCGTGTTTCACTGTTGCAGTCATCACACTTGGGTTATCTGCCTGCAGGTAGCCCTCAGTCGGCTCGAATACCAGAGTCTTAGTATTTCTGCATCGGATGCTGTCACTTCTTCCATGACATCAGGGGTATAAAAACAGGCAGCCGATACCATTACATTAGTCTTTCCTGCCGAGGAGGAGCCCGAAGCAGAAGCAGTTTGCAAGTGCCGGTTGGCCGCTACCTGAAATTTTCGTTTTTCGAGTTGATAATTCTGAAGTCTTCTAAAGTGAAGTACCCTGCTGGGGATCCTTTTTTCTTGCTCTAACCGATGTCAGAAAAAGTTAACAATTGTCTTGCCTGTGGAAAGCAAATACCTCACAGAGATTTTCATTCTTACTGCATCACCTGTTTAGGCCGAGACCATGGCGTCCCTCACTGTTGGTTTTGTGCCTTGTTTAATGCCCGAACCATTTGTCATTGAGGTATTTTTATTGCTAAATTCTTTCGCTCTCGATCTCCGTATTCCGAAATGGCTTTGGTAAGCCATCCGACTACCGATCTTCTGAAAAAAACGTAAGGATAAAGACGGAGACAGACTGCATAGGTCCAAAACTGCTGACGATGCTTCTGTTAAGCTAGTCGCCAGTACTCACTGAGGTCCCTTTCCAGCCCCTGATGCCCACTTCTATGGGTTCACAGGCCTCTGCTGAGACCCACTCGAAGTCCAGTATGCTGCGAGATGCTTCTTCGACTATGGAACCAGCGGATGTCTCTACCTTGGATGGGTCCAGAGCCGCTATGCAGGCACCGGCTTCTCAGGGTGTTTTCTGACCTACCGATGTTCGAATCAAACCGATGACTTCTTTTTTAGCCAAAACTACTGAGTCTCTTAGGCCCAGAGTACACACTACACCTAGAAAACTGACCATGCTCAGGCCCCATGCCACAAAAACAAATGCTTAGAATGGCTGAAGACCTTGTAATGCTAATTAGGGGAAGCCAGCCTTCCCCCAGTAAGAGACAAAGAATTCAGTTGCCTTCAGATTCTACAGACCAGGAGTCTGATAGGACATGCCCTTATCAGTCTATGAGGATTCAGATGCAGAGGAGTCCATTCCCTCTTCCTCCCCTCCAGAGGATTTCTCTTTTGGTGAAACCTTGCATACTTTAAGAGAGCATTTCCATTGGGAATGCCAAGACTATCCAAAAAGAGACTCAGAGAATTTTTAGAGCTACCTCAGCATAGGCCTTTAGCTATTCCCCCTGTCCTAGATGTTGTGGATGATGTTTTCTTGGAATCTAGTCTTACTCCTGACACCTTACCTCCGGCCCCTAGGAAACCTGACGTGTACTTCCAAGTACCAGATTCCCACAAGTTTCTTTTCAAGAATCCTACTGCTGATCCAGAGATCATTTCCCAGGGACCTAAAGGTATTAAGGCTACTACAGCTAAAACTCTTACCCCTTCGGACAGGAATTCCAGAGCTTTAGACAGATGGGGTAAGAAGGTATATACCTCTGCAACTCTTGCTATCAGGGCATTGAATTGCCAGTTTCACATGCTGAAGTACCAGCAAAATATTATGGCTCATTAAACAAAAAATGGTAATATTTTCAGATTGTGCAGAAAATAAAAATTTGCAAGAGCTTATGCATTCTGCAAACAAAGTTAGTAAGCATACTTTGCAGTGTGGTTTTGATGCCCTAGAAGCATCTTACAGGGCTGCAGTCACTGGCTCTGTACTGAGAAGACATGCTTGGCTGAAGGAGCAGACCTTGCCAGATCATGTCAAATCCAAATTACTAGACGTGCCTTTAAATAAGGATGTTTTGTTTGGCACCAAAGCAGAAGTTGTTCTTGAAAAGATGGAAGAAAAAGCTAAATCTATGCAAACTGTTAAAGAATTCTTACAAGTGCAACCACCTCGATTCAGTAAGCATTGTCCAGCAAAATATTGGTCCTTTCCAGCCCCCTCCAGGCCTTCCCAAACAAGACCCAGGGGAAACAGACCACCCAGATGGCAATCTCAGGATATGCAGAGATCTAAGCAATGGAGTGCTCCCACCCCTAAAACAGGGAGTGGTAAGCCACCTCCCTATGGAAAAAGTTCACAATGACTTCTCAACTCTACCTCCCAGCCCTGCCCAATTGTTTGTGCCCCTAGGAGGAAAACCTGCCCTTCATGCAAAAAATTGGATGTCCATCACTCAGGACCGATAGGTCCTCAACATTATATCCCAGGGGTACCAATTTTATTTCCATTCACTGACAACTCCAAGTGGGTTTCCAGACCTTCCTCCAAACCAGTGGGCAGTGGCTCAAAACCAAGTTCTTTTCCTGTTCAACAGCAGAGCTATTCAGCCAGTTCCAGTAGAACAAAGGGGTCAGGGTTTCTACTCCAGACTATTCCTGGTACCCAGGAAAAAGAGTTCTTGGCACCC
Organism: Protopterus annectens; assembly: GCF_019279795.1. NCBI lineage: Eukaryota > Metazoa > Chordata > Ceratodontiformes > Protopteridae > Protopterus > Protopterus annectens. Next base: position 47,613,025 of record NC_056725.1, read on the forward strand.
AATCCTGGATCTTTCAATTCTCAACACCTTCCTGGTGGTCCCAAAATTCAAGATGCTTACCCTGCAACAGCTTCTCCCTATGCTAGCCAAGGATGCCTGGCTAGTCACCCTAGACTTAAAAGAAGCTTATCTGCACATCCCCATCAGGGAATCATGCAGGAGATATCTATGTTTCAGGGCAGGATCTATGCATTATCAGTTCTCTGCACTTCCCTTTGGCTTATCTACTGCACCCAGGGTATTCACAAAATACCTGGCTCCAGCCATTGCATATCGCAGGCAGAGAAACATCCAAGTTTACCCGTACTTGGACGACTGCCTGATTCAGGCGGACAGCCAGGAATTGCTTCAGCACCTGGCATTTGTAAAAAAAAGCCTTCTCACTTCTTTGGGGTATACCATCAACGAAAAGAAATCACAACTAGTGCCCAGTCAAAAGATTGTATTCCTGGGAGCAAGCTTGGACACAACTTCCCAGATGGCATTTCTCACTTCAGAAAAACAAGTCTATCTGACAGACTACTTCATGCAAATGGCCACCAGAACCCAGCTAACTGCAAGAAAAATACTGCAACCCCTAGGGTTCATGGCCTCATGTATTCTGCTAATTCCATATGCAAGACTGCATATGAGGAAACTTCAGTGTTACTTAAAAAGTCTTTGGTGCCAACATTCTCAGGACCTGGAAACAGTCATTCCTATCATACCTTGTATGAGGGCAGAGTTCCTTTGGTGGCCGGAAGCATGCAACTACAACAAGGAACTGCATTTTACTGTACCCCACACCACCCAAACCCTGACCACAGAAGCATCAGACTATGCATGGGGGGCCCACATGGCTGGCAAATGCATTCAGGGCCACTGGAGCCCAAGCCAAATTCACCTGCACATCAACCAAAAGGAGATGCTAGCTGTATAATGTTCTGACAGCTTTCAGATACCTAATCCTGCCAATACAACTGCTGATAAAAACAGACAACACCACAGTTATGTGGTACATAAACAAGCAGGGGGGAACCCATTCTTACCCACTCTGCAGGTTAGCCATGACTCTGTGAATTACAGCTTTGGACAACCAAGTCCATCTACAAGCTAAATTCCTGCCAGGCAAACAAAATTCACTGGCAGACAACTTAAGCAGAAATCTCCTAGACCCACATGAGTGGAAATTGGAGCCCAGCACCTTCAACCTCCTGATCCAGAAGTGGGGGACCCCAGGGATGGATCTCTTTGCCTCCCCCCACAACCACCAGTTAAGCAAATTCTACACCAGGAACCCTCACAGCAGGGCCTGGAAAGTGGATGCCCTATCCTTTCAATGGGAAAACCTCTCAATGTATGCCTTTCCCCCTCTGCCCCTTCTCTCAAGAGTACTGCTCAAGATAAAAGAAGACAGGCCAAAGACAATTCTGATTGCCCTGGACTGGCCACGTCAGCACTGGTACCCACTCCTGTGCAGCCTGACAACGGTGCCACCCTGCCACCTACACCAGACCCTACCCTGCTGTCACAGCAGGAGGGACACATTTTGTATCCACAATTAGAAACCCTAAATCTTGCAGGCTGGCTTATTCCTTGAATACTGCACCAGCAACCCTAAGTAAACAGGTGCTGGACATCATTCTTGAAGCCAGAAGGCCTAGTACTGGGAAATCCTATGTGGAACAGTGGAAAAGATATTGTTCTTGGATTCAGTCTAAAGGAAAGGACACAGGTGTGCCCTCCTTACCTCTAATCCTGGATTACCTGACAGAGCTACTCCACAGAGGCCTATCCTTCTCCTCCATTAAGATTCATGACTCTGCCATTTTGGCTCATTGCAATACTGAGCCACCTCTTATTTTCTCACCGTCTCATCAAACAGTTCCTGAGAGGGGCAAACAACTTAAGGCCACCAAGGAGAGCACCCACCCCTGCTTGAGACCTTAACTTTGTTCTGGAAAAGCTAACGCTTCCCCCTTTTGAACCTGCTGCTTCAGCAGAGTTAAAATTCCTCTCTTGGAAAACAGCCTTGCTTTTAGCCATCACTTCAGCTAGAAGAGTGTATGAGCTACAGGCACTGATGGCTGTGGAACCCTTTATTATCTTCCATGCTGACAGTCAGGACTAACCCATCCTTTATGCTTAAGGTGGTGTCCAGTGTGTGGCCCTAAACCAATCCATCCATTTGCCAACCTTCTTCCCTAACCCTCAGAATAAAGGGGAAAGAATCCTGCACTCTTTGGATGTGCACAAACAGCTGAGGTTCTCCCTTGATAGGACTAAGCCGACCAGCTGCTAGTCAGCTTTGCAAGAGGGGCTAGAGGGCAAGGCCATTTCTAAACAAACCATTTCCAAATGGATAGCGCACTGCCTCCATTTCTGCTACAAGCACCATGGAAAACCAGCCCCTCAGGGGTTCAGAACACATTCCACTAGGGCTACTTCTATCTCTACAGCATTTCTCAGGGGAGTCCCTACCAGGGACATTCTGGAAGGTGCAACCTGGAGTTCTGTACACACCTTCACCAAGCATTACCACTTACCTATCTTTTCCAAATCCAGGGCAGGATTTGCTACAGCAGTCTTGCAGGGCCTACTAGCCAGCCCTAACTGTTCTTGACTGCCTCCACCCTTCCTCAGCTTTGGGAATCAACCCAAGTGTGATGCCTGCAACAGTGAAACATGAAGAACATAGTACAGATGTGTACACTTACCATAAATGTAGATATTTGAGTGTATTCACTATTGCAGTCCTTGTTTCCCTCCCTCCAACCCCCTGTTTTTCTCTGTCTTTCTATCTCTCCTCTCTATGGCTATTCCTAACGGTATTGGTAGCTACTTTTTACTGATGGTGCTCTCCACACCATATACTAGCTCCCTGTTTGGGACTCCTGACATTTGGGGCAAGAAAAACGGATGTAATGGCATCGGCTGTCTGTTTTTATACCACTAGCGACCTGATGTCATGGAAGAAGCGACAGCATCCGACACAGAAATACTAAGACTCTGGTATTCGGGCCGACTGAGGGCTACCTGCAGGCAGATAACCCAAGTGTGATGACTGCAACAGTGAAACACTCGAACATCTAAATTTATGGTAAGTGTACACAACTGTACTTTCTTCGCAGCACCCACAATTTGCCAGGAGTTTAGTCCTGCAATTGATACGGATGTGTACGTACAGGTAGCATATCCAAATGACTGTAGATTCTTTTTTGTTAGATCCATTGCTCTTACTACTATTGAAACTGTCTGGGTATCTTTCTTCCACATTTCTTTTGTTTCTGCCTGCAAATCCTGATATTTTATGACTTTGTGTATCTCTGTATGTGATACACTGTAATCATTAAATGTAGCAATTTTAATGATCAATGCTACTTTTATCTTTTTTCCCATGGACTGCTATATCTAGTTTTCTCAAATCTGTTTTTTAAACCATTGGTAATGGAGGATCCCATGTGATGTACACTTCATAGGTTCATACTAGGCTATCTGCCCTAGGGCATTTATAAGCCTAGCCAGAATGTGTTTGGCTTTCGCCACCCATTTTAAATTTATTTTGCTATGCCCTTTTTCGAGGTTAGTATACTGTGCCTCTGTCTAACAGTGACACAGAAGTGATACCCGGGGTAAACCTACGATCTCCCATCCACTCATCACGATTCCTCTTGAAGAGAGTCAATGAGGGACTCTGCCTAACCTGGACTGGGATTTTATTCCAGAGTGAAGGGAGCCTCTGGGTTATAAATCTGTCCCTCCAGCATGTCCTATTTATTTCAGTGCTGAGGTTCAAGTCTCTCGGTAGCGTAGCTCAATGGAATTTGGATTTTCTGAGGTGCAGCATGTCCATTAATTCCGGGTTGGACATGGCTTTATACGCCAGGCACAGATCGCCTCTGAACAGGCGGTATACCACTGAGTAGAGCTGGAGTTTCTTTAAAGCATATGGCATCTGTTTGAGCCCTTTGATCCTCTTGGTGAGGTACTTTTGGGGTCTTTCCAGTTGCTGCAGGTGTCTGGTAAGGTACATCCCAAAGGGCATTGTATTCAATTATGGGCCTGATGAGGGATGAGTAAAGAGGCACGATGACCTCCCTGATCTAAATGTGAATCCCTTCATGATAGGTGGGCTATATAAAATGTTTTTCTAACCACTTTGGCCACGTGGTTGTCAAATGAGAGATTGCTATCAACTTGGGTCCCCAGGTCCCTAATTACTTAATGGATTACCACCTATGTGGTAATTTGGGCACTTTGTTTTGCAAAGGGGATGACTATACACTTTTGGCATTTAGCTTGAGCCATAGCTCTGGCACCAGTTGTCTGTTTCTATGAGGCCCTTTTGGAGGATGCTTGTGTCGGCTGGAGAGTGGCGCCCAGTTTACAGTCATCTGCGAACTTGGTCAGCCACAGTCCTTCCGTGTTGGCCTGTACCTCCAAGAAATATATACAGAACAAGAGAGGTCCCAGGACTGAGCCTTGTGGGACACCACTTGTAACTGGTTTGGAGTCTGACATGGCTCCAGCAATTCTAACCATGTGGGTTCTGTCCTTGAGCCAGTTTGCAATCCATCTAGTGACATAGGGGTTTATATTTAAGCTGGTGAGCTTATCTATAATGCCAGTGTATTGTATCGAGCTTTTGAGGTCCAGGTAGGCTGTGTGGACCACCTTCCCAATGGCCTTTGTGACTGTTTCAAAGAAATCAACCAGGTTTAAGAGGCAGGATCTGCCCTTAACAAAGCCGAACTGGGTAGGATCCAGTGTCTGTAGGTCCCCAGTATCTTTATTTATGAGGTCCATGATGATCCTTTCCATAGCTTTGCAGACCAAGCTAGTCAGGCTTATGGGGCGATAGTTTCCAGGCTCCGTTGAGGCACCACCTTTATGGAGAGGGACCACTGTTGCTGTACGCCACTCTGTTGGTACAATATCCTGTAGTAAGGCTGAGATTGAACAGTAGTTTTATGTTTGGGTTTAGCTCTTCTTGGAGTTCATGTAGGACGCAGCCCGGGACACCGTCTGGTCCCATTGATGCTGTGTTTTTTGCTTTGGAGAGGGCGGCTCTTACCTGAACATCTGAGATGTCGGGGGGGGCAGCACTCTGCTGGGATAGATATTTGCCCTTTTGGTGGGAGTTTGCGCTGAACCTGTCAGCTAGGATGTTGGCAATGTCTGTGGGTTCAGTGTATTTTTGTCATTTGGACTAATTCTGAGCATATCTGGGAATTACCACCCAGGTTCCTAACATAACTAAAGAAAGCCTTGTGATTATCCTTAGTGTCCTTGCAATTTTTCTCTCAAGCTGGCCTTAGACAATTTTATGAGTGCCCGTAGTTTTTGCTAATACTGATCAGTGATGCCTTCCCTTTTGGGATTTTGCTCTATCATTTAGTAGCTTCCTCCTTCTATTGTATAGTTTGTTTATGGCTGGGGTCCACTAGACAGGACGTCTGCCTTTGGAGGATTGGGTCTTGGTTTTATTTGGGATCGCATGATCCATGCATTCCTGAAGGTGTTCATAGAATGCATTTATAAAGGATTCTGCGTCTGGGGCGTATTTTCCACAGGCCGGGGCTGTGAAGGATTCCACCTCGGTTTTGAGGCTTTAGAAGTTTTTCACGGTGGTTTTCTGGGCAAGGGGTGGGGTCGGGATGTGAATATCCAGTGAGATTACCTGTAATGCTTTGTGGTTCATGCTTCCAATGCTTTTCAGCTACTTCTGTATTGGAGTGTTTATCCAACCCCCAATGCAACAATCTTGCCACGTTATTGTGCCTTTCAGTATGCAAGCCCTCTGCCATGAGTGTATCACACCCAGCAACAATGTGTGTGACTGTTTCCAATTCTTTTTTTACAGAACCTACGTTTGTCTGTTTCTCCCATGAGTTAAATGGAGTTTGTAAATTGAAATGTACATAGTCAAATATCCTGAGGTTGTTCCAGAAGATCGCTGTAATTGACACTACATTTATGGCTTTTCCATATTTCTTTCCTTCTCATCTCATCCTTCTCCGTATATTCTTTCCTTTGTTTTCTTTTTGTTTTTTTTTGGCACATTCAGTTGCTGTCTGATTTTTGTCTACTTATAGGTTCACTGGTGTTTACTGGGCTAACGACCACAAGGGCCTTTTTAAACCTAGCCATGCGTCCCAAATCTCTGACATGTTCTGATACCCTTGATAAGTATAAGCAAGGATGTGAGAGATGAACATTTACAAGCTGGGGCCTGGAAGATGAACCATTTACAGGCTGCCTGTGTTCATTAGAGACATAAATGCCAAACCAGGGATGGATTTTATTCCCCATCCAGTTGTGCAAATTGCACTTGAATTGGGTTAGGGAGGAACCCTGCTTCACATGGTTGGGGAGTCTGTTCCATAGACGAGGTAGTCTCTGCGATACATACCTGTCTGTCCAGCAGGTCCTATTTATATCACAGGCAAGGTTTAAGTCTTTAGAATGGGTAATTCTGGTGCTAATTGTTTTGTGAGTATGCAGGAGGTCCATCAGAGCGGGGTCTGACAATGCCCTGTATATCAAGCATAGATCTCTCCTCAACTCAAAAAGCCTGTAGGAGACAGAATACAAGGATAAGACCTTGAGGGGGTCTGCATAGGTCATTTTACTTTATAACCTGTATTCTTTTAGTGAGGAACCTCTGTGGATATTCCAGTTGTTGGATATGCCTGGTTAGGTACATAGCAAAGGGGGCATTGTACTCAATGATAGGTCTGTTGAATGCCAAATGTAGTGGAACAATGACTTCCTTAGACTTGGATGTCATACCTTTGTTTATAAGTTATGCAACAAAAAATGATTTCCTCCCTACTGTAGACACATGATTGTCAAAGGCTAGATTACCATCTATATGTGTCCCTACGTCCCTGACTACTGGATCAGCTCTAAGGGGTGTGTTGTCAATATCGTTACCAGGGGTGGATGACTTCCCAGAGTATACTGTTATGCATTTTTTGGCATTTAGTTTTAGTCCATGGCTCTGACACCAGTTGTTTGGCTGTGTCAGCCCCTCCTGGAAAACATTTGTGTCAGTGTGGGATTAAACAACAGCTCCTAATTTGCAATCATCTGCAAATTTAGGCAGCCAGAGACCACTGACATTGGCCTTGACTTCTGAGAAGTAAATGCCAAAAAGGAGCAGTACTGACCCCTGAGGGACTCCACTTGTGACTTCCCTGTTTGTAGAGATGGACTCCCCAGTTCTAACTTCCAGGGTCTTGTCTGTAAGCCAGTTGGCTATCCATCGGATGACATACGAGTTGTTACCTCACTTCTTGAGTTTGTCAACAATGCCAGAGTGGGGTATTGTGTCAAATGCCTTGGCCAGGTCAAGATAGGCAATGTGAACAATTTTGCCATCATCCATTGCTTCGATTACCTTCTCAAAAAAATCCTCCAGGTTGATTAGACATAATCTGCCATTGACAAAACCAAACTAGGTTAGGTCCAGTGTCTGGAGGTTTACTGTATCTCTTTTGATCTTTTCCATGACAATTCTTTCCATGGCTTTACATATAAGGCTAGTGAGACTTATGGGTCTGTAGTCTTCAGGATCTGTAGCTGGCCCACCTTTGTGCGGAGGGATGACTGTTGTTGTCTATTCATGAGGCAATAAAGCCTGTTTGGAGTCTACAGTTAAACAGTAATTCCATAGGTCATGTTTCATGGTATTTAGAAGGCATCCTGGGATATTGTTTGGGCCCATTGATGCAGTGTTCTTGGTCTTAGAGAGAGCATTAAGGACCTGTTCCCTTGTGATAGTAGAGGGAGTTATGTTTGATAGTATTTCCTGAGGGAAGGTTGAGGGGTAGCGAGGGGTAAAGTTGGAGTTGAATTTATCAGCCAGGAGGTTTGCTATATCTTCTGGCTCATTATAGGTGGCTCCATTTACAATGAGTTCTTCACACAATTGAGTATTGCCTTTGAGGTTGCGGACATAGCTAAATAATACTTGTGGTTGTTCTTGACCTGGAGGGCCAAACTTACCTCAAATTTGGCTTTGGTAGACTTTATTTGTCCTTTGAGTTGATTGTTTAGTTTTATGAGAGTGCTTTTATCCTGCTGGGTGCTGCACCTCCTAATTTTTTGCCATGGTTTTCTTCCTTCTGTTATACAGCCTATTTTGAGGCTTGCTTTTTGAGTTAGTTCTGTACTTCTTCCTGGTCAGTACAGCTGCTTCTATGTAGCTATTCACATGCTTGTACAGGGTTTCTGTGAACAGTTCTGCATAGGCAGTAGTGTTCTCAGGGTTTATGGGTAGGCTTGAAATTTTACCAGGTTATCACTTAATAGCAGGAAGTTAGCCTTAGAGTAGTTCCTGAATATTCAAGGTTTAGCTGGGGGTCCAGGTTTTATTTTTTACTTCAAAGAAGACCCATTTTGTGGTCTAACCTTACCAGGGAAGACATTGCAGTAGAGGGTGTGCAGCACTCTCCCATATTAGTGAAGACCAGAACCAGTCTGTTTGCACCCCTGGTAGGTGTATTGACTATCTGGTCCGGGCAGTTTGTATTTACAAAATCCAGGAATCTCTGTGCCTGTATGTTTGGTGTCACATAGGATTCCAAATTAATAGTGGGGTAAATGAAGCCACCAATGAATATGGTATTGGGTTGCATGGTTAGTGTTTGTAATAAGTTTAAATACATAGTATGGGTTTCCTAGGTCATAGAGGGGGCCTATAGCTTGTAAAGAAGTGGTATTGGATTTTGCCTCTGGTGATGCGAACATGGAGCAGCTCCAGTGCATTGTCCTGTTTGACCAGCTATGAAGTATATTTATTTTTTGATGTTAACAGAGACACCTCCACCTTTAGTCCATGCCTGTGAAATAGCTGGTCTAAATATGTGGAAGGTATTATAACCTTTAACTGTTGATATGCTGTCTGGGGCTTTAAACCATGTCTCATTGACCACACAGACATCAGCATTTTGTAGGGTGAAGAGAGCGTTTAGGGAGTTGTAGATCAATATGTGTGCATGTATCTTTAAGAAGCTATCTAAGGGCTTGCACAAGTGTATAAATACTGAACATGTGCAAGTCTGACTGCCATTTTGTAGTAACCTGTTGAGATGTAAGCATGTGTGTGGGTGTGTGTGTGTGTGTGTGTGTATATATATATATATATATATATATATATATATATATATATATATATATATATATATAGGGTGTGCGCATTTATGCAACCAGCTTATTGTACATTTTTTATTTTTTATATTTTTTCCCCTAACAGATTTGTTTGTTTTTTCAATTGAATTGTACAGGTTATAGGTCACATTAAAGGTGGGAAAAGTTTTGAAGTGATTTATTGTGGTCTCATTTTTTTATATCACAAAATCCTGACATTTTAACAGGGGTATGTAAACTTTTTATATCCACTGTACACATACATTGATCTACAGATCTGATGAGGTCAGCAGATATGTATGCAGTCCCACGACTGCAGATCTATACATGTAATCAATTTCAAGGAAGCCCATTCCTCCTTCAGAGTGTAGAATATATAATCTTGGTGTACACTCATTTTTATATGCCATTTGATAAGCTTGATGCATTTTTCTTGTTTCTCTGTCCAGCTGATCCAATGGCTTTTGGGGCCAGTCAAGTCACACCAAAAATTATGTTAGAACAGAAAGAACAAAATGGTTTATACCTTGGACTTTATTCCTACATATTAAAGCTGTTTTCAGTGTTAGTTTTAGCCTTACTGAAGTATTCCTTACTGAGTTTTGTTTGCATTTGTTCATGTTTTATTCCCAATCCTTCATCAGTTCCCAAATATTTATACCTTCTTTCTCCGCAAGTTCCTTTATAATCACATTCCTATTCAGACAGATATTTTCTTGGTACTACAACTTTCCTGCTTTAAACATTGCTTTTTGCACATTTATCAAGACCAAATGCTATTCTTATATAATTTGACGAAGTTTTAACCACTTGCTGCTGTGCTTTCAACTCCTCATCTGATGAACTGTACACCTTTAAGTCATCCACAAAAAGCAGATGAGAAATCTTTAATCAAGGTTGTTTTATAGGAGTTAAATTGTAATCAAGACTGTTAAGTAAGTAGCTTAATGGGTTAAAGGCAAGACAGAACAATAGAGATGACAAGGAAATAGTGGAATAATCCCCTTTGAATTTTTATCCCTGGGATAATAATTTGCTCTTTGTTGTGGCATAATTGCAAAGTGGTTTGCCACTGTTAAATGGTTACTGTAATGTAATATATTAGTGTAGGTTGTATCTTATGTATCTGTAAGCCCTCCTTTATCCATGAATATAGGATGCTGTCAAATGCTTTTTTGTAATTTGTTCATGCCATACTTAGTTTCCTTCCCTTTTAAAAAGTCTCTGTTATGGTTTTATTTAGCAACACATCATCCATTATTCCATATGACTTTCTTTTGCTACCATTTTGTTCTTTTGCCACAATTGAAATTTCTTCTAAATGACATAAACTCTGTTTGTATTAATTCCAGTATATAGTTTGTACATTGTCGGGGGGCAAGTTTTTGATCTGTAGTTTTTTGGATGCCTTACAGTTTCACTCTTAAGGGCAAGTATTGTTTTTCCTGTTGTTAACCAGGTTGGTGTCTGTTCAGGATATGCATATAAGTAATTCTTACTCAGGTCTAAAATGTTGTGTAAAGATGCTAATACTTTTAGCTAGAAGTTAGGTACTGCATCTGGGCGTGGGGTTTTCCATTTAGGAGATTTTCTTAATTTTGTTTCAATTTCTCTGGCCGTTAAGTCATCCCATTTCATATCCTATACATTTGAACTCCTTACTCTTTCTTTTACTTTTTCTATCCATTCGGTATCTTTGGCGTGTTCCACAGGGTCTTCATAAATATCTCTCCAAAATGTTTCTGTTTTTTGGAGGTGTTTCTTTTCCCTTTGCTTTGCTTCCCAGTTCTCTATAAACCTTTTTGATTAATTAATGACTTGCTTATTTTCTACTTTTCCTTTCTACTTATCTGCATATCTTCTATAATTTTTTCTGCCTGTGTTGATATAGGTTCATAGGTAAGTACTAAGCTATTGGCCCTAGGGCCTATATAAGCCTAGCCAAAAAGTACCCTGGCTTTCACCACCCAAGAAAATTATTTTCCTGTACCCCTGTCGAGCAGAGCCACAGAGGTGATCCTCGGGGTGGATTTCCTATTTCCCATCCACTCATCAAGATTTTTCTTGAAGAGTGCTATTGAGGAGCTTTGTTTGCTATAGATAGGTAGTTTGTTCCAAAGTATGAGAAGTCTCTGGGACAGGAATTTATCCCTCCAGCATGTTCTGTTTATTGTAGTGACAAGGTTTAGGTCACTAGAGCATGTAGTTCGGAGGGATTGGGATTTCTTTAAGTGGTGCATGTCCAGCAGCTCTGGGTTTGACATAGCTTTCTATGTTAGGCAGAGATCACCTCTGAGTCGGCGATATGCGAAGGAGTAAAGCTGGAGTTTTTTGAGACGGTCTGCGTAGGGTATCTGTTTGAGGCCGGTAATCCTCTTTGTGAGGTATTTCTGCAGCCTTTCCAGTTGTAGATGTCTTGTGAGGTACATACCAAAAGGGGCATTGTACTCTATAATGGGGTCTAATGAGTGACGAGTAAAGGGGAACAATGATCTCTTTTTTCCTGGATGGGAAACCTTTTGTGATGAGGTGTGCCACGTAGAAGGATTTCCTGACTATTGTGGCGATGTGATTATCAAAGGTGAGACTACTGTCCACCTTTGTCCCAAGGTCTCATCACATTTGTGGTGTTAAGTAGACTACGACCTATGTGGTAGCTCATGGGTACAGAGTTTTTACCATAGGGGATGACAATGCACTTTTTGGCATTGAGCTTGAAGCCATGGCTTTGACACCAGGCATATGTCTCTGTGAGGCCCTTTTGTAGGATGTCTACATTGTTAGGAGTTTCGATTATGGCTCCTAGTTTGCAGTCATCTGCAACCGTTAGCCAAAGACCTTCTGTGTTAGCCTGTACTTCAGAAAAGTAGATACCAAACAGGAGAGGACCCAGGACTGAACCCTGTGGTACTCCACTTGTCACTGGCCTGAAGTCGGATTTGGAGTCTGCTACTTTCATAGTGTGGGTTCTGTCAGTGAGCCAATTGGCAACTCATCTTGTGACACAGGAATTTATACCTAGTTTAGTGAGTTTATCTATAATTCCAGAGTGGGGGATGGTGTCAAAAGCCTTGGCGAGATCTAAATAGGCTGTGTGAACCACCTTACCCTCGTCCACGGCTTTGGTAACTGCTTCAAAGAAGTCTGTCAGGGTTAGGAGACATAATCTGCCTTTTACAAACCCGAACCAGGTGGGGTCCAGAGTTTGGAGATTACCAGTGTCTTTGTGTATAAGATCCATGATGATACGTTGCATGGCCTTGCAGACCAGGCTCATTAGACTAATGGGGCAGTAGTTCCTGGGGTCTGTGGTGGCTCCCCCTTTGTGGAGTGGGATAATCTTTGCTGTGCGCCATTCAGTGGGCACAAAGCCTGAGGTGAGGCTATGACTGAACATGATGCTTAGGTTGGGTGCCAGTTCATTCTGCAGTTTGTGTAGAATGCAGCCTAGGATGTTTTCAGGTCCCATGGATGCTATGTTCTTGGCTTTGGAGAGTGTGGTTTTTACCTGTGCAGCCATGATTACAGGAACTTTGCATTCTTCTGGTATAGTGATGGGCCCTTTAGGGGGTGAGAGGGGGTAAAGTTAGCACTGAATCTATCTGCCAGGATGTTGGCAATATCAGTTGGTTCTGTATATTTAGTGCCATTGTGCTGTAACTCAGAGCAGATCTGAGTGTTGCCATTGAGATTCTTGACGTAGCTATAGAATGCTTTGTGGTTGTCTTTAGAATCAGTGGTGATTTTGTTTTCGTAACTAGCTTTGGAGGATTTTGTGATGGATCTCAACTTCTTACTGAGGCTGACCAGGGAGTTCCTTCGGTCATGGGATTTTACTCCTTTTTGCAACAGTTTCTTTATGGCAGGGGACCATCAGATTGGCTTCCTTTTTGGAGGATAGCATCTTGGCTCTGTTAGGGATAGCACGATCCATGCAGTCGTGTAAGTGCTTATAATGTGCATTTGTGCAGGATTCAGTAGTCATACCTCTATTGTCCATTTGCATGGGTGTCGTAAAGTTTGCCACTTCTGTCTTAAGAAGTGTGAAGTTGGCTTTGGAGAAATTTTTTGCGGTGGTTTCCTTAATGGGGGGTGGAGCCGGATTTGGATGTCTAGGGTGATTAGCTTGTGGTCATATCTGACCAACGAGGAACTGACCTCTGGTGTGGAACACCGGTCCCCCATGTTGGTAATGACCAGGTCTAGCATATTGCGGCCCCTGGTGGGGGTGTGGATAAGTTGATCCAAGGCATTGGAATTTATGAATTCCAGAAAAACGTTGAGCAAAAGAGTTGGTACATGAGTAGTTTTCCCAGTTAATGGTGGGGTAGTTGAAATCGCCCATTATTAGGGTGTTGGGTTGTACCCTAATATTTTCCAGTGTATCAAGAAATGAGTAGTGGGAATCCTGTGGCATGGTGGGGGATCTGTAGCAAGTTACAATTTGGATTGCGGTCTTGCCCAGAGTTAGTTACACTTAGATAATCTCGGATACATTATGCTGATATTTGCAGTAGTGTATAATAGATCCTGGTCTGTTCTGATACTGTGCATTGCTTTTACCACATCTGTTCAAGTATTTTTGTTGATATGTTCCCTGTTCTGTATTCTTCTAACAGTGGCACATCTTGCCTTAGTTGCTTTATAGTTTTCATTGTTTGATGTTTCTATGATGCCATTTTATTTCTACCCTTCCTTTCCCTTATTGCTCTACGTTTTTATGGTAAGCCATTTTCTGTTATTAATTTAGCTGCACTTTGTTATTAATTTACCAGCTTTTTCTGGGAAAAAAACTCATTCAGACTCTAGCATAGATTGCTGTGAGAAAAAAAGTTAGTTTGTTTTTTGCTTTATTTTTATTTATTTATTTTACATTTGTTTACTAGGCTGGTCCACTGAGCTGAAAAAAAATCCTTTTCAGTGGAGGCCTGGGGAGAAAAGCTCCACATTTAAGAAGAACAAACAAATTGTTAAAATCAAAAACAACATAGGTATACATGATTATAAACATTAAATTTCTAGTAAGAGAGTCAAGTGTATTTACAACTTATGGAGACATGCTCATACACACACAAACTTTAAATCAAGAATATAACAGGTAGGTACTGCTTTGATCGTATGCTAATAATAGAAATGTCAATGTACAATTTGTGAAAGAGTTAACATCTTAAATAAGCATATTTAGAATTTTGATGAGTAGGTATAAAAAGAAAAGGTTCAACTAGACAGGGAGTAAACATTTTCCTTCCATTTGAGCCTAGCAAATAGGAGGCAAGGTAAAAATGCCAGTAAACAGTACTAGTAATAGAGAAGTAGAGGAGGCATGCAATATGAACTGATAGAGAGGGAAGGAAAAATTGTAGGGTGAGAGTAAAGCGTAAGACGTTATGAGCTTAGAATTGTACAGCAGTGGAGGCTTATTGATAGACTAGAAGTAGAACTGTAGAGCAGTTGTAGAACTACAGAGGCATTATTGGCAAGTAGAGAGCTTAGAGTAATACAATAGTGCAGTCTAGTGATATACAAAAAAGTACTGTAGAACAGGTGTAGTAAAACTGTGGAAGCTTGTTCGAAAATGGAGAGGGTGAGAGTGGAGGAGGGTATAGTAATGGAACAGATGTTAGGATAGAAAGAGGAGAGAGAGGGTAAAAAAGCTATTGGAGAAATAAATAAGGGATAATGTGTGAAAAAGGAGCTAGGAGAGGAGGGATAGATCATCCAGGTTGGTACTGGAGCAGAGCCTTTTGTTGGTGAGGTTTTCTTTCAGTAGTGTTTTAAACTTTAGCATGAAGTTGATATTGATGGTTGTTTGGGGTATAGAGTTCCAGATTTTGGATATCTTGTTTGATATAAAGGAGTCTCTTATATAGTTTGTAGTTTGTTGGTTGTTCTTAGGGGTCTTTTGCTATTATAGGGATGAATAAGGTCTTTTAGGGCTGGGCAGTTGCTAGGATGATGAAATACATTGTGTAAAATTTATTTAGTTGAAAGTTTGTAGGTTTGTTAGCTGCAGCTATTTTAGTTGGTGCAGTGAGTTGCAGTGGCGTGATCCATCTTATTTAGGTCTGATTTCCTCTTTACTGACAAAAAACACACTGTCTGCATCCAACCTTCATCATCTGCTCCACTAACACTAAAACAGAACCGGTTGAATACACAAACTCTTTGGTGTTACTAGTGACTATAGGTGAGGCATAAAGAAGAGAGGAGAGTGTGTGTGTGTTGGCTATGGCATTTCTGGTGGTATTAGTGAGAAAATGTTTGATTCTATAAAGTGAACCTAGTGTGATGTATACCTTTTTGATGGTAGTAGCTAGATAGATGTTTATCAAATCTAAGATTGTTGCCAATAGTAACACCAAAGAGTTTGTGTATTCAACAGGTTCTGTTTTAGTGTTAGTGGAGCGAATGATGAAGGTTGGATGCAGGCAGTGTGTTTTTTTGTCAGTAAAGAGCATGAGTTTAGTCTTGTTGGGGTTACGGATAAGTTTGCATTTGGAGAGGAATTTTTCAATGTCAGGGAAGGCTTTTTGGGTAGTTTGTAGGAGTTCTGGGAAAGGCTGAGCTCAACATATAAGTGAGGAGTCATCTGCA
The DNA here is from genome assembly GCF_019279795.1 of Protopterus annectens. Lineage (NCBI taxonomy): Eukaryota > Metazoa > Chordata > Ceratodontiformes > Protopteridae > Protopterus > Protopterus annectens. Next base: position 47,628,751 of record NC_056725.1, read on the forward strand.
TATTGGACTATGTTTGCATGTTTGGAAGATGAGTGGAGTTTATTGGTGAAAATAATAAATAGTAGTGTTCCAAGTATGGCCCCTTGGAGAGACACGCAGTAGATGGGAAGAGTACATCCTGCCATTTTGCTGCTTGTCTGTCAGACAAGTAGCTTTGAAACCAGTGAAGGGCTGTTTGGAAAGGTTTACGAAGGCTAACTCATTGAGCAGTTTATGATGGGAAACAGTATCAAATGCTTTAGACATATCGAGAAAGATGTGAATGTAAGTTGTATAGAAATTCGGATTTGATTGAGTTGGTAAAGCTGGCAAGTGCGTTAGTGGTGCTGTGTTTGGGTCTAAAACTGTGCTGGGATGTGGCTAGGAGGTTATTTTTTGTTAGGTAAGCGAGTAATTGCTAGTGAATACATTTTTCAAGGATTTTTCCTATGGGGTAAGTATAGCTATTGGACAGTAGTTTGTGAATTCTGTGGATGTTCAATCCTTGTGCTGAGGGATGCTGTAAGAGACTTTCCACAGTTTAGGGATATATCACTGATTTATAGATCAATTTATTAGAATGGATATAGGGTAGGAGATGGTGGCTGATGCTAGCTTGAGGAATTCATTTGGGAGATGGTCAGCTGCAAGTGATAATGGCTTTAGTTTGGACAGGTGTTTATGGTATTAGTTTGGATTTATTTTATTGAACAGGAGTTTATGTTGTCTATTGAGTGTGTAGGTATGTACAGCAGAGAAACAGATTCTGTTTTTGCAAGTGATAGGATTGAATTAATAAAATGTGAGTGGAATTGGTTTGCTATGGTAGTTTCTGTTGTAAATGGGGGTAGGGTAGTGCTCTAACCTGGTTTTAGTAAGTAGTTGATTTTTCTGGAGGTTGTTATGGTGTTTGTCTTGCATAGTTATGTGGTAAGTTTTTTATGTCCTGTCTAATTTGTTTTTTTTTAGCAAGGTTGTGCATTTGGCAATATTTATGGAGATGTGACTTGTTTGTGACTGTTGATATTAGGTCCAGGTTTTGTCTCTTATTTTCATGCATTTTTTGGTATCATTGGAGAGCCATGGTGTATGTTGAGATTTTAAAACTGATTTTTCTGAGAGGGATGAGGCTGTTTAGGATTTGTGTAAAGTTTTTATTGAAATACTGTATGGCTGAGTCTAGGGGAACATGCTTTAGTGGGGACCAGTTGCAGTTTTAAAGGAGGGTATTAAAGACATCTGGAGACCATTTTTTCTTGCTGCAAATGAATTTGTAGACAATGTTGTTTGGGTTGATGGTGTGATGCCTGTATAAGTAAGTGGGTAGGTGGTCACTTAGGTTGCCAGGGAGACAGCCATGTTGAGGGTAGTGGGAGGGTTTGTTGGCGAGAGCCCTGTCCAGTATTGAATGTTTATTACTGTGTTTGTCTTCCCTGGTGGGGGATTGGATTAATTGGGAGAAGCCATGGAGGTTTACACAGTTTGTGGGATTGTTGGAGGAGATGGTTGCCCAGTCGAGGTTAAAGTCACCAAATATAATGGTTTCCTGAGTGTATGTTGTTGAACACCAGTGAAGAAAGTCTTCAGTGGTGGAGGGTTTATTACGAGGGAGAATGTAGATGGCTATAATAATAATGTGTTTGTTGTGGTTTATTAGAAGGTGGGAGTTTAGAATTTCACTATTGTTGGGTTTAGGTGGGTTGGTAATCAACTTTTCAATTTTGAGGTTTTCTCTGTAGATTATAGTAATACCACTTCCTTTTTTATGGATTCTTTCAAGTCTCAGGAAGCTGTACTCAGGGGTTAGAATTTCATTGTTGTCTATATCTGGTTTTAGCCAGGTTTCTGTGAGTATCGCTAAGTCTGGGCAGTACTGATGAAGAGTTACATGGAATTCTAGAATTTTGTTTAGTATACTTCTCATATTCATGTTTAAGATTAGGAGATTTTTGCTTCTGTGAATAGGGTGTGTGATGTTTGTAGTGAATGGGATGGGATAGGAGTGTGGTGGTTAAGATGGAATTTGGGGCCATGATTGGGATGAATGTCCCCACTTTGTTTCATGCATGCTGAGTTGACTAGGAAAAGGTGAGTAAGATTAGTGGATCTATTTATAAGGGAGTAGATCAATAGTGGTGCTGTTAAAGAGGTGGGGTGTAATAGTAAAGTTGGACATGGGCGATGTGAGTGGGCTGGTTGGGGAAAGAAAAGTGAGGATATGTTGGTTGTGATAGGTTGTGTTGAGGTATGTGGTAGTGAGCCAAGATACTTAGTATTAAGTGTTGTAGTAGTACTGTGTGAAGTTAGTGCATTTGTTATCTTGCTGAGAGGTGGTAGAAACTGGAATTACAGTGATTGTGAAACTGTGAGGGAGGGGCTATGCTAAATTGAAAAGAGTTGATTAAGTGGCAGCTGATGGAATGGGAGTGATGTGATTGAAGGCTTAGGTAGGTAGGTGGGGTCCATGGATAAGTATAAATTTAGACATAATAGGGGTGTGTGGGAATGGGGTAGGGTAGAGAGTGTGAATGGAGAAGGCTGGTCCTGATCTTTATTTAGATACAAAAAAAAATCAGAGGTACGTTTAAGGAATGTAAGGTACTGCCAGGAGAGAACTTTAAAAGACTGAAAAAATGGCTATTAGCAGTATTTGGAGTGTGCTAAGGAAAGAAGCAGTAAGCAGGGAGAAGGCAGTAGTCTGGGAGTGAGAGAGAGAGAGAAACCAAAAAAGAAAAACGAGAAAAAAAAGATGAAGAAGGTCTGAAATATTTAGTTAGGGAGAGAGTGCGAAAATTTTAATACAAAAACAAACTTCATGTTGTACATACATTAAAGTTAAGAAAATATCATGGGTGTGAGGTTAGGACATCCAGTAGGAGATAGGTGAAGCTTTCACCTGGGATTGGGTTTTTCTTTAGCACTCTGAAGGCTCAACCAGTAAAAGAGAGAGGTCATAATGGGGTCCATTTCCTGATTAAAAAAGGAGATAAGATTTTGGTGGTTGTGTAATAGCTTTCACATGAGTCCAGGGTAGATTGAGTGTGTAGGATTGTGTAGCATGTGAGTGAAGAAGAAAAGAAGAGGTGGAGGAAGCCAAGAAAGAAAAAAATAGGAGTGTGTAACAGTGGAAAAGAAAGGTGAGAACTGAGCAGGAAAATAGGCATTGATGATAATAGATGGGATAATAAATAAGCAGGGTGGAAGACGAGAGAGAAAGATAGAGGAGTAGAAATTAAAGAGCAGATGAGCATTGAATCCCAGCAGTGTGAAGCTGTGGTGAGACCAGTATTAGTAGTAGCCAGGCAGTAGCCAATCAGGCGAATCCCTTCTTTTCGTCATTCTTGACAAAATTATTTTTCTTCAGTAAGTACTGCTTGATTAGCTGCTGTCTAACCTAACTTTAGAATATCTCCCTATCATCCATAAATCATCAGGGTCTATTTATTAGTTTCTCTTCAAGTGCTTGGCGCAGTGCCCCTTATGGATGCAGACGCCTGTAGTTGACATTTTCTTTGTAAAACTACCCTTGAAATTTCACCAATACCTAGTTGCACACAGGGCAACTAGTTTGTAGTGACACGCACTGCCCCCAGAGTTGCAAACCTGATACTCCTAACATTACTTTATATTCTCACTGCAACCTTCTGATTAATAAATAAGGATCTGTTGCCATGGATATGGACTTTCCCACTATCTCTGTTACCAGCTTGGTGGATATGGGCTTCCTGAGGCAAAGTAGAAATTGCCTCATGTTTACTGACAACCAGCTAATTCTCAGACCAACTAATATTGTATGTTAGAGATGTATTTACGCAGTGTCAGTGGAGACAAAGCTCTCACATAAAAGCCCTCCTAATGTCAATCAGGTTGTCAGTATGCTATACCCATTACACACAGTTCGAAGCAGACACATAGACCCATGTATGCTGAGGCACTTAAATGTAACCTTCCTAAACCCCAAAGACCTCCTAGATGAAGTACACGACAGATACCCTCAGCAGCCCCAAATGCACTCTAAAAACTACACCCACAACAACACATACAGCTACATCTCATGGAGCCTCTACTTCTAAGCCCATAAGGCAAGGTACTGCAAAACCAACATTCTGGTCATTGGAGACTCCATTGAGACACACTGATGTTCCACTTACCAGACGGAGTAAGGAGAAAGTCATGATCAGTTGCTTATTGGGGCCAGGATTTGCCACATTATATATGCACACACTTAAGTCATTGGACCACAAGTACTACTGCGACTTAGTTGTAGTCCATGTGGGTGTAAATGACCAGAAATGCACCTCCCTAGACTATATGAAGAAATGGACTTCATGGATCTCTTGGAATGTGTGTCCCAGGCATGGTATGAGCCTAGCATTGAGCAGCATTTTACCTTCTCCAAGGCTGATGCCACAATACAAACGCAAGATGACTGACATTAATAATTGGATAAGTTTCTGGTGTCATTCTAAAGGGGGGCAATATTTATCAGCATGGAAGGAGATGGTCAACAGACCATGCTGCTTTGCTAAGGATGGTCTCTGCCTCTTCTCTCTAGGCTTTTGAATATTAGCTAAAACATTGTCCTCCCCAATAGTGCCTTTTTTTAGGCCATCCCAAAGAACTTCCGACATAGCAAATCAAAACCAAGAAAATCTAAAGGTGTTACTGCTCAATGTTAGGAGTCTAAATAAAGAAATCCACTCTCTACATGCCATCCTTACCACAGAAAATGCTGATTCAGTGTTGCAGTATTCTTTACCTATGGGTTGTATTCCACTCCATGACCCGATGTTCGGCCTGTATACAAAAGCTTATTGCAACTGCCTGAATGTGGGACGTCACATGAAGGCACAGAGAAGGTCAGCTATAAAAGGGACATCTGCATGTATAATCCTCAGAACATTTTCACCGCCATTCAAAAAGGTTGACTCGTACATTCGGTCTGCCTTTGGATATTGTGGATTCGCTGTAAGGTCAGCAAACCCAGGCCCAAATCTTCTTCAGCTGTGCCTTGTCTCTCTGATGTAGCCCTTGAGGGTCGATGAAAATCTCGCAGTGCAGTCGGAGGTTGGGTCCACGTCTTTGGCAATACTGTATTGGAAGCCGTCAGAAGTGGGGATCCGAGCACATCCGAGGCAATGCAGATGTCAAGTTTGGATAACTTGGGGGAACAACAGCTTGTTATTTCAGAGGACTCAGGAACCATTCCTGCTTACCTGCCTAAAGAAGTTCAGGGCATAAGGCCTACATCTGCCCTTTCTCTACTACAAGAGAAGCATGTTTAAAAGAAGCAAAATACAAGGCATTCCACTGTCCCTTCCACCCACTCCGTCAGATTGGGATGCCTTTTCCCAGGGTCTTAAGGCTGTGATGGCCTTGAGACCTCCAACCTCAGCTTCACCCATTTCAGGTCCTGCCTTTTTCTCATCTCCTGTTCTGCTGTCTGCTTCCCATAAGTCTCCTACTGTGCAATTGGCATCTTACCCAGAATAGGATTCTGACTCTGAGGAGGTCTTCTTCAGATGAAGACTCTTTAGCATACTCCACACAAATCCCTTCCCCTTTGGAATATGCTTCCCCAGAGGAAGAGTCTAATGGGGGGGGGGGGGGGATTCCCCCATGGAAAAACTTTCCTTTGGGGAGACTATCAATAAAATGAGGGAATTCTTTTAAGTGGGATTCTTCCCAAATCTCAGAGGAACAAAAAATATATGATCTTCAGCTGGAGACACCTACTCCTTCAGCAGTACCTGCAGTCCTTCCAGCTTTCTTAGATGCCTATGCATCTACTTCTAAGACCCTAGACTCTCAAGCTTGTGCTCCAAAAAGACCTGACCATTTTTATAATGTCCATGAAGATTGTAAGTTTCTTTTTAAATGTCCTTCAACTTATCCAGCTGTGGTATCCATTACTTCTCACAAATACTCTCATGTTACTTCTTTAACTAAGTTGCTGCCTTCTTACAAAGAAAGTAAGATTTTGGAAAGGTTGGGAAAGGTTTATACTTCTTCCACCTTGGCTATCAAAGCTACTTATTACTAGACACATGTCTTGGTATGCTCTAGCCTTGCTTTCTCAGACCCTGTCCCAGTTACCTGACGCAGAGGCTAAGTCACTGTCTCTTTCTGTATTGGCAGCATCCTTCCAGGTAACCAGACATTCAATCAAATGCAGCTATGATGCTGTTGAAGCTTCTGCTTCTGTTCTCAGGAGGCATTCCTGGCTATGTCTCCAAGCTCTGATAATATCAAGGCCAAATTACTTTATGTTCCTTTGGACAGTTCTGCCCTTTTTGGCAAAGCATCTGTAGATCTTTTTTAAGACTCTGAAAGAAAAAGGTAAGGAACTCCAGGATTTAATGCACTTGCTGTTCTCCCCAGTTCCTAAATTTCATAGGAACTTCCCTGCCAAGTCTCCCTTTGTCAGTAAACCTGATCGCTCCTAGCTATTCCCTTTCAGCAGGGCTTAGGATTCACAATAAATTTCAAGAAATCAAGTCTGACCCCAAGTCAGGATATAATTTTCCTGGGCTGCAGGCTGAGGACAGATTTGATGATGGTGTTTCGACCTTCTGAAAAAGCATTTTCAGTTATACCATTCATAGAGTCATGTCTGCCCCTTTCCTCCATCGTGGCCACGGAGTTTCTGAGACTGTTGAGATTCATGGCCTCTACAATCCCCGTGTTACCCTTTGACAAACTACACATGAGGAAGTTACAGTGGTTTTTGAAGAAAGTTTGGTCCCAGCATGCTCATCTCTTGGAGACTTTGATTTCTCTTCTCCCTTGCTGAAAATAGAGGTGGGTTATTGGAGGCAGCAGCTCAGTCAGAATCCTGGCTTACCACTTCAGATACCTCAGCGAGCCCAGCGACTTTTCACAGATGCCTCAAATTTAGGCTGGGGGCAACCTTTGCTGCCAGAAAGGTACAAGGTTTTTGGTCCCCCTCTCAAAAAAAGGGAGCACATCAACATCAGAGAAATGAGGGCACTGATTATAACCTTGCAGGCCTTTCATCTAATGTTTCTACCAGGACTCCTCAGGATTATTACAGACAATGCTATGGTCCTTTGGTACATAAAAAAGCCGGGGGCACAAAATCTTATCTTCTTTGTCGCTTAGCCATCAAAGCATGGGAATTGGCTATTCAGTACAAAGTGTCACTGCATGCAGTGTACCTTCCCTCTGCTTAGAACTTGGTGGCAGACACATTAAGCAGATCCATGACACAATCCCATGAATGGATGCTTCACAGGGATGTGTTCCTGGATCTAGTTTACTGGTGGGGTACTCCAGAAATGGATCTCTCTGCCTCCCTTCTGAACAACTTCCTCTTTTTTGTGCCAGGGTCCCTCACCTTCAGGCTTGGAAGGTGGATGCTGTATCCTTCTCATGGAAGGGGGTGATCTGATATTGTCAATTTTCATTCTTTCTTGACTGTTGGGTTTTTGTTCCGACCCTTGGAACTGACTGAGCCATTATATCAAGCTTGCGCCAGCCAGAAACTCTCAAGCCATACTGCCTCCCCCCCAGATCTCATTTCCTCTTAGAAAATTGGACTCATCAGCCATGTTCTCAGCTAAGTGCTAAATTTTTTCCTTTTATATATATATATATATATATATATATATATATATATATATATATATATATATATATACACACACACACACACATACACACACACACACACACTATCATTCTTTATTTTGTTGCCTCTCCTTGGTAGTTATTGCTGTGTTTTTTTGGTGTGACTTCATGTATTCCTTCTTCCTTTACCTTGTCAGGTAAATTATTTTACCATCGTTGGTATAGGCTCCTCCCTTCCCTTTACCGCTGATAAATTATTCAGTACTATTGCCAGTATCCTTATTTCTGTTCTTTCTTTCTTCCTTTTACCTTCTTTGGGGTCATTTTCTAACTACCATTGTTGTTACAGCCCTTTAAAAAAACTGTACTCTGTACTTTTCTGTTAGTTCTTGTGTATGTATGTGAGTCTGTGCACATGCCCTATTGTTGTTCTTGAAAGATGGCAGAAAAAGAAAAGGAACCACAGGGTTCAAGCAATGTGAGGAATGTGGCAGAAAGATGCCCAACTCCAATGGGCATCTTTTGTGTGTTTATTGTTTGGGGGTGCCACATTTGGAAATAACTGCCATATGAACTCTGCAAGGTTTCAGTGTGTGAACTCTTGCAGAGAGGTGTAACAAACTTATCCTGAAGGGGCTGCTAAAATGCACATTTAGTGAGGCTTTGTCTGAGATGGAGACATCTAAGTCTCCCAGAAAAGAATCCAAGAAAAGGAGTCACTCTGTTCCTATGTCACCTAACATACATGAAGCTAAATCTTCTAAGACCCAGGTGCCGACTCATCCCTTGGAACCAAGGCTTAAGATACCGAAATCTACACCAAATTCTGGTCCGGCACTGAAACCTGTCACGTCTCCCATGGTGCCGACAACTGCTGAAACTACTATGGCACTGACCTTATCATTGACACCAGTGACACTCTCGGCACCAACAATAGTCTCTCCAAGCATTCTGGTTGCTTCCTCCCCTGCAAAGCAAATTATTGGTCAACCAACCACGGTACCAAAGTTTGAGAGTACACCCAGGATTAGGTACTCCCCAACTGCAAACCCTTTCTTGGGTCAGCAATTAAGTCCATTTCTTGAAAGGCCAGAATTGCCCTCAGGGGTTTCCTTTCGTTCCACCAGGAGCCTTTCAGAGCTTGATGTCAGATTAATGGAATAGCTCTTGGCGGACAGAGGCCTTCCTGCCCCCTCTTGGAACTCTGTCCCATCCAGAGCTGAGGTTTACTCTCCTACGATACCCACTTATCTTTCTCCTTCAATGCCTCTGCAGGTCTTGGAGACCTCGACTTCGACGTTCACGGTGCCATCTACTTCGGTGCTGATGGATCTCACCTTGGTTCCAGAACCGCCTCTGTGGTCTGCGGCTCCATCGGAGCTGACCCACCCATGGGACCATGATTTGGCTGCCGGCTTCATGATCCTTGGATTGGCTCCAATTTTTTCCATGGCACCACCTAAGGTTCCTGGTGCTGTGGCAGTTACGAGTCCTCTCTCAGCTCCCACTCTGGCAGTGGGCTCATCGGAGTAGGGTGTGACCCCAGTTCCGAGGTTGACTTTCTCGATTCTGGGCTCCCATCCTTTTTTCGGCAGGTCTGCCTTCCAGATTATGGAGAGAGCCCTGGCCTCAGCAGGCTCACAGTTGGCACCATCCCTGGAGTGTCGCATCTATGTATCCTCTGGCTCGCAAGTGTCACAATCTGATACCTTGGGGCAGTAGGCCCAAGAGCAGGTAGACACCCTGTTGCAGGGTCCCCTCTCTTCAGAGTCCCCCTCGGATCTTCCCCTGGAGGAGCCAGCCTTGAGAGATTGTGCAAGAGGAAGCACCTGGATTCTCCAGAAGAATCAGCCACTGAGGGTACAGATTTTGATGAAGGGGAAGGGTCCCCTCGGTCATCCCCTGAAGATGTCTCCTTCAGAGACATCTTGATAATTTTAAAGCAGAGGGGTTATTGGAAGCCCACAAACTCATCCTCCGAGGAATCTGTTTTCTTGCAGGCTTTTCGTGCTTGGCCTTCTACTTCTTGGGTGACCCCACCTGCCAATGAACTGGTCAAATTAATTGTGCAGTGTGCGTGGAAGACTCCTGCTACTATAGAGCCAATTCACTGGAGACCGCACAAAATTCTTTCTGTGCCCAAGGATTAGTCTCACTTGTTGAAAGGTCTAGCAGTAGATGCCTTGGTGGTGGTGACTGCCACAAAAAAGAACCTGGCTGAGGAGAGTCCATTTTCCAAACCATGAGTCCCGGACAGTGGACTGATTCAGGAAGCAGGGTCTTTGCTTCATCGACCCACACCTTACTGTCGTTGAATTTTTTGGCATATTTCACATGACTCCAAAGGGATCTGATAACTGAGCATTCAGAGACCTTAGCAGGAGCAGTGTCTGATGAGGTCTGTGATAAGGTTGCCTCCCAGCTTGCCACCCTAGAGTCAGTCTCCAACTCATCCATGCGGCTTATTGCAATAACAGCCAAAGGGCCATCCAGGGCAGCAGGTACAGGTGTTGCCATTAGGCGTCACACCTGGATGCACTTATGTGACTTTGTGGACCCCTTCAAGTCTTCCTTTATCAACGCTCCCGTTGATGCTTTGTCGTTATTTGGCCCAAAAGTTAGAGACACATTAGCCAGGTGTGAGAAGGACGGAAAGACCCTTTCTGCTGTGGGTGTGCATTTTTCCACTCCTCAACAACCTTACTCCAGGAATCAGAGGAGTGGAAAGATGTGGTTCAGAAATTCCCATGGGCCTTTTTAGGACACACGTGGTGAGTATTCCTGCTGGGCAGAGGGGTGAACTCTTTGGGAATACAGCCCTCCTGTGGCAGTGGGGGACTGTGTAACTAGGGTTCCAGGGATTTCATCTCTAGACAACCCTACCAGTGCTCCTGAGCAGCGGCCCTATTGCTTACCTCTGGAAGCATTCAGGGGAAGATTCTCTCTGCACCATTCAGCCTGGCACACAATAGCATTGAATTCCTGGGTGCAGACAATAATTACCAGAGGTTAAAAATATCCCCTTCAATCTTTATCCCAGACCACAAAGGCGAATCCCCGATGTTCCACCCAGTCAGAGGGGGGTATAGCAACACTAGAAATCCAAACGCTGATTCAAAAAAGAGTTATCCAAACAGTCCCACTAGACCAAATAGGATACGGATTTTACTCAAGATTCTTTTTAGTGCCAAAAAAGACAGGGGACTGGAGGCCAGTCTTAGACCTCTTAGTGTTCTGAACAAGTTTGTTCAACAGACAAAATTCTAGATGGTCACAGTTCAGTCTAACCTTCCCTTTCTGGAGAAGGACAATTGGATGTGCTCCATAGATCTTCAGGACAAGTATTACCACATAAAAATGGACAAACGCTCCAGAAGATGTCTCTGCTTCTGGCTAGGAGCCAGTCATTACCAATTTTGAGCACTGCCCTTTGGTCCCACCACAGCCAACAAGGTGTTTACCAAATGCATGGCAGTGGTAGCAGCTCACTTAAGGCTACAGGGATTCCATATGTTCCCATATTTGGACGACTGGCTCCTCACTGCCCCCACCAAACATTTGCTACTTTCCACCTTGGTCTCCGTTCTAAGGCTTGCAGAGTTCTTAGGCATCTCAGTAAACGAGGAAAAGTTAAATCTATCCTCCACACAGGACAAAGAATTAATCGGAGCAAGACTAAAGACAAAATCCTGCATGGTTACTCTTCCACTTCACAGACTGGAGAAGTCGAGGTCACAACTCCAAGTGGCACTCTCTCAAGACAAAGTTCCGGCTTGCCAGGTCTTACAGCTCCTTGGGTCCATGGCAGCGACAATAACCTTAGTTTCTCTGGTCTGGTGAGATACCACAGGAGGCTACTTCACTGGCTCCTGACGTCACAGTGGTCAGTGTTAACTCATCCAATGTCCCACCCAGTCTGAATAACCAACCAGTGCAAGCAGGATTTATATTGGTGGATGAAGCCAGAAGACTAATTATGCAGCCGCCCCTTTTCCCCCTCTCAGCCCAAGGCCATAGTGACTACAGACACATCCCTTATAGGGTGGGGGTGGGGCATTTTCAGGGAAAGACCGTCCAAGGCACTTGGTCCCCCTTAGAGGTAAGTTGTACATATCAACATCCTAGAACTGAGGGCAGTGCTCTTAGCGTTGCAAGCATTTCATTCTATCCTCCCTTCATGGACAATTGCTATTCAGTCAGACAAAATGTCAGTAGTCTGGTACATCAACAAACAGGGGAACCAGATCCTACCCTCTTTGTTGGGAAGCCCTAAGAGTTTGGCAGTGGAAGATCACCTCCAACTGCTTTCTGATAGTAATGTACATTCCAGGGAACTTCAACGTGATTGCGGATAAACTGAGCAGATGCATTCTCCTACCTTACAAGTGGGCTCTCAATTCCAATGTTGCAGCGAAGATTTTTCATCGATGGGGTCAGCAACCGCATTGCCACTACCATCTTTGATTGATGGAAACCAACACTCACCACCAATCATGGACTATAATTGATCTAGCCTATCAAGTTCCAGGCCCATTCCCGTTTGACCAATTAAAATGTTAATTTGTAAATCAGCATGCTTATGATGTTATCAACTGTAAGAATACAACCGACCTTACTAACTGTGATTAATACTGAATGCGCTCACCTACCTAGTTACTGAGAAAATTAAATAAAGAATTATCGAAGAAAAACTAACATCACACTTGTTTATTTCTAATTTACCTAGTAATTGACTACAGTAAATGTTGTACTCTTGTTTCTTTTAATTGATAAACATTTTGCTCCGAAGGGGTTTACTTGTTGCTTTTTCTCAGCTACTTTTGATTCTTTCACAGAATCAAACTGATTTTCTGAATTTAGTTTTTAACCCTTTCACCAGTAACCAAGCAAGGAGAGCTTCAGGGGATAGTTTCCACTTTAGAAATTAATTTGTGTTCTTACATTACTAAATTTCTCAAACATGGGAGAATATTGTTTACATTTGTTGGATGTACACAGACAATTACGTTTTTATTTGGATAGAAAAAATCTTTTAGAAAATCGGACCAGTTGTTCCTATCCTTTTCAGGTACTAGACTGGGCAAATCAGTTTTGAAAGTTACTCTGTCAAAATGGTTGATAGATTCCATCAATTTTATTTATCAACAAAATAAACTGGACTTATCAACAAAAGGTAGGACTCATTCTGCCTGATCTGTTTCCACTTCAATAGCCTTTCATTCCAGAGCTTCTGTGGATGACATATGTGCAGCAGCAACTTGGGCTACTTCCCATACCTTTATCACTCATTACAAATTGGATACGGTCTCCAGGGAAAGAGCATCCTTTGGCTCTATGGTGCTCAAGAACACCATTCCCTAGGGCCTCCCAGAGCATAAAGTAGCTAGGGACTCTGTCCCAACAGTTACGAATGAATGAAGATCGACAACATCAGATAAAAAAGTTGTGTTCTTACCATAACATTCCATCTGTGTTTTCGATCTTCATTCATTCTTGACATCCCCCTCCAGAAGACTCCTGGAGGTTTGGAACTAGTCCTGGGGTCCTAGTAGGGTTATTGCTCAGACAAAGCTTCCATGATTTTCTACTCTATGGGCAAAACCCGATCTGAGGGGAAGGGAAGAGAAGCAGTATGAGTAGCCTTGGCTTGAGAGTTTCTGGCTGGCACGAGCTTGATATAATGGCCGAGTCAGTTCTGAGGGTTGGAACCAAAACCCAACAGTCAAGAATGAATGAAGATGGACAACACAGATGGAACATTATGGTAAGAACATAAATTCTTTCTTTATGCATTCCCCCTTCCCTTTAATTCAAAAAGTCCTGTTGAAAATTCTACAGGACAAACCAAAAATCTTGCTAGTTACCCCCCTTTTGGCCAAGACCTAGTACATACATATGAACCTGTATCCAATTTACTATGTCACATGCATTTCTGTTAATAGTCTTGTTTAATGTGTTCATCTGTTTTATCAGACTTCTAACATTTTTGGTCTTATTTGCTGTAATCTAGTTCTTTAATTGATATTAATATGTATATTTATCTGTGTTAAATCAAGTAACTCTTCCCTTGGATCATTTTCTTCTAAACTTGAGAGCACATTCTGTGCTTTCTGCTGGCATTGCACAGAAAGTTCCAGAATATCGCCCTGTGACATATCCTCTTCAGCTGTACCCCGTGTCGTCTGCTGCCAATGTTTCCTGCTTCTTGTCTTGCTGTGCAACTCCAATTGAACCTATGTTCTAGTTTCCTACCGAAGACTCCAGAACATCATCATGTGGCAAACCAGCAGATGCTTCCTGTTTCACCTTAGTTTGGGGACTCATTGTTCCATTATGCTGTGGCGTTACCTGAGTTGGATTTCCTACACTAAATCCTTCACTTTGCAGGTGTTCCATAATTTCAGCTTCTGTTTGTTTAATTTCTGCCTTACTAATCTTCTGTTTGGTTTTCCACCTCTGTGTCTTTATTTTTTGTATTGTGAAATTTTCCATTTTGGGGTTCTTTTCTCTGTATTTTTCTTCAAATATAATTGGTGCTGCTTTTTTCTATTAATTTTGATTTCTCCTTTGCATAAATATTGCACTGTATCAAATCAATTTTTCTTTCCCACATCAATTGCACTGTATCCAATAATTTTTTCTTTTCCACATCAATGTTTGTTTTTTATACCTTTTAAAAATCTCTGGTTTTGTTCGTTATATTTTCTGCACTTCCTCTTTTGCTTCTTTTTTCTAAGCAGCCCAAAGTTTCATTGTCTATGTAATGTTTTTCATGGATCTTTTGTATTAATGGACACAAATTTGCATTTGACGCTTTTGACAGTTTTTCTTGTGCGTATTTTTCTTTCCTCTAAGTTCTCTTTGTCTTTCTGAGTATCTCCTGTCTGGAAATTCTGGGCTTCTTGCATAATAGTAACAAAACCTAATTTCTTTCTTATCCTTAGTAGGCCACTGTATCATCTTTATGGCTCTTTTTCTGGCCTGTCAGTTTTTGTGGACTACTACTTCTTTCTACAAGGGGGGAGGGGGGTAGCCTGGTGTAAACCACATTGTAGGAATGTTTCTGCATCTTGAGGATTCTACACTACCATTTTGGATACCAGGATTGGGCACTTTTTTGTTGTGGGACTTGTGCATCCAGCTATCTTTTTTATTATTTAAGCCACTTCTGTCCCTGATATATGCTATACAAGATACAGTTTATATGTCAGTGTGGTCTTGGTGAGATTTTGTGAAATTAGAGTCCACCCCCATGGAGGTACGCAGCCAGACTTGGGGATGAGTTCAGTTCCAGCAGTACTAATCTCCTGATGTGATAGTGTTCAATCTCGCCGTTTGTTCTTACACATGGGTTCGGAGCCGATCCTCGGCTCCGTGTCGGCCGCTTGCAAGCTCTGCATCGAGAAGAAGCTCGAGACAATCTAATACCCACAATCCCCCTCTGCCTTTACCTCAGATCTAGTTTGCCGCTGCTGCGTTCGCATCGCTGGGAGCTAGCTCGAGCATCTTGAGTTAAGAT
Source organism: Protopterus annectens (assembly GCF_019279795.1). Taxonomy (NCBI): domain Eukaryota; kingdom Metazoa; phylum Chordata; order Ceratodontiformes; family Protopteridae; genus Protopterus; species Protopterus annectens. Next base: position 47,643,839 of record NC_056725.1, read on the forward strand.
ATAACTTATTTTTGTTATATTGTATTGGAAAATTTGTTCTCATAGTAATTTTTGATATACTGAGTGTATGTGTGTTTGAGTAGGTTGAATTCTCGGTACCGTTAAGTTTATTAATTGGTTAGAGTTTTCGGGCCTACCAACCCTACTTAAATTTGACACGGACTTGACATTTAAATCGGATTTGACTTTTTTCACGGATTTGACTCTTATACTGGACTTGACTCTTATCTTACTTGTAAAATGTCTGATAAAGTGAAATCAGGTTTTAAGCGTTGTCAGTGTGGCCAAAAAATGTCAGCGACTGACAACCATAGTTCCTGCGTCTACTGCCTTGGCCCTCTCCACTTACAAGAGGACTGTTCAATCTGTCATTCTTTTAGTGGGAGGGTCATGACAGATAGGCGCAGGAAACTCATGGACAGAGGATTATTAAAACCTTCCTTTCAGGAGGCTCTGGATGCTTCTGACCAGGCATCGAAATCCTCGAAGGAATCGAAGACGTCGGAGCCCAAGTCATCGGCTCCGAGCTCTTGAGTAAAGTTAGATCACCGGTTCCACAGACTTGGGGCCGAGTGTTCAACTGGTGTCGGTTCCTGAGCCTCGAGTCTTGGAACCGGTGATGGAGCTCCCTCCGACTTTATTGAGGTCGGCTCCGTCTTGGTTCCTTCGACCGTTCTTCTTCCAAACTCTCCGATGTCGATGTGGATCTTGTGGTGCAGAAGTTATTGGAGCATTCGGCCCTGTCCAAACTTATTTCAGTTTCCACCCAGTTGGTGTCGAAACTTGAAGGCCTCCCATTGTCTCCATCCATTCCTCCTCCGAGACCTGTCCAGTCTTTGGAGCCGGAAGAGGTTGATCTTCTGATTGTGGAGCCCTCGGGTCCAGAACCGTCCTTTCTCGGTCTGTTCCTCTCACCTCGACTCCGTACCGGTGCAGTCTCGGAGCCGACGATCTGTCCTTGGTTCCGGGGCGAGAGTCGAACCGGCGTTGGTTCCGACTCTTCCCTCGGGCCTCGGCGGATCGATTCGGCTCGATCCTCGGGTCGATGCCTTCGGTGCCTGCTTCGGGATTCTTCCCATTTCTTGAACCGGGAGATTCTTCGATTCGGGACCGGGCGTTCGACCTAATGAGGAAGGTGTTGTCTACCCAGACAACCACATCAGTGGAAGCAACCTCTCCTCCCCATAAAGGGCCGTTATCCTCCTCTGCACCCACGGCCACATCCAAGCGTCGAGCACCAGTGTCTCAGCCACCCCTGGAGGGTGCCCCTCTCGGAGGCTTCTTCGGATGCTCCCCGAAGAAGTCCCTAGGAAAAGATTGTGTAAGAGGAGACACTTGGATTCTCCACAAGAATCCTTGACATCCGATACTGACTTAGATGAGTCAGAAGGGTCCCCTAAGTCACCTTCAGAAGATGTCTCTTTTTTGGACATATTGGAGATCCTGAAACAGAGAGGTGACTGGCACTCCCTTCCCCCTTCTGAGGATGAGTCAGTTTTGCTGAAGGCATTCGGTGCTCGCCCTTCTTCCTCCTGGGTCACTCCGCCCTTCGACGAAACCCAATAAGTATATCACTGCACCTCAGGACAAGACCTACTTAACAAAAGGAGTTCCAGTGGACGCTATGGTGGTGGCAGCGGCCACGAAAAGGAGATGTCGGAATCTTCCTCATCTGTCCATCCCCCTAATAAAGATTCTAGGACTATGGACAGGTATGGGAAGCGCATTTTTAGTTCAGCGGCTTTTTCCATGTGATCCCTGAACTATTTGACCCATTTTACACGACTACAGAGGGAGCTAGTCAAAGAGTTGGGAGATACCCTCCAGGGTACTACAGATGCTGCTGTCTCAGAGAAAGTGACAGCAACTTAATACCCTTACATCCATTGTGAACTCGTCCATGAGGCTGATTTCACGCGGGGAAGGTTCGAGTAGGGCAGCAGCTTCAGCGATTGCTCTTCGCAGACAATCCTGGATGCACTTATGTTCATTTGCAGAAGCCTTCAAGTCTTCCTTTACTAACGCCCCATTTGACGGTGCCACTCTCTTTGGCCCCAAAGTAAAGGAGACCCTTACCCGGTGTGAACAGGAGGGAAAGACTCTGTCTGCTGTCAGTCCGTTTTCCACCCCAACCAGACCGTACCCCAAAGGGCAACGTGGTGGAAAATGTGGTTTGAAAACCCCAAGAATCTTTCCCAGGCACACAGGGTGATGCCCTTCTAGAGGCAGAGGAGGGGCAGAGGTGGAAGACGCCGCCTGGCGGCAGAGGGGTCCGCAGCATCAAGGTGACAGGGATACACTCCTGGTAAACCTTTCCAGCACTCCTGAGAGGAGGCCCGACTGTCCTGCTCTGGAGGCAGTCGGGGTCGCTTAGCTTTATACCCTCAGGCCTGGCAAAATATAACTACAGACAAGTGGGTAAAAGCGTGGTTACCAGAGGTTACAACATACCCTTTCTATCCCATCCCATTCCAAAGAAAAGACTCCCAGATGTACCGCCCCATCTGAGAGCCAGCAGCTATAGAAATTTCAAAGCTGCTAGAAAAAGAGTCATCCAACCAGTCCCAGCAGACCAGCAAGGATTCGGGACTTACTCAAGGTTCTTTTAGTTCCAAAGAAAACAGGGGACTGGAGGCCCATTCTGGACCTAAGCGACCTCAATACCTTCGTCAAGAAAGAAAAGTTCGAATGGTCACGCTTCAATCGATCCTTCCATTCTTACAGAAGGACGACTGGATGTGCTCAATAGATCTGGAGGATGTCCTACCACATCAAAATGGCCAGGGCATCCAGAGATCATTTCGCTTCGGCTGGGGCCAGTCACTTTCAATTCGAGCCCTGCCCTTTGGTCTGACCTCAGCCCCAGGGTCTTCACCAAATGCATGGCAGTGGTAGCGTCTCACTTGAGACGCCAGGATTCCAGGTGTTTCCGTATCTGGACGACTGGCTCCTTTCTGCCACCACCAGCGTCAACTACTACAGGCCAGAGACTATACTCTTCAACTGTGTGTTCACCTAGGGATTTCCGTAAACTTCGAAAATCCTTACTTCAGCCATCACAGAGTATCTTGTTCATAGGAGCGAATTAAACACCGTCAGTTAATTCTAAGACTTCCTCCAGAAAGGATACTTTCACTTCAGACTCACATACGTCTTCTTCTCTTGTCCAAGAAATCTCCAGCAAAACTGGTACTGAAGGTTTTGGGACTCATGTCAGCTTCTCTTATTGCAATACCCTTGAGAAGGCTGCACATGAGAGTCCTACAATGGCTACTGTTTGCACAATGGTCGTTCCAACAACTACCTCTAACACACGAGATTCTTATAACGAACACATGCAAAACACACCTAAACTGGTGGCTTCAAACGTGCAACCTTTCCAAGGGGAGACCATTTGTGCTACGCCTACAGTTACGGTGACCACGGACGCTTCCCTGATAGGGTGGGGGGGCATCTTTCAGGGACAGACAGTCCAAGGCGAATGGACCAATTTGGAGTACAACCTGCACATCAATGTTCTAGAGTTGAGGGCAGTGTTTCTAGCATTGCAACACTTTGCCCCCCTTCTTCCTCTGGGAACTATTGCAGTTCAGACGGACAACATGTCGGTAGTCTGGTACATAAACAAGCAAGGGAACCAAGTCCTATCAGCTATGCAGAGAGGCCATGAGAATCTGGCAATGGGCGGAGTCCACGGGTCGCTTTCTAATAGCAACGCACCGGGGTCATCCAGCGTCATAGCCGACAGGCTGAGCAGAGCAATTCTGTTACCGCCAGTGGTCCCTAAAACAGTCAGTGGCGAAAAGGATTTTTCGCACGTGGGGCCAGCCTTCCTGCGATCTGTTTGCATCTCCAATGAATGCCAAATGCAGGAGCTACTTTGCCCTATTACCCCCTCCAGGGGAAGTCCCCAGGGACGCACTGATTCACGATTGGCCCCCGGGACTCCTGTACGCATTTCCTCCATTTCCCCTGATATCAAAGTTTCTCCAGAAAGCCAGGAACCTGCACAGGACAATAATCCTCATTGCCCCATTCTGGCCTCGTCAAATTTGGTTTCCCTTCCTGAAGACACACTGCATTCGGGGACCCTGGATTCTGGACCCAGAGCCAGATCTATTGACTCACTCGTCAGGGGCTCCCCATCCCGCGCTCTTGTCCCTCCATCTAGCAGCTTGGTTGCTCCAATTCCCAACTTAGCCAGGTCTGATCTTCTTTCGCCGGCAGTTCAGAATATATTGGTGGCTTCTCATAAAGCTTCCACTGCTAAAACATATTCTAGTAAATGGAAGCGATTTGTATTCTGGGCGAATACACAGCAAGTGGATCCTTTATAGCTCCTTTGAATAAAATATTAGAGTTTTTAACGGACCTGTTCCATCAGGGTGCTTCTCCTGCCACACTAAGAGTTCAATTGGCTGCCATTTCTAATTTCCATGTGGAAGAATGTGGGCTCCTGTTATGGCCCACAGACTTTGTAAAGCCTTTTAAAAGGGTTTTCATATTAGACCACCAATTATATCTCCTACGTCACCTTGGAGTCTAAACTTGTTGTTATCTAAATTAATGTTGCCCCTTTGAACCAGCCTAGTCATGCCCATTAGCATTTTTGACCTGGAAGACTCACTTGGTGGTAGCCATTACATCCGCTACTGGAGTATCTGCACTTCAAGCTCCCTCCATCAAGCACCCTTATTTGATCTTTCACTCTGACAGAGTTTCTCTTGAACTAATTCATCCTTCCTCCCTAAAGTTTGTTCTATTAACAATATTAATCAGTCCATTGAATTACCCACCTTCTTCAAGAATCACTCCAACAAAATGGAGTATATGTTGCACAAATTAGATGTTCACAGACAGCTAAGATTTTACTTGGATAGAACAAAAGATCACAGGAAAACTGATCAACTTTTTGTGGCCTTTGCTGATAACAGGAAAGGATTAGCGGTTACCAAAAGAACTCTTTCTAAGTGGTTAACAGATTGTATAATCTATGTCTATGATTCTTCAAATCAAACTCTTTTACACAAACCCAAAGGACATTCCACAAGGTCAGTGTCTACATCCCTGGCTCATGCAGCCCGACTACCACTAGACGCTATTTGTGCAGCTGCTACTTGGTCTAAGCCACATACATTCATTTCTCATTATAAGGTAGACAAGGTTTCTAGGGACAGGGCAACCTTTGGTTCCACTGTGCTCAAGAACGTCCTTCCGTGAGTTCCTCAGGAACAAGGAGCTAGGGACGCTACCCATGTGTAAGAACAAACGGCGAGATTGAACACTATCACATATAGAAGTTATGTCCTTACCATAACGTTCCATGTGGAGTGTTCATCTCGCCTTTGTTCTTACATTCCCACCCTCCCGCCCTTAGGAAGAACGTTCATTTTTGGTGCCTGGCCTGGGGCATTCTGCTTCTGCTTTGCAGGTGTTGTGTACATAGTTGACATGTATATATATATATATGTGTATGTGTCTATATATATATATATATATATATATATATATATATATAGACTCTTAGTTCTGTGCATATGTGATGTAAGCATGAGTGTGCTCTCTCTAGAGACTGGTGTGCTTGCAAACTAGATCTGAGGTAAAGGCAGAGGGGGATTGTGGGTATTAGATTGTCTCGAGCTTCTTCTCGATGCAGAGCTTGCGGCGACACGGAGCCGAGGATCGGCTCCGAACCCATGTGTAAGAACAAAGGCGAGATGAACACTCCACATGGAACGTTATGGTAAGGACATAACTTCTATTTACTGTTGATTTCATCATCTCTCCATTCTGACCCCAGTTCCAGCAATATTACTCTCCTTTTCTTGCTGATTTCATCAGCTCACCATTTGGATATCTTTTATAGATATGTCATACGTCCAAGATGTTTGTTTAGTTACAGTGTGTCATATGTCCAAGATATGTGTTTAGTTGCAGTGTCATATGTCCAAGATTTGTCTATAGTTACTATGTGTCATATACCCAAAATGTGCATTTAGTACCAGTGTGTCATATGCCAAAGATGTTTGTAGTTACATTTATTTATTTATTTATTTTACATTTGTTGACCGGGCTAGTCTAGCTGGATATATTTCCATTTTCAGTAGAGGCCCGGGGAGAAAAGCTCCACATAGAACATAACAATGAGACATATTATTAAAAAACACAAAGAATAAAAGTAAGACAACATTAGTAATAAAACAAATAAAAATTGATAATAATAAACTTGGTGATAAAATTCACAAAAAGTAAGGCACACCATCATTAAAAGTCCTAACTAGAGAAAGGACAGTTTCAAGGGCTTCTTAATAATTACAAACAGGCTATGCCATATGGCTCCTACTACAATAAGAAATAAAATAAAAAGTGGGAGGAGAAGAAGGAGGAAAAAAGTAATGTGAGAAGATAGGGAAGAGATAGAAGTCAAGAGATGAGAGAAAAAGAAAGACAAACTTGAGGATATGGGAGAGGTAAGAGAAATAGGTCAGAACATAGAGTGACTTCAAGGGACAGGAAAGGTATATGCTAGATATAAAGCACAAGGTGAGGTTAAAGGTCAGGAGAGGGGGGGAGAGAAGTTAGTCAGGTGTACTACATGAACAAAGCCAGTGATACATAATATCATATTCCCAAACATTGTGTGTAGTTAGTATCAGATTGCCATTAAAAATTGTCTGAATGACATCAGCTGATCATTCCTTCCTGTCCCAGCTCTGAAAACCAGAGAAACTTATTCTCACATCTAACACACAAGGAGCATTGATAAGAGGCCTTATTTTTGCCTCTTAGGTTAGGTCATCTGCATTAAATATTATTTTAAAAACATTAAAGTCAGAATGAAGTTATGTCCATTTTCAGGTCAGGGTCATAGGATTAAGAGTTTTTGTAAACTGCCTTTTATAATATGGGCATTTATGTGCTTTATTAAATACTTACCATCTCTTATTTTTAAAGTATTGGTTCCTTATCTTATCTTCACCACCTTTTGGGTTACTGGCTCCCCACTAGTACAGCAGTTGTTCATGCTATGTCTGGAGAAGAGCTCTGGGGACCAGCCCCATTAGTATGAGGCAATGACTTTTTCAACATGCAAGGTCCTCCAGTTTCTTAGGCTTGCTCTGTTTAGTGTGCCGAACATGGACAGTGGATATACCCACTTTATTTTTAGATTACATCACTCTGTTATGTGTAACTGAGGTTACCCTAATAGCTTCTAAGACCACCATGACACTCATACCTCCAGGAGATGACAAGTTATCCAGTTGTAATCAGCTCCAGCTGACACTGTAATCTCTTGAGCTGTTGTTTGAACCTGGTTGACCTGCAGCTTCAGTGGATGCTCTGCTCACTGTATCTCCATATATGCTCACCTTCCTTGTCTGGTTTGAAATGGTGAATTCACAAACGAGGACAACTAGACAAAAAAGAAAAGCTGAGAACCTTTTAAAACTTGCTGACTTAGATGCTGAACATGGTGGCTAAGTATTTGTTCTAACTAAGCACACTAGTTCATTTTGGGAGGTCCTGTGGTCCACTGAAGGGGAGGGCAAATCATTTTGTGGATACATAACTACTGAGTGAGGTATAGTAAAGTGGGTATTACTTAACCTTCATTTGCTTTCCTGGTGTCGTTTCTTATAGAGGGAGGATAAGATGACATCTGTCCTCCTAAGGTTACAGTGAATGATCAGCTTGATAGTCATTAATATTCTACAAGATTTTCCCCATAGAAGTGTAGTTTGGAAGGTTTATAGATTGGCTGTACTGGGTCCCACTTTTAAACTGTGGAGGAGAATTTACTTAAAAAAGGCAAAATGATGCATCGGAGAAACAGTAACACAGTAAATGAATACATAGTAGGTGGGGAAGGAGTAGCAACAAGACAGAAAAAAATTTGATCTGGGAGAGTCCTATTACATGATGGAAGAATAAACAAGCAGTCATTCAAAACAGCTTAATTACTTTAAAGTTTCATCTGAGCTTGTCAACAGTTTGCAGTTATTTTTTCCCAGATTTAAAGAGTTGCAGCCTGTAATTTGTCTGTTGTACAATAGGTAATCCCTGGTCTGAAATACTGTACGTAGTTCTAGTGAGTGCAGGGCAGTTCTTCTGAAAACTGCCACATCCTAAGCATGCATTGTGGAATTCATCCTTTGGGGAGCCAGTGGTTAACTAATTATGCTACACCCATTAAGAACTGTGTTTTACATCAAGTACTTATGCCAGTAAAAAAAGAGCCCCTAATGCACACCCATCCTGCCTAACACAAGCTAACCTACCCACCAAATGTTTTTCAAAATCCAAACAAATCAGGAAATTACATTCCAGTGAAAGTAAGGATTTTTATTTTCATCTCCATGGTCACAGAATATTGAGGAAAGGAGACATTTTATTTGGCAGTATACATCTATTGCCATGGTGATCATGCAGTGATTCATCCATTTCAGAGTTAGCAGTGCTTTTCAGTACAGTGTTGTCATGGAACTGTATGACTGTTAGTCTAGAGCCCTGAATTATGCAGTGATATAGACAGAATGAAGACAGCTAAAAGACTTTATTATTATTTTGGAAAAGAGCAGGAGGAGTACCTCTAAGTCTTGCTCTTGGAACCTGTGATGATGGCATTTTATTAACATGAAAGTGTTTCTATTCCTTTCTTCCTGCTGTTAAGAAGCTGAATGTCATTGATAAATCCTCAGAAAAGTGGAGTGAATTTTAACCAAGCAACTTAGGGGCATGTTCCTCCATGATATCTGAGTTCCAGCTTAGTTCAGAGAAATGACAGTATGTGGCAACCTTGCTCCCAAGGAAGCAGATGAAAACTTTTGACTATGGTAGGCAAGAGTGCCTTCTTCTCTGTCAGTCTGAGCTTTAGGGTCATTCATTATCTCTTTATTATCTGTCCTAGTTGCAGTCTATACTGGTGGATCAGATTGTAAGTAAGCTAGAAGTTCTTCCTTATTTTGCAGTCAAAGATTTTTTTCTTGGTTAAGACCATTATGTGGCGGCTTCTTTGTGCTTCCACCTATCCCAGTGCAATTTACTGAAATGTTGTCAAGGCAGCAGGAAGAGTTGTATGTTTGTATACAATGGCATGGCTTACTGTCTTCTTGCAAGGATGTGTGGAGATGATCCTGAATGTCTCATATGGGGGGAATGTCTTTTTTATCAAGCCTCAGAAAACCTTAGTAGTAACCTGCAGAATATGAAACAGTCATTTGTCAAATTCATAAGTCATTATGATGTCCATTCTAGATGCTTCTACTTCATCCACGGACAGCGTATCCTAAAAAGATTAAGCCCTTGCACAGGATGAGAAGAGAGCGTAAACAACATGTAGTTTTCCCTCATCTGGTATCCTCTACTAAGTTATGTTTTGATACCGCAGAGAAACATCCTGACTACTCTTCAGCACTGCATTTGGGAAGCAAGTTTGCCTTGGAATGGAGTGCTGCAATCAAGGACCACATTCTTTATTTCTTTATTTATTTAACATTTGTTAACTGGGAAAGTCAGACTTGGAACAAAGCCAATGTTTAGCAGAGGCCTGAGGAGAAATGCTCTAGATGTATGTCTTTGTAATGTGGGAGGAAACCCACATGAATGCAGGGAGAACATGCAGACTTCACACAGTAGGCACTCCAGCCAAGAATCGAACCAGAGAACTTCTTACTGTGAGGTGACAATGCTACCACTGCACTGTCCAACCACCAGTGCAAACTATTCTGATTGTAATCACAAATGGAAATGTCTTAGATTCTTGCTAGTGAATGGCTCCTGCAAGACAGCAGACAATATCACAAAGCTCATGGAAGAGGCCCAGAGTCTGCTTTTCGTAGGGGCTGTAAATCTTGTTCTTTCTTTTGAAACTGGGTTCTAATTCTACATCTTCCCCATTTCTAATAGGATCAGGAGGTTTTTGCCCTAGTTTGGACCTTAGCAACTTCAGTGAGTACATCCAGTATTTTGGGTGCCAGTTGGTGACATAGACTGTGTCCTCACAGGAAGTTCCCTTGTTTCTTTTTGACTGAGTCCCACTTTTAGTGCAGAGTGTTGTATGGTTTGTTCTTGGTATGAAAGGGGGTTGTTTGTTTATTTATTTATTAACTAACCTGACAACTGGTTGCTGATAACCCATCAAGGTACATCCCTGTTTTAACCCTTTCTGGGCCTTCTGTGATTTTAGGTCCTAGAGATGATCATAAATAGTGGGAAGTCCACTCTAGTTCCATATCAGAAGGCAGGGTTCATATGGATTCAGATGGATACTTTCCAGTACTTTTCCTTCCTAGCACAGAGAGGGCTCAAGAGTTAATGGCCTTATCAGCCTGGCTGAACTCACAGATGTATCTGAAGGCAAACGTGTTCTGCACTTGTGGACAACACAGAATTCACCATTATCCCTGTTATTCACTTGTCTTCAAATAAGAGTGCTTCACCTGATATGAGATGACAGATTTTGCACAATCATTTTGTCCTCAAAGTTCTGTTGGCATCAGATCCCTTCTGTTGGGTCGGAGTGGTAGGTCATGCACTCTGATGTCACTGCCAAGTCTCTCTTTCCTTTTATTGAAGTTAACACAGACTGTCAAGACACAGATTCACTGGTGGGTGGAAGCTCACCTAGATTCCTGCCTGGTTTGGGTATGAGGGTACACCAAGAAAGAAGGCTGCACATAAACCTGTTTCAGCTGAAGTAATGTTTGTCAAGTTGTGGAAGGCGAGTTAAAGTTTATGCTTCTTCTTCATAGGTCAAACACTTAAACTGTGGTATGTTATGTAAATGACAAAAAGACGTGTTTTGCAGCCTCAATGCAGACAGACAGTGCAGATCTATTACTGTTTCATAGACCTCTGGGGCATGTCGCTTACAGTTGCTCATATCTTGAGAGAAGTGAAAATACTAGTGGAATCCCTCAACTACAGCTCCATTGCACTTCTGGATCTGAAAATAAGCAAGAGCTGTCTGGTTAGGATCTTCTAACAGTAGGTTCACCCTGAGGTCAGCCTAATCATCACTCATTAGAATGTTGTCTTCTTAATTTTGCTGAATTCAACATGGCAAGATAGTTTGCAGAGAGTACATTCTTCCTTTCTCTGGTGAAGGTTCATATATGCTTTTTTACCTACCTTCAAATTCTGAAACATGTCACATAATTTAGAGATGTTTATCATAAATTACTGTTGCAGTTGTCTTAGCTATGCAGGTTATATCCTCCCAGGAATATAACGACCAGCCAGTCTTGTAAAGTTTTGTAAAAGCTTTCATTTCCCCACACATACATGCACGTTGCTATGTCTCGAGCTCTGTTGTGGGCATAAGATTTCCCCTGTGGATGTCCACAATCTTTGCATATTTGGTTTTGGATAGTTCCCAATCATAATCATGCAAGCTGCCATCATTGTTCAACTTTAACTAAGAAAGGATTAAGAGAGCATTGAATCTGAGAATTTTTGTTTTTGTTTCTTGCAGACCATTCCTCATGTTGCTATTGCTATTGCTGAACAATTTTGATCCAACACCAAATATTAGAGATATCTGAAGAAATAGATATAAGTTGGACATGAAGCATGAGTAATGTTCTTACTCAGAAACGTACATGATTGTATCAGATAGAGGACCCTTTAAGTTTACAGCAGGGGCAGGTACCAGTGACACCAGTACCAGATTGTTTGGCCAAGACCACTTCCAGCTGCTTGTGAATTGATTGGTTTCTTAGTATGCAGCTGAAATCTCTGAGGTCAGCTAGCTTCAAGCGTCTCAGCTTCACAAAGGGAGGTTACAGAAGAAATGGTAAATAGATGATACAGTAAAGACACACTTCTTTTAAGAAGGGCACCAAAATGATAGAAGTGCATATGAAGTCATGTATGCTGGCACTCCATATTTCAGTTTCCATTCACTTGGTGTGGGTTTCCTTTAGGTTAGATGCCATTTGCTCACTTCTGTGATGTCTTCTTTGAGCCTTAGTACAGTATCAGAATTTCCTCCTATTTTGTTGGAGCCCTTCACACACTAGACGGAAGAAAAACGCCAGTGCTCAATGTTCAGACGTTAGAAGTGCTGGCATTGTCAACTCCGTAGGATAGTGGTACTGACAATCTCATAACTTCACATGTAGGTAAAAGTGCCTCTGATGTCATCTTGGACTCAGTCACACTTATTTGCCAAGTCAGTTTTCTGAGGATTAGATTTCATTCATCAAAATACCCTAGTGCTCTGAGCACTCAAGCTTAAATACTTAGACTTTGCTTAGCAATATTTTGCCCTCTTACAAGGAGAAACGTACACTAATCTTTTCACAGGTTATTGCAAAAGTTAAGCCCTCTGATTCTAGGATAGTTAAGAAATGGAAGAGGGCACCATCTCCCCTCCCCTTCCTTCACTGAAGCACATACACATACTTACTTACACTCTGTCTTTCTCATTCACCTGGATAGTCTCTCTCATACACACAGTCACAATCTACACATACTCACACAACCTTGCAATACTTGCCTACTGTGTCACAGTCCCACTGCTGCCATGGACAGCTATGGATGTACACAGCAAAGTACCACATTTAGGCATCATTGATCTGTTCTGAATTAGTGCTGCAGAACTTGTCTTTGAGTCTCTCTGCCATCTGTTTTTATCCTGGTATAAAACTACAGTGACCATTGAATCATTACCTTGTAATGTACTGAGCAGTTCTGCAAGAAACAGGACTGCAGTGTGCTGTGTGTTTCTGAAACCCTCCTATAGTTTTTCTTTCCTTAACCAGGTAAACCTACTAAGCTTAAGTTCTTCTTTATCCAGGAACAGTATCTAGTTAAGTGACTTCTGAATTACAGAGCAGGCAAATGAAAACTGTATTTATAATTAACTCATTACATCTAAGTAAGGGAACCTGAACATGGCAGATTGTTAGAGGCCCATTACTAAGATCAACACATCTCACACATGTGGAAAAGGAGGTGCAGGTTGACATTATTGACTCTCATAATTAGGAGTCAAATATCATTGTCTGATAGGTGACATATTGTACCTCAGTTTAGTATGAGTCACCACATGCAGTTTTTACTTGAGTAGTTGGTGTAGCTGTACAAGTGATAAAACTTGGAAGAAGCTGATAAAATGAAGGCATTGCTGTGTACTTAATTGTGCTTTTCTGCTGTAGAACATTTTAAATGTTGCTTTTTGCTTGTGTTTAGAATGAGTTAGAAGAGCTAGTGAGAAAGGAGCATGCAGTGATAGATGCAAAGACAGAGGCTGAGGGAATCGTGGACATGAAGCATAAAGAGCAACCTGCTAGAAGTCCAGGAAAGAGTGATGTGACACCAACTCAAGAATCATCAGAGAAGACTGGTGGCAGCAACTTATAAAGTTTACATTATTCAAAAAGTAAAGAAAATGGAAATAAGGATTCAAAATCTGTTATAATCTATTACTGGTTTTAATATTATGTATTGAAACATCTGAATGTAGTACTTGACTTTCCTTTCCTGTATCTAGAAGATATTTTTTCAAACTCTAGCTACATAGTGACCTCCCAAACCTCTTGTATCAGAGGCACATGATATATATGCAAATGATCCTTAATTTCAGGCCAATAAAGCCAAACCCCACTTTATTGGCCTGAAATTGTCCAGTAAAATGACAAAACAAGTCATGGGCATTCAGAATCACCAATGAGCTGAAACACCTGATGTTCATAAGGATCATTTGCATATATCTCATATGCCTCTAATACAAGAGGTTTGGGAGGTCACTCAGTGCAAGTTCTAGCTTTGCTGGAGTTTTCATTTTGTTTTTACTGATTGGTTTTTCAGTGACCTTCTCACTCATTGTTTTAAACTCTAACTACATAGAAATATTTTTTCAGACCTGATGCTATCAAAGATGGCATTTATTGTAAGTTGCACACGTGCCTCTGTTTCTGACCACTAAAGATAACTCAATTTAAAACATTCCTCAGTTAACAACTACAGAGACTGTCTTGATCTGCATTTGGAATCTTCAGGTAACATAAACTTTGCATATATTTTTTGTGTAATGGCATGATTATACTTGATAAGTTTGTTTACTTGTATACTGGCCTAGCTTGTGATATTGTTCTAAACTACTACTTTTCCTTATTAAAGTATTTATCAATGAAATTTCCAAACAGTATCTTATTTATGCCAATTATAAAACTTGCTGACTATAGCATGAGTCAAAAGTTTGCATAAAGAACTTATTAAAAAACTCATTTTAGATGTAATATCTAGGGTTGTGATCAGATATACTGTCATAGCTACACTTTTGTGTATTTGAGATCTAGATGTTAAGACATTCCCATCAACACTGAAGCTCAAGAGGTGAAACCTGACATTCATTTTCAGAATACAATAAAAGATTTGGTTCAGAGACCTGATCTTAATTATTTGTAATATACAGATACTTTCTGTGAGTGTGACACATGATACCTTTATTTTAAGAACAGAAGATGAGCAACAGCACTAGTTGTATAACAGCTTTTAAATATGTCTGTGTTGAAGTTTTTAAAGCAGTTAATTGGTTACCGGTACAGTTATGTGATGACTGCAGTCTGTGTGGAAGCATGTTTTTTTTTTTTTTAATAACAGTCAGATTTATACATAAGAAACTTACTTATAATAAGCTTGTGGAGACTATGTTCTGATGTACTTCCACTAATCGGAGCAGTCATGTATTGTATCAGAGTAATGCTTACTGCTTATTATGAAATGAATAAGAATCACAGTTTCTGATGCTTGTTAGTCGTGGAAGGAATCTCTGCTAAAAAGTGCTGACATGCTTCACTTTATATAGTAATCTAGAGTTTTTGTCACTAAAATGCAGACCCTTTTATTTACCCAGGGAGTTTAACAGCATCTACATCACAGCTGTCTACAGTGCTAATCCAAATAGGGCAAGGACCATATTATACCAGGCTATAAATGAACTGCAAAACAGGAATCCAGGCTGTGTTCATCTAGTGGCAGGTGACTTCAATCAAGCCAACTTGAAAACAGGTCTGCCTCACTATTTCCAATATGTGGACTTTGCAACAAGGAGTGAGAACACACTGGACAAAGGTATACAGCAATGTTAAGCTAGCATTTAAGGCAATGCCTCACCCACACCTGGAACACTCTGACCACCACTCCATATTGTTACTACCAGCATATAAACCATTGCTAACTAGAGAGAGATCAACAGTTAGCCAAGTAAGAGTATGGCCAGAGGGTGCAGTCTCGGCACTCCAAGACTGTTTTGAGAGCACAGACTGGAGCATAATCAGTCAAGGAAGTGGCTACTGAGAACCAGTGTATCAACCTGGATGAGTACACCGAGGCAGTGATGGGCTACATCTCGAAATGTGTGGATGATGTGACAGTCACCAAAACCATCATTACACGAGCCAACCAGAAACCCTGGTTGACGAGAGAGGTGTACGAACTACTAAAAGCAAGGAATGCAGCCTTCAGGTCTAGAGATTGTGAAGACCTCAGAACAGCCAGAACAAATCTGAACAAGGGAGTGAGGGAAGCAAAATGCACCTATGACAGAAAAGATCCAGAGCTACTTCTCTGATCAAAAAGACACCAGGTGCCTATGGCAGGGTATCCAGTCAATAACTGACTACAAACCCCTATCTTCACAATCTGAGAACAATGAATTCCTAAATAAGCTGAATGTCTACTTCAGTAGATTTGAGGAAGAGAACAGACTAGCAGCAAAGAAATTGTCCATTGGCCATAAAGAGAAAATGCTCACCCTCAACCCAGCTGATGTCCAAAGGCACTGTGCAGAGTTAACCCGAGAAAAGCTGCTGGGCCTGACAACATCCTAGGGCATGTGCTCAGGGACTGCACAGTGCAACTAAGAAATGTCCTCACGGATATCTTCAGTAACTCCCAGACTCAGCAAATAGTTCCGAAATGCTTCAAGGATACAACAATCATTCCATTACCAAAGAAGTCTCCACCATCATGCCTAAATGACTACCACCCTGTAGCCCTCACCTCCACAGTGATGAAGTGTTTTGAAAGGTTGGGCATGGACATCATAACATCTGGGTTGCCTGTTGATCTTGATCCTCTACAGTTTGCTTACCGAGCAAACTACAGCAGATCCCATCTCTCTAGCACTCCATCTATCGCTGGAACAACTTGAGAATAAAACACCTACACGAGGGTACTATTCATTGACTTCAACTCTGCTTTTAACACAGTCATCCCTCTTCATCTGGTAATGAAGCTGCTCCAACTAGGCATCAACACTCCACTTTGTAACTGGATTCTTGACTTTCTCACAGACAGACCACAGAAAGTGTGCACAGGAAATAACTTCTCAGATAGCATCACTCAACACTGAAGTTCCACAAGGATGTGTACGAAGTCCCTTGCTGTTCACCCTGATAACACATGATTGCACAGCCAGGTACAGTACAAATCACATCATCAAGTTTGCTGATGATACAACGGTAGTGGGATTCATCAGTAATGACAATAACGAGGAAACAGTGTATAGAGATGAGGTGGAACAACTGATTACCTGGTGTGGAAATAACAACTTAGCAATAAATGTGAACAAGACAAAACAGATTGTGGACTGCAGGGAAAATCACAAGGAGCCTTCTCCCCTCACCATCAATGGGAAAAGAGTGGAAAGAGTGAGAAGCACAAAGATTCTGGGCATGCACATTGATGAGGACTTGTCTTGGAACACAGATACAAATGCCATAGTCAAGAAAGCGCACCAGAGATTGCACTTTTTAAGAAGGCTGCGGAGAGCGACTCTCCCATCAACAGTTCTCACTACCTTCTACAGAGGTACTATAGAAAGCATCCTGACGAACAACCTTGTAGTATGGTGTGGAAGTTGCTCTACCTCTGAGCGCAAATCCTTCCAGAGAGTGGTGAAGACAGCTGAGTGGATCATTAAGACCACCTATCCACGACTTGTACTTATCCAGGTGTCTCAGCAGTGCCAGAGGAATAATTAAAGATTGCACTCACCCTGCTTACAAACTGTGCATCTATCATCTGGAAAGTGCTTCCAAAGTGTATGTTGCAAAACTACGAGATTCAGGAATAGCTTCTTCCCTAACGTCATCAGGCTGCTGAACTCTAGTAACCACTACACTCCATGATGTCCACCTGGGTCATACTTTCTCAAATTGTGCATTAACATGGTTACCAGTCTCTTCTAATACTTAGTGCAATATTCACCACGACTGTAACTTATTGGCCGTCTAGGGCAGTAGCAATACAGTAAAGTATCAATTCTGTCAGTGAAATACATGTTGTGAATTCATAAATGAACCATAGTGCAATACTCTAATGTTCACAGTGCAATACTCAAATGTCTTTCTGTGCAAAGATCAATGCAATATCTTAACCAAGTACCTGTGCAATACTAAAGTCTCACGCAAGTAAGTGTTCACTTTGAAAAGTGGTAAAATGTGGTTCTAATTATGTGCAATATTACTCTGGCTACCTGCATGTCCATGACGTAATAGCTATGTGTTATATGTGTAAATGTCTGTGAAAATATGTCGTCTGCACATTGAGTCAGGAGACACGGAATTTTGTTCAGTTTTTGCACTTGTGTGATTTCTGAATGACAATAAAATTTACTTTGACTTATATGGCAATCTGTGCAATTCCCATCTTGCATACTGACATTGAATTTAACAGCCTTTTCTTATCATCACAGTTTCTTATTGGGGAAGTGTATCAGTGCTTGGTTATAGATTATGAGTTTATTAGCTATTATTTAAGTATATCCAATTTTCTTAAACACTTTTCAAACAAGGTTATGTAATGAAGCAGCATCAAATTTGTGTGGATGAGATGGAAAGTAGGATGCTAGAAAGATCTGTGTCTACCAAAATGTAGTCTTCCTTGTGGAGTGTAAGTTAGTTGGGCACTCTTTCTTCAGAATGATCCTCATGTTAGCAGGAAGAGCTTTCATAGGTTCATAGGTGTATACTAGGCTAACGATCACCATGACCTTTATAATCCTAGCCAAGCATAGAAGTCTGTGTGCCTTATAGGTTATTTTAAGGGGAATATGCAATCTAGGGCAAGATTTACAAGCTACCTCTGTACATCCCAATTGATGGGATTCAGGGCTGAAGTCTTTGGACAGATCTAGGAAGACTGTGGCAACATGAGTACCTTGATTTAAGGTTTTTGTTACTGTAATCCACAAAAGGGAGTAGGGCTGATTCTGTGCTGTTATTAGGACTGAAACCATGTTGAGAGTGGGATAAAAAGAAGCTATGTCTTACGATAATGTTCCATCTGTGTTGTAGATCTTCATTCATTTCTGTTAGGACTTCAGTTCTGTCCTCGGAACCGACAGGGCCGGGTACCAAGTGAGTGCCAGCCAAAAACTCTCAGCTAAGACCTACCCACAATGCCCCTCCAATATAGTATAAAAATAATAATAGTGATAGTAGGAGGCTCTGTCTAAGCAGATACCTTAACTGATAAGGAGATCCTAAAGTCCACCAGGAGTCCAGGCAGGGGGAAGGAGGTCGGCAAGTAATGCAGACCAGTTGTTTTACATTAGGAAGGTTTGTGGCAAGCACTGTGGTGGCAGGACAGGTAGCTTTCATCCTTCTAAGTTGGGAACTGCTGATTGAGAGCCCAGTGTCCAAGTGTATTAGTTCTGGTTTAGGCACTTGGGCTTCAGGCCAGTTATTTTACATTAAGAAGGTTCGTGGTCTGCACTCTTGTGGGAGAAGAGGCTGGACTCTGCCCTTCTGAGCTGGGAATTTTCTGGTTAAAGGTTTATAGTGCCTGAATATTTGAACTGTATCTTACTGAAATTGGTTCACCTTGTTTGCTCTAGCATAGACTAGATCCAGGCCTACTGAATCTAGCTTTGTTTATATACTTGTTGTTTGTTTGCTTGTTATTTCCCTGGAAGCTAATTCACCTAATCATAACTTCTCAGCTTCTGTGGATCACTAGTGATATCTGCATTGCTTACTGTACTTACCTCCTTGTTCCACTTGAAAGACAGTTACTGTTTGTCATTCTTGCATTTAGTTACTTCTATCACATTGCACTCAAGTTACCTGGCACTTGCTCACTAAAGCAATTATATAAGTCAGCACTAAAAATTAAAGCACTACACCCTCACTCCCCACTGGCCCTTGTTTTCAATTAAGGATTTCCCAATATTATTCTAGCATGTCCAAAGGTCAGTTGTCAATCTCCTCTCGGTCCAGCTGGTGAATCTGGGAATCTTGAGGCAATGTTATAACTGCCTCATGTACACAGACAACCCTCTCCTCCTCCCACATAACACAAATACTTTAGAGATGCAGCTATTTAGCCAAACTGGAGGCTGAGCTCTCTCAACTCAGGACTGGCAAGACCAGACAGGAGGAGAAGGCAACTACACACACCACAAAACCAGCCTCACATAATGCTACCACTCCACTGAATCAAACACATAAACACACAAAGACATACTGGAGGCTCTGAGTAAAATTTACCTAAACAGCAGAGGCCTCCAAAGCAGACACCCAAACTACTGCTACCTCAAGACACCCCACAAGCAACACATAAACCACAAAAGCAGTGTGCAAAGCAGTCACAGCCCTTAAGGCCAAATACAACACCAAACATACTTGTCATAGGTGACTCCATAGTCAGACACACTGACGTCCCACTCACCAGGCTGAACAAGGAGAGGGTCACAGTAAGCTGCCTATCGGGCGCTAGAATCCGCCACATAACACAAGCACTGGGTCACTCCACAGCAAGTACAAATATGACACAGTCATTGTCCATGCTGGTGTGAACGACCTGAGACGACTCCCTGGAGTGCATGAAAAGAGACATAGAGGAGCTCTCTGATTATGTATCCCAGGCAGGTATGACCCTAACCCTGAGCAGTATCCTTCCTTCACCAAGAATGATGCCACAATATAGAGACAAGATGATCAGCTTTAACAATTGGCTTAATGTCTGGTGTCATTCAAAGGGGATCCAGTGTCTGTCTGCCTGGGATGACATGCTTGACAAGCCACGCTGCTTCCAAGGGACGGCTTGCACCTGTCACCCCTGGGATTCCGGATATTGGCTAAGGCTCTTGCCACCCCATAGTGCCTTTTTAGGCAAGGCTCAAATTCTAAACCTACCACCCTAGAAAACAAAATGGGAAGAAATTGAGGGTAATGCTGCTCAATGCCAGAAGTCTAAATCTCAAAATGCACGACTCGAGGCCCTTCTCAGTATGGAGAACATCGATGTCTGTGCTGTAACTGAAACCTGGTTCAAGGCTCCTGAGAGCACCCGGCACTATTAGGTTTTACCTCATATCATGCGTTCCGCCCCAAAACCCGGACCACTCCACAAAAGGAGGGTGTATCCATATTCATAAAGGATACTCACACCTCCAGGTTGGTGGCAACGCATGAAGCTCGGAAACCATCCAGGTGCAACTAACAATAGGCAAAACTGCTCTACAAATTGTAGCATGCTACAGGCCACCCTCTCAAACTCAGGAACCCCACACAGCCTTCCTGAAGACACTGGAGGGTATAAATGTATCTCAAACACCATCATATTGGGTGACTTCAACTACCGAATATAGACTGGGAACATTACTCAAGCCCTAACTTTCTAGCCCAACGGTTCCTGGAGTTCATAAATTCAAATGCCATGGAACAGCTAGTCACTGTTCCCACGAGAGGAGAAAATATACTAGATCTCATTGTCACAAACATGGGGACAAAATGCTCCACACCGAAGTATATCCCTCATTGGTGAGATCTGATCATAAACTAATCTCACTGGAAATCCACATCCCCCCACCCCAAACAAAAGACCATAGTGAAGAACTTCTCTAAAGCAAACTTCACACTACTCAAGACTGGTGTGGTATCCTTCAAGGCCCCTGAGTCAGAGGAAACCACAACCCAAGCTGGAAGCCCTTACAAATGCCTTCTATGAACACCTCCAGGACTGCATGGATCAGGCAATCCCAAATAAAACCAAGACTCTTTCCACAAAGGGCAAACGTCCAGTCTGGTGGACCCCAGCCATTAACAAACTTTACAATAAGAGGAGAAAGCTATTACATGATAGAACAAAATCCATAAAAGGGAAGTCACCCCTGATCATTATTAGTAAAAAAATACGAGCACTCATAAAATCAACTAAGGCCAATTTTGAGAGAAAAATTGCCATGGATTCAAAGGACAATCATAAGGCCTTTTTCAGCTATGTTAGGAACCTGGGTGGAAACTCACAGATATGCTCAGAATTAGTCCAAAATGATACAAAAATCACTGAACCCACAGACATTGCCAACATACTGGCAGACAGGTTCAGTGCAAACTTCACCCCTCTCCCCTAAAGGAGAGATAACTATCCCAGCCGAGTGTAGCCTCCCGGACATCTCAAATGCGCAGGTGAAAGCTGCTCTCTCTAAAGCTAAAAACACAGCATCAATGGGACCGGATGGTGTCCCCGGCTGTGTGCTACACGAGCTAAATGAGGAATTAAACCCGCACATAAGGCAGCTGTTTAATCTCAGCCTTACCACAGGATCGTGCCCAAGGAGTGGCGACGGCAACTGTGGTCCCACTCCACAAAGGTGGCCTCACGGACCCTGGTAATTACCCCATAAGCTTAACAAGTCTAGTCTGCAAAGCTATGGAGAGGATCATAATGGAGCTCATAAACAAAGATATAGGGACTTGCAGACATTGGACCCGACCCAGTTTGGCTTTGTCAAGGGAAGATCATGCCTTTTGAACTTGGTCGACTTCTTGAAATAGTCACCAAGGCCATTGATGAGGGAAAGGCAGTCCATACAGCCTACCTTGACCTTGCAAAGGCTTTCGACACAATACCCCACTCAGGTATTGTAGAAAAACTTACCAGCTTAAATGTAAACCCATATGTCACAAGATGGGTTGCAAACTGGCTTAAGGACAGAACCCACAGGGTAGAGTTGCTGGCGCTGTGTCAGACTCCAAGCCGGTCACAAGTGGTGTCCCACAGGGCTCGGTCCTTGGCCCGCTATTGTTTGGCATCTACTTCTCAGAAGTACAGGCCAACATGGGAGGACTTTGGCTGACAAAGTTTGCAGATGAGTGCAAACTGGGCCATAGTGGAAAGTGCATCGGACACGGATATCCTTCAGAAGGGACTCACGGAAACAGATAGCTGGTGCCAGAGCCATGGCCTGAAGTTAAACGCCAAAAATGTATAGTCATACCCTTCGGGAAAAACAAGGTAACCCCAAGCTACCATATAGGTGGCAATCCACTAAGCACAGAAGAGGTTATCAGGGACCTGGGGACCCAGGTTGACAGTGGCCTTTCTTTTGACACTCACATTGCTAAAGTGGTTAGAAAGACCTTCTACATTGCCCACCTGATCATGAAGGGATTCACATCCAGATCTAGTGAGGTCATTGTTCCCTGTACTCTTCACTTATCAGACCAATGATCGAGTACAATGCCCCATTCGGGATGTATCTCACCCGACATCTGCAGCAATTGGAGAGACCCCAAAAGTTCCTCACCAAAAGGATAAAGGGACTCCAAAATCTGTCATATGCTGCCAGATTGAAGAAACTCCAGCTCTATTCAGTCGCATACCGTCTGCTCAGAGGTGACATGTGCCTGACATACAAGGCCATGTCCAACCCGGAATTAATGGACATGCTCCACCTCAAAAAATCCAAATCCACCAAAACCACTAGAGCAAGCGACTTAAACCTTAGCACGGATATAAATAGGACGTGCTGGAGGGATAGATTTATCACTCAGA
This sequence comes from Protopterus annectens, assembly GCF_019279795.1. Classification (NCBI taxonomy): domain Eukaryota; kingdom Metazoa; phylum Chordata; order Ceratodontiformes; family Protopteridae; genus Protopterus; species Protopterus annectens. The sequence continues at coordinate 47,666,630 of NC_056725.1, forward strand.
GACTCCCTATGCTGTGGAATAAAATCCCGGTCCATGTGAGGCAGAGCACCTCGCTGACTCTGTTCAAGAGAAATCTAGACCTGTGGATGGGAGATCGTAGGTTTACCCCGGGAATCATCTCTGGGTCACTGCTGGACAGAGGCACAACAAACTAATGGGCACAGTATTTTTTCATATAAGGGGTGGCGTAAGCCACAATAATTTGGGCTAGGCTTATAAATGCCTTAGGGCAGATAGCCTAGTATAAACCTATGAACCTATGAACCTAAGATCTACAACATGGAACATTATGGTAAGACATAACTTCTTTATCTGATGTAAATCTTCATTCATTCCTTACTGTTAGGACCAAGTCCCCAGCTACTTGAGCCCTGGGTGGCCCTAAGGAAGGACATTCCTGAGCACCATAGAACCAAAAGATGCTCGTCCCCTGGAGGCCAAATCCAATTTGTGATATCTGCGCAGATATCCATAGAGGCTCTGGAATGAAAGGCCACTGAGGTAGCTATCAATTTAGTAGAGTGACCCTCTATTTTGGAAGGCAAGGACACTTTGTTTTGATGGTAGATGAAAGTAATGGCATTTCTGAGCCAAGAAGATAAGTCATTGTTGAGACAGGCCGACCCAATCTAGGTCCTGCAAAGGCCACAAACAATTGATACATTTTTCTGAAAGATTTAGATGTTAAGTTGTCAATCTCGCCTTCATTCTTGCTGGATGGGTTCGGAGCCGATCCTCGGCTCCGACTCGGCACTTGCTAAGCTCGAGAGTCACTTTTACCAGCTCGAAGCAGCCCCATATCCCATGATGCAATGCGGTAATTACCCAGATCTCGTTTGCCGCTTCGCTAATGAGGTCATCCTTTTTACCAGCTCCTGGTAAGTGATTTTTCATTGCTCTTTGTGAAAGTTTTAGGTATCCCAATACCCAAATATTTTATTCTTTATAGTTTTTTAGTGAACCTTATTCACTTAGCTCCATACCCATTTCCCTTTAGTTCCCTTATTCATAGTTTCTGTGTTTTGGGCCTTAGGCCTTACCCACCCTCACAGTTCCTGTCAGGATTTTCCTTAGGTGTGTGGGTGTTGTGTCTCACTGTTCTAATTTTTAGTTATTAGTGTCTTTTTGGTCTGATTGGTGTGTGTGTGTGTGTGTATTAGGACTCAGACATGTCCAAAGATACTAGGGTCTCAGGTTTCAAGAAGTGTGACTCGTGCTGTCAGAAGATGTCTCTGACAGATGGTCACACTTCTTGTATTTATTGCCTGGGACCCCTACACCTGCAGGACTCCTGTGCTATCTGTCATTCCTTCAGCCAGAGAGTCCTGCAGGAACGTAGAAATAAGTTGATCCTCAGGGGTTTTCTTAAGCCTGAGAGCTCCCCGGCTAAGGTCGGCTCCGGGAAGCCCTCTAAGCCTCCCAAGACCCAGACTTTGGTGTCCAAGTCTGTGGTCTTGGTTCCGACTCAGCCGGAGTCGGCATCGGCTCCGTCCGGAGCTGATCCTTCCTTGTTGGAAGCTTCAGTACCGGCGCCGTTCGGCGCCGATACCCTAGCTTCGGCACCTGTGTCGGCTCCGGCTAGAGCCGACACCCTAGCGTCGAAGCATGTCTCTGCTCCGGCTGGAGCCGAGATATCTTTGTCTCCGCTCGGAGCCGAACGTTCTTCGGCTCCGATGGCTCAGTCGAAAAAGAGGTCTAGATCTCCTTCATTGGAATCTATACACTCGGCTCCAGCCTCCCCCTTGCTTTTGGAGCGGAGCCATCGGAGCCGATCATCGAGGTCTTCCAGGCTCTCAGACCATGACTTAGAGAGAGTGGTGAGTAGGCTATTAAAATCACAGGCACTAGCCCAGATGCTCCATAGCCCGTCTCAACAGACGACCGCTATTCTACACCCTCCTGAAATTCCTCCTTCAACTCTCCTACAGAGTTCGGAGCCGGAGATTATTGGTACCGTGACTGTTGCTGCTTCAGAGCCGATACCACACCTTTCGGCTTCGTCGTCCTCGACTCCTATCTCTTCCTTGCGACCTTCCTTGGAGGGATCCGGGCGTCGGGCTTCCCTGGTCAGTTCCAAGGGGGCGAGTGGCATCGGACCCTTGTCCGACCCTGTTCTTCCTCTCGGAGCTTCGGCCTTGGTGAGCTCGGCCCCGACATCTGCTTCGGAGCCTTCCCTTTTGGTGGACCAGGGATCCCTGTTTCTTCGGAGCAGGATCTCTTGACCCTCCCTGGGAGGGGAGCCTTCGAGGTGATGAGGAGTGTGCTAGCCCCAGAGCTTAGTCAGCAGTCGGTTCCTTTAGCTCCTCCCTCTATGGTGCCTGTAGATGCCTCTTCCCACTCTCTTGCTCCCGGACCCAGAGATCCATCGCCCCAGGTCTCCCCATTGGGAAGAATTTCCTCTTCCGAGGTTTCTCCTGATCCTTCAGGTGAACCCCCGCGTAAGAGAACCTGCAAGAGGAAGCACTTAGACTCTCCTGCGTCTACAACATCAGATACCGATTTAGATGAGTCGGAGGGGTCCCCAAGATCTCCCTCTGAGGATGTCTCCTTTTCAGACATCCTTGAACTCCTGAAACAGAGGGGGAACTGGCCCTCCATTAATCCCTCCGAGGATGAATCGGTATACCTGGAGGCTTTTGGATCTCGACCCTCCACCTCCTGGGTGTCTCCGCCTTTCGACCCCCTCATGGAAGTCATAGCTCGGAAGGCATGGGCATCTCCTGATTCGGTGGAACCAGTCCCCAGGAGACCTTCAAAGTTTATTACGGCCCCCGCTGAAAAGCAGTTTCTTACTAAGGGTGTCCCGGTTGATGCCATGGTGGTGGCGGCCACCACCAAAAAAAAACTTGTAGATCCTTCCATGTCAGTCCATCCTCCTAACAAGGAATCTAGGTCCAAGGACAGGTATGGCAAGCGGATGTTTTCCTCAGCGACCTTTGCTATGCGTTCGCTGAATTATTTATGTCACTTCACCAGACTTCAGAGAGACAGCTTCAAAGAATTGGGTGAAGTAGTACAGGATCCGTCAGCGGCAGGGGCTCAAGAAAAGATTGCCTCTCAGCTGGGAATCCTTAATTCCATAACCAACTCCTCCATCCGGCTCATTTCTTATGCAGCCGATGGGGCGAGTAGAGCTGCAGGCACAGGAGTGGCTCTCAGACGTCAGTCCTGGATGCGGCTCTGTAATTTTGCAGACCCCTTTAAGGCGTCCTTCACAAACTCTCCCTTTGATGGGACAACATTGTTTGGCCCTCAGGTGAAGGACACTTTGACCAGGTGCGAGCAAGACAGCAAGACTCTTTCTGCCGTAGGAGTCCGTTTCTCCACCCCTTCTAGACCTTACCCCAAAGCTCCGAAGGGAGGTAAAATGTGGTTCAAAATCTCAGGGAGTCACGCCTGACACACGTGGTCAATTTACCCCCAGAGGCAGAGGGGGTAATAACAATAGACACCGCCTTAGGGGCAGAGGAGGTCCGCAGAACCAGGGCAGCAGAGAGCCTCTCTCTGACAAGCCCTTCCAGCATCCCTGAGGTGTTGCCCGACTGTCCACCCTTGGAGGCAGTTGGGGGGAGATTGTCGCTGTACCCAGAAGCGTGGTTTTCCCTCTCTCAAGACAAATGGGTAGAGTCGATCATATCCAAGGGTTACAAGATTCCTTCGAGAAAGCCCTTCCTCAAAAGGTTCCCTTCCAGACGTTCCACCCCGTCTAAGGGAAATTGCAAAACTAGAGGTTTCAAAGCTTCTAAAAAAAGGGCCATCCAGCCAGTACCAACAGATCATTTAGAGTCCGGAATCTACTCAAGGTTCTTTTGGTCCCCAAAAGACGGGAGACTGGAGACCAATATTAGACCTCAGCAGGCTCAACAAGTCTGTCAAAAAGACAAGATTTCAGATGGTCACACTTCAATCGATTTTGCCTTTTCTGGGCAAAGACAACTGGATGTGCTCCATAGACCTTCAGGATGCGTACTATCACATAAAAATCCACAGACGCTCCAGAAGTTTTCTCCGTTTTCGGCTGGGGACCAGTCATTTTCAATTCAGAGCCCTGCCCTTTGGTCTCACTACAGCCCCCAGAGTGTTCACCAAATGCATGGCAGTGGTCACGGCTCACCTGAGACGTCAAGGATTCCAGGTGTTTCCGTATCTCGACGACTGGCTCCTCTCAGCCATCACCAGGCATCAACTTCTCCAAGCCAGAGATTACACTCTACGTCTCTGCGGTCAGTTAGGAATTTCAGTCAACTTCGAAAAGTCTTCCTTATCGCCCTGCCAATCTATTACCTTTATAGGCGCAAATCTAGACACTACTCGGATGTCAGCAAACCTGACAAGTCAGAGAATTCTAGATATCCAAAACCACGTTCGGATCATCCTATCCAGCAAAAGTGTACAAGCCAGGTTGGTCCTGAAAGTGTTGGGCCTCATGGCAGCTGCCATCACACTTCTTCCTCTGGCCCGTTTTTACATGCGTCTCCTACAATTAATGTTGTTCACCCAATGGTCCTTCCAGCAGCTTTCCATGCGTCACAAGATCCTGGTGACACAAACCTGCAAGAACCATCTATCCTGGTGGATTTCCTCTCCTCTAGTCCATCAGGGCAGACCATTTGTTCCCCCGGCCCCGGTAGCCTCGGTCACTTCAGATGCCTCCCTGATTGGGTGGGGGGGGCATTATCAGGGCAGGATGGTTCATGGCACGTGGCAACTGTTCGAATACCACCTGCACATAAATGTCCTAGAGATGAGAGCAGTGCTTTTAACGTTGCAAGCCCTCAACGACTTTCTTCCTTTAGGGACTATTGCAGTTCACATGGACAACATGTCCGTTGTGTGGTACATCAACAAGCAGGGCGGAACCAAGTCCTATCCCTTGTGTCGAGAAGCTCTCAGACTTTGGCAATGGGCGATCTCCTCTCATCGGTTTCTGGTAGCAACGCATATCCCTGGGAAAACCAACATAATAGAGGACAGATTGAGCAGAGCTATACTCATGCCTCATGAGTGGTCTCTCAAGCAATCCATAGTGGAGGAGATTTTTCAGAAGTGGGGCCGCCCATGCTGCGATCTTTTTGCTACACCTCAAAACAGCAAATGCCCAGACTTCTACTCTCTCTTCCCACTTCCGGGCCATCCCCCCAGAGATGCTCTTACCCAAGATTGGCCCCGGGACTTTTATGCTTTTCCTCCCTTTCCTTTGATACCACAAGTACTCCAGAAAGCTACCGTCTTGAGAGCCAGAATGATTCTCATTGCCCCTTACTGGCCTCGACAAATTTGGTTCCCGTTCCTTCATCGCCATCTCTTGGTGCAGCCTTGGCATCTGGACCCAGCTCCAGATCTTCTGACCCACCAGTCGGGTCAACTGCACCGGTCCTTTCCTTCCCTCAACCTCACAGCTTGGTTGCTCCACTTCCTTCCTTAGCCAGGCTTCCTATGATCTCTAATCCCGTTAGAGATATCATAGTAGCTTCTCTTAAGTCCTCTACCAGGAGGATTTACTGTAGCAAGTGGAAACGCTTCTCCCTTTGGGCAAAATCTAAGAACATAGACCCCTTTACTGCCCCTATTCAGTCGGTCTTGGATTTTCTAGCGGAAATTTTTCACTCAGGTTCTTCGTCTTCCACAGTCAAAGTTCAGTTGGCAGCAATCTCGAACTTCCATGTCGGGTTTGCAGACCACAACATTATGTCCCACAAACTTTGTAAAGCCTTTCTCAAAGGAGTGTTCCTTCTTAAACCCCCTGTTAGGGATCCTCCACCACAGTGGGACGTAAATTTAGTACTGACATCCTTGATACTTCCCCCTTTCGAACCGGCTGCTTCATGTTCATTAAAGTTTCTTTCTTGGAAGACACTTTTTCTAGTCGCTATTACCTCGGCTAGAAGAGTGTCTGAACTTCATGCCCTCTGTGTTCGTCCCCCTTATTTGGTCTTCCACAAGGACAGAGTATCCTTGAGAACCAATCCATCCTTTTTGCCCAAGGTTGCTTCTAAGACAAATTTAAACTAATCCATTGATCTTCCTGTATTTTTTCCAAATTATTCCAACAGGGCGGAACAAAAATTACATTACCTAGATGTTCATCGCCAACTCAGATATTACTTGGACAGAACGAAGCAATTTAGGAAATCCGATCAGCTCTTCCTTTCTTATGCTGAAAATAAAAAAAGTCTCCCTGTTTCTAAAGTGACCTTATCCAGATGGCTATCTTCCACCATTTCTGACATTTATCAGCTTAGGGCAAACAGCTGAGCTCAAAACCTAAAGCTCATTCCACAAGAGGTCTAGCCACTTCTACAGCTTTTCAGGCTAGGCTACCCTTAGATACTATTTGTACAGCAGCCACTTGGGCCACTCCTCATACCTTCGTTTCTCATTACAAATTGGATTTGGCCTCCAGGGACAGGGCAAGCTTTGGTTCCACTGTTCTCAAGAGTCTGTTCCATTGAGCCACCCAGGATAGAGGTGCTAGGACCTTGGTCCCATCCAGCAAGAATGAAGGCGAGATTGACAACTTAACATTTAGAAGTTATGTACCTACCATAATGTTCCATGTTAGTTGTCTTCTCGCCTTCTTTCTTGCGTCCCTCCCTCCTGTCCCCCTAGCCTGGACAGACCTTGATCTCCCTTTTTCTCTGGAAGATTCTTCTTCCTTGGACACCAGCTAGTTCTTGTCCTTGATTACCTGGTTTCCCTTTACAGCCTTTTTAGGTTAGTTGTTCCTCTTTCCTTGATGGAAAGTTTTTATAGGCAGTTTTTCCTCTAGATACCAAACGAGATCTGGGTAATTACCACCTTGCATCATGGGATATGGGGCTGCCTCGAGCTGGTAAAAGTGACTCTCGAGCTTAGCAAGTGCCGAGTCGGAGCCGAGGATCGGCTCCGAACCCATCCAGCAAGAAAGAAGGCGAGAGAAGACAACTAACATGGAACGTTATGGTAGGTACATAACTTCTAATTCTATCCAAGTAGAAACAAAGTTGCCTTTGAACATCAAAGGTATGCAGAAGGTATTCCCGTCTATTTGAATGGTGGGAAAAGAAAAACAGTAGATCTGAAGTAGGAGATTCATTTGTCTGTAACCTGTGGGTTATGGATCCGATATCGGATTTGAACCAGCATGGTTTTCCAGCTATGGATCCGAGCTCTCAGCTCCTCCCCTCACCCGTAATGCCCTGCTCTCCCTACATGACCCCAGATCTAGTTTGCCGCGCTGGTGACCAGATTGGATTTCAGAGCTCTTCAGCTAAGTGTTGATTATTGCATTTTTCAGTGCTAAATTTAAAGATTTTCAGTTAGTTTTGTGTGGAAGTTGTAGGTTCCCTATCTTTATAGCTTAAAGTTTTTTAGTTTTTATAACTTTTAGTTACCCTCCCCTCGCTGGTGCGTAGTGTGTGTTTGGGCCTGTGTTTGCTTGGCTAGTTAGCCTTTACTTTCTTTAATTTTCAAGATAAAGTAAAGTAGTAGTAGTATCCTTAGGATGTCTGAACCCCCTAAGGCTTTCTTTTCGAAGTGCTCCGAGTGTGGCCATAAGCTTTCCCCTGCTGATGGCCACACTGGTCGTCGATGCCTTGGGGTTGAACACCTCACTTCTGGATGTTCCATTTGTGCAGGGTTCAACCCAGGGCATTGAAGGAGCGGAGGTCAAGCTGGTCCTGGCGGGACTTTTGCCCCGGACTCGGCTTGACTACCGCTCCTTCGGGGGTACGTGTCCACGGTTCCCTCCTCTCGGCTCCCTCCTCCACCTGGGACTCAACCTCCCTCTAGTGGTTTGGAGGAGAGGGAAGCAAGAAAGAAGGACCGGAGGGAGAAGCACCATAAGCGGCGGGCCGAGACCTCTGTTTCGGCCCCACCTGCCAAGTGGGCTTCTCCTCCGGCCTCCTTGTCTGCTGGTTCTCCCCCTCCTCGGCTCCGGTCTCCTGTGTGCTTCTCACCGGGACCTGAGGAGGAGGAGACCCGATCTCCGTCGAGGCTATCGAGGCACTCTAGGCCTACCTCGGTAGCCTCGTCGAGATCCACGTACAGTTTATCTGATGCTGATCTGGACCGGATGATGAGAAGGTTCATCCAGGCCCAGATGCAGATGGGAGTGCTCTTGCCTCCCCTCTGGGGAGCTCGACCTTTCTTTAAACCTATAGCTCCTTCTCCGACCCGCTACCGGGTTCGAGCAGTTAAACCGAGGTGGGTCGGCGCCGATAGTACTGGGTACTTCGGATCTGACCCTGCCCTCGAGTGCTTCGGATCTGACCTCTCGGAGCCTGGATCCGAGCTTCGGATCCGGGGGGATCAGTGCTCCTTCGGCGCCGTCGGTGTCGGAGCGCGCAGTCCCCTCGGATCCAAGTGCTTCGGTGCCGGCTCCGATCCACTCTTCGGATCCTAGGGGGAGCCGATTATCGGATCCTTTGGTCGAGGTCGGCTCCCACTCGGCTTTTGATGTAGTGGAGAGGGCCCTGTTGAGGGTTTCCGGACCCCCGGCACTTGCTTCGGCTCCGTCCCGCACTCCATCTGCACTGGGCCAGGCTTCCACCATCCGGCCACTGGGACAGCCCGCTCCTTTGCCCCAAGTTGTTCCTTTGGAACATGACACCGCTGCGAGGGTCCTCTGACAGCCCCGGAGGATGCCCCTCGCAAGCATTGCAAAGGAGGCACATAGACTCCCGAGTCTCTCACAGAAGACACGGATTTGGAGGAAGGAAGGCTCCCAAGATCACCCCGAGGATGTCTCCTTTGGCGACATCATGGAAATGCTCGCATAAGGGGTGGTCTGCTAAGTCTTCCTCGGACGAGTCCGTGTTCTTGGAGGCATTTGAAGTGGGCCTGTCTACCTCTTGAGTGTCCCTCCTGCCGACCCCTGGTGGACCTGATTACCACCAGGGTGTGGAAGGATCCGGACACCGTGGAGCCAATCCCAAAAGGCCAGACCGTATACTTAGTCCCCGCTGACCGTGCCCACTGGAGTAAGGGGCCTCCGTAGATGCCATGTTGGCGGCAGCCACCAAGAGGGAACTTGCTCAGGAGAGCCTCAGTCCATCCCGAGCAAGGAGTCTCGGATGATGGACCGCTTGGGGAAGCGAATGTTTAGTTCAGCGACCTTTTCAGTGAGGCTGAACTACCTGGCGTGATTAGGATGCAGCGATCTTATCAAGGAATACGCTGCATCCCCCCCAGAGTCCATGTCGGAGGAGGACAAATTGTTGCACTCCACCCGTATGGCCACTCTCAGGTCCGTCACTAATACCTCTATGCGGTTACTGTCCCATGCTACGGAGGGAGCCGCTAGAGCCGCAGGGACAGGCCTAGTTACTAGACGTCAGGCCTGGCTCTGTCATTGCGATTTCACGGAGCCCTTCAAGGCGTCATTCGCGAACGCTCCCTTCGATGGTTCTGCCCTTTTTGGCAAAACTGTTCGCGATACTTTGACCCAGAGCGAGGAGGACGGGAAGACGCTGTCTGCCGTCGGAATCCTCTTCTCTGTGCCCCAGAGGCCCTATTCTAGGAACCAAAAGGGCCAGAAGAAGATGTGGTTCCGGAAGTCGCAGCAGTCCCAACCCGCTCCGGACAACCAGTCCTTCCGTGGCAGAGGAGGACAGGGAGGATGCCACCCCAGGGGCAGAGGGGCTCCCAGGAACTTCGGGTCCAGAGAACCTTTCTCTGAACGGCCCGCGCAGCAGCCCTGAAGGGTTGCCCGGCTGCTCCACTCTGGAGGCAGTCAGGGGACGTTTTTCTGAGCACCTAGCGGCATGGGAGTCCATAACATCAGACCGCTGGGTCCTCCGCATCATATCCAGAGGATACCGCATCCCATTTCATCACATTCCAAAATTGAAGTCCCTCCCCGACGTTCCACCCGGTCAGTGGGAGGCCGCTTTAGCAGAAATTGGCCATCTGCTAAAGAAAAGAGCCATCCAGCCCGTCCCCCCAGACCAGATCGGATCAGGGTTCTACTCCAGGTTCTTTTTAGTGCCAAAAAAGACGGGGGATCTAAGACCAATATTAGACCTTTTACTCTTGAACCTGGCAGTTCCCAAGGAGAAGTTCCGAATGGTTACCTTACAGTCCATTCTCCCCCTTCTGGGAGAAAATCACTGGATGTGCTCTATAGACCTCAAGGATGCGTACTACCATATCCTAATGGACAGACGCTCCAGGAGGTTTCTCCGCTTCCGGCTGGGAGCCAGTCACTACCAATTCCGGGTCCTTCCCTTTGGTCTCACCACAGCCCCCAGGGTGTTCACCAAAGTATTAGCAGTGGTAGCGGCCCACCTGAGGCTTCAGGGGGTACAGGTCTTCCCTTACCTGGACGACTGGCTCCTCACCGCTCCAACAAGGCATCTACTGTTATTGGCGCGAGATTCCTTTCTCCATCTAGCTCCCCGTCTGGGCATCACAATAAATGCAGAAAAGTCCAACCTAGCCCCTACGCAGTTCATAGATTTTATAGGTGCCAGGTTAGACACGAGACGGTTAAGAGCCTTCCTCACTGCGGACAGAATTCAGAATCTGCAGCTCCAGGTGCGGGCCATCCTCCACTCCAGCTCAGTTCCGGCGGAGTTGGTCCTGAGGGCTCTAGGGTCCATGGCAGCAGCGATAGCTCTTCTTCCTCTCGCCAGGTTCAATATGCGGGTCCTTCAATGGACACTCCTAGTTCAGTGGTCTTACCTTGCTCTTCCTATGCATCATCCCATTGCGATCAGCAAGGCTTGCAAGCGGTCCCTCCTGTGGTGGCTCCACTCACAACATCTCCACGGAGGCCGCCCCTTTTGTGCTTCTCCCCCTCTCGCCACGGTGACCACGGACGCCTCCCTCCTCGGGTGGGGGGGGGGCATTTTGCAGGCCGGACGGTCCAAGGCACGTGGAACAATTCAGAGACCTTACTGCATATCAATGTTCTAGAGATGAGAGCAGTGCTCTTAGCGTTGCAAGCACTACAGGTCTTTCTTCCCTTGGGAACTATTGCAATTCAGTCGGACAACATGTCTGTCGTCTGGTATATCAACAAACAGGGGGGAACCAGGTCTTACCCTCTTTGTCGAGAAGCCATGAGAGTGTGGGAATGGGCAATCTCCACCAACCGCTTTCTCATCTCAACGCATATTCCGAGTCGGTCCAACATCCTTGCGGACAAACTCAGTCGCACCATTCTCTCCCCTTACGAGTGGTCTCTCAATGCTCAGGTAGCGAACGCATCTTCGCAGTGGGGAACTCCTTGTTGCGATCTTTTGCGTCTCCCTCAAACACCAAGTGCGACAGTTTTTTCGCTCTAATCCCTCCACCCGGAGATACCCCAAGAGACGCTCTGGTGCATGCTTGGCCCCCCGGTTTCTTTATGCTTACCCCCCTTTGCCTCTGATGCTCCAAGTTCTTCAGAAAGCCTCTCGGTTGGGGTGCAGAATGATTCTCATTGCCCCATTCTGGCCTCGACAGATCTGGTTCCCTTTCCTAAGGTCTCACTCGGTGAATCCTCCTTGGATTCTAGATCCCATTCCGGATCTGATATCTCACCCGTCCCATCTATCAACCCCGAATCTGGACAACCTGAAGCTGACTGCTTGGCTGCTCCAGTTCCACTCCTAATCAGGACTCCCGGTATTTTGTCTCCAGTTAAGGCCATCCTGGTAGCGGCTCATAAACCATCTACCAGGAAAGTTTACTGCAGCAAGTGGAAACGGTTCTCCATTTGGGCGGAGCGGCAAGGTCTAGACCCCTTCACAGTTCCCCTTCCTCTGGTGCTTGACTTCCTAACCACTCTTTTTAATGATGGTGCCAGTAGTTCCACGGTCAAAGTGCAACTTGCGGCAATTTCTCACTATCACATTGGTCAAGACTCCAGTCCACTGATGTCTGCCAAATTGTGTAAGATTTTTCTAAAAGGTACTTTTCTCCTCAGACCCCCTGTAAAGCAAGTGGTTCCTCCTTGGGACCTATCATTGGTTCTTCAGGCCTTGACCGCTTCCCACTTCAAACCCGCGGCTACGGTAGATCTAAAATTTTTATCATTCAAGATGGCCTTTTTAGTAGCCATTACCTCGGCCAAAAGAGTTTCAGAACTTCAAGCCTTATCCGTTAAGCCTCCTTACTTGGTCTTTCATCCGGACTGTGTATACCTCAGGACCAACCCGTCCTTTCTTCCTAAGGTAGCTTCTGAAGCAAATATTAATCAATCCATTAACCTCCCTGTTTTCTTTCCTAAATATCAAAAAAAGGTGAATACAAGCTACATTCCTTAGATGTTCACAGGCAACTTAGATTTTATCTGAACAGGACAGATGGTCATAGGCAATCCGACCAGTTGTTTATTTCCTTTGCTAAATTCAATTTGGGTAAACCAATTTCCGAAGTCTCCTTATCACGCTGGATTTCTCAGTGCATCTTATTGGCTTATCAAGCTTCTGGAAGGCCCGCACCGGAGGGAGTACATGCCCATTCAACCTATCAGATGTTCTTCATTCCACATTGCTGCAGTCCTAACACTTGGGTAGTCCGCTGTCCCAGTCGGCCCGAATACCAAAGTATATGGCTGACGTCGGTCAAGGCGCATTAGTTTGGCGTCAGGACGTCAGGGTACAAATGCGCATGACCGACGTCATATCCTCAGTCTTTTTTGCCGCATGGTCCGATGCAGAAGCAGTTTTGCGAGTGCAGGTTGGCGTTCTGAAATTTTCTGAAGTCTGAGTTTCAGACCGAATCAAAGTTGGCTAAGTACCCCGTTGGGGAATATTTTGTTTTTTTCTTGCCTCAGTATTTAACCGGATGTCAGAAAAAGTGAATAACTGTATTTCTTGTGGGAAACAGATACCTCATAGGGATTACCATACCTTGTGTATACCTTGTTTAGGGCCTGAGCACGACGTTGTTGGATGTCGCTCTTGTGCTAGATTTAACAAACGCACTATAAAGAGAAGGTTAGACTGTGCCAGGTTAGTTTTTGGGAAGCGTTGTAATTATAAAATGCCGTCGGATGCTCCGACGCCCGCTTCGTCCAAGAAGCGCAAGGACAAAGCTGCAAAGCCTAGGTTGGAAGAACCGTCAGTCCCGGACGTCGGTTCTTTAGAAGGCTCAGTGGAGCCGGAGGTTCTGCCAGGAGTTTCTTTGGAGTCTCAGTGAGAGACTTTACTGTTACAGGATGTGTCCTCTCAGGAGGTAGGCCAGGCTGAGGGGGCTTCTCAGGTGGCTGTTCTTCCCTCTCTTCCTAAGGTGGTTAGAGCCTCCCCTTCTGTTTCCAAGGCTTCTTTGAGAGGCAGGCCAGGTTTAACTTCAGTGGGGGTTTCTCCTAGTTCTTCAGGATCTTTGCCTAAGAAACATATGCTTAAAATGGCAGAAGATTTGATTACTATGATTAGAGGTTCTATGCCCCCTCCTGATAAGAGGCCTAGGGTGGAACCTAAGTTTGAGAGTTTTGAGCAGTGTTCGGAGGCTTCTGAGTCTTCGGCTGAAGACGTGCAGGAGTATCCTCCTTATTCTGATTCTGATGTGCATGCTTCTACTCCTTCAGCTTCTCCTCCTGAGGATTTTTCTTTTCAGAGACTCTTCATTCCATGAGGGAGCATATTAAATGGGAAGGTCAAGATTTCTCTGAATCGAGAAAGAGGCGTAGGGAATTTTTGTTTTACCCCAGCATAGGCCTTTAGCTATACCTCCTGTTCTGAATGTGGTGGAAGATGTATTTGCAGTGGCTTCCCTGAACCCTGGTTCCTGGCCTCCTGCCCCAGTTAAACCAGATAGGTACTATAGGGTGCCTGAAGCTCATAAGTATCTTTTAAGAGTCCTAGGGCAGACCCGAAACTGTTTCTCAGGGGCCTAAAGGTGTTAAGGCTTCTGTTGTTAAAAATCCTGTTCCTCCTGATAAAGAGGCAAGGGCTTTGGATAGATGGGGAAAGAAAGTGTATACTTCTTCCACTTTAGCCATGAGGGCGTTGAATTGCCAGTTTCACATGTTAAAATATCAAAATTATCTCCTTTCACAATTGAAGTCTAAGGTGGATGCTCTGGCGGAAGGTATTGAGTGTAAAGAGTTGCAGGATTTAGTTCATGTGTCTGAACAGGTGGGTAAGCATTCCTTGCAATGTGGTTTTGATGCTGTGCAGGCCTCCTCGAGGGTGGCTGCCACTGGTTCTGTTCTTCAGAGGCACGCCTGGTTGAAGGATCAGAATTTAGCTGAGCATGTTAAGACAAGGATTTTGGATGCTCCATTACAGTCTGATGTGTTGTTTGGTTCGCCTGTGGAAGCAGTTTTAAAGAAAATGGAGGACAAGGCTAAGTCTATGCAGACTGTTAAAGATTTTTTGCAGGTGCAGCCTCCAAGTTTAGTAGAAATTGGCCTACTAAGGGATGGACATATCCTGCTTATGATTCCCAGTCTAGGGGTAGGTCTAGGCGTGGTAGGGGTAGAGCTCAAGGTTCTTTTAGGCCTAGAACAGGAGTTCACCTGCTCAGTCTTCTGGTGAGGGCAGGGGTCAGTCCTTTCGTAAACAGACCCAATGACCTGCCTTTTCAGCTGCCAGTACATTCTCGTCTGGCAGCACCTTTGGGAGGAAGGCTGGCTCTTTTCAAAGAAAATTGGGATTTAATTACCCAAGACAGATGGGTATTGGATATCATTCACCACGGTTACAGGTTTTATTTCCATACCTTGCGTCCTTTCAAAGGCATGCCAGACATTCCTCCTCTACAAAGAAAAGAGGCTCACAAGCAAATTTCTCTGTTACTCCAAATAGGGGCCATTCAGCCGGTTCCTGTGCCAGAAAGGGGCCTAGGATTTTATTCTCGTCTGTTCCTAGTACCAAAGAAGGGGAACACGTGGAGACCAATTTTGGATTTATCTATCCTCAACACTTATCTGGACATTCCCAAGTTCAAAATGTTGACGTTACAACAGCTTTTACCTCTGCTGGGCAAAGATCACTGGATGGTAACTTTAGATCTCAAGGAGGCTTACCTTCATGTGCCTATCAGGCTAAGTTGCAGGAAGTATCTGCGTTTCGAGCTGGGAATTCCCATTATCAGTTCTCTGCATTGCCCTTTGGCTTATCTACTGCCCAGAGTATTCACAAAGGTTCTGGCTCCAGTGATAGCTTACTTCAGGCTAAAAGGAATACAAATCTATCCTTACTTGGACGACTGCCTGATTCTGGCTCAAGAAAAGGAAGACCTTTACAGCATTTGGAATATGTGATAGCAGTGCTAAGATGCCTAGGGTATTCTGTGAACGAAATAAAGTCCAGTCTAGTACCCTCTCAAGACATGTGCTTTCTGGGTGTGAGACTGAATACAGCAGCCCAGATGGCCTTTTAACCCCGGACAAACAAAAGAATCTTTCCATTTACTTCCATCATCTATCTCTTCAGTCCGGGCTGACTGCAAGGACAGTCCTTCAAGCCTTAGGGTTCATGGCATCTTGTATTCTGGTGCTTCCCAATGCCAAACTGCATATGAGGAAGCTGCAATGGTATCTCAAAAATGTATGGACACAGCACTGCCAGGATTTGGACACTGTCATTCAAATAATACCTTGCATTCAAAAGGAATTTTTGTGGTGGGCTCAGGAATGTCACCTAAACAAGGGACTCTCTGTGACCCGGCCAGAGGCGAGTCAGATTCTAACGACAGATGCCTCAGACATTGCTTGGGAGCTCATCTAAATGGAAAGTGGATACAAGACAAGTGGCCTGCCAGACTACAGCATCTACATATCAACATGAAGGAGATGTTAGCAGTCCAGTTTGCATTAATGGCTTTCAAGGAGTTGCTTCTTCCAGGGCAGGTGTTGATTCTAACAGACAACACAACTGTCATGTGGTACATCAACAAACAAGGGGAACACATTCTTACCCGTTATGCAGGCAAGCAATGATTTTATGGGAGACTGCGCTCAGCTTGCAACTAACTCTTCAGGCAAGGTTTCTGCCGGAGCACAGAACTCCTTAGCAGATGTGTTAAGCAGACAAATCATGGATCCCCACGAGTGGAAACTGGATCTTCATGTATTTCGGAAATTGACAGTGTCATGGGGAACTCCAGACATAGATCTGTTCGCTTCTCCACTAAACCACCAGCTGCCAAAGTTTTGCACAAAGAGGTTTCATCACACAGCTTGGAAAGTGGATGCTCTTTCTTTCAGTTGGAAAAATCTTCATGTGTATGCCTTTCCACCTCTGCCTCTTCTCCCAAAGGTGCTCCTAAAGGTCAGACAAGACAAGCCAAGGATGATTTTAATAGCTCCAGATTGGCCTCGGCAACACTGGTACCCATTATTGAGGAGTCTGGTAAGGAAGCCTCCATGGCCTTTACCTTTGATTCCGCACCTGCTGTCTCAGAGGGACGGTCATCTGCTCAATGTCAAGCTTCACTCTCTTCATCTAACAGCCTGGCATATTCTGTTTTGAAACACAGCAGGTCTCAACTTCCTCAACAAGTTTTAAATGTGATTATGGAAGCCAGAAGACCTAGTACAAGGAAAGTGTACGCAGAAAAATGGAAGAGATTTTTATTTTGGAGTGCAGCAAAGAATTTGGAGATTTCTGAGCCTAATTTGAGTGTGGCTCTTCAATATCTTACTGAGTTATTGGACAAAGGTTTGTCTTTCTCTTCCATTAAGATTCATGCTGCAGCAATTTCAGCTCACTATGATTGTGACCCACCATTGTTTTCGCATCCTTTGTTCAAACAATTTCTTAGAGGGGCAAAGAATATAAGACCCCAACGTAGAGCTCCTACTCCTGCTTGGGATCTCAATTTTGTGTTGGAGAAACTTACTCTACAACCTTTTGAGCCTGCGGCTACTGCTGAATTGAAATACTTGTCATGGAAGACTGCTTTTTTGTTGGCCATTACTTCTGCAAGAAGGGTTTCTGAAATGCAGGCCCTTATGGCAGTAGAGCCTTTTTTGATTTTCCATAAGGATAGGGTATCATTACGTACTAATCCTTCCTTTATGCCTAAGGTGGTTTCTAGTGTGGCTTTAAACCAAACTATTCATTTGCCTACTTTCTATGCAGATCCCCAAAATAAGGGGGAAAAGATTTTGCACACTTTAGATGTACACAGGCAGTTGCGTTATTATTTAAGCAGGACTAAGGATTTTAGGCAGTCTCAGCAGTTGTTTATTTCTTTTGCTTTGAGTTCTCAGGGCAAGCCTGTGTCAAAACAAACTATTTCTAAGTGGATTGGGTTTTGCATTGCATTTTGTTATTCCCATCATGGCAAGGAGATTCCAGCTGGGATTAGACCTCATTCCACTAGGGCTACTGCCACTTCAACAGCATTTCTAAGGGGGCTGGCAACTAAGGATATTTTGGAGGCAGCTACTTGGAGTTCAGTGCATACTTTCTCTAAGCATTACCACCTTCCTCTCTACTCTAAATCTAGGGCTGGTTTTGCCACAGCTATTTTGCAAGGCATGTTGACAGCTCCTGCTTCTTTATGATTTGCCAGCCTCCCTTACCTCTGCTTTGGGATTCTACCCAAGTGTTAGGACTGCAGCAATGTGGAATGAAGAACATAGTACAGTTTTGTACCTACCATAAATGTAGATGTTCGAGGATCCACATTGCTGCAGTCCAATTTACCCTCCCTCCTTCCCCTCTGTGTTTAGGGGTGGTTGTGTGGGTGAGGTTATACTCTTGTAATTTTGTATATATTGTACATATTTTTGGTGCAGGAGTGTTTGGTGTTTGTGGTTTTGGCCTTATCTTTTTAGGGTCTTCTGACATCTGGGGCAAGAAAAGACTGAGGATATGACGTCGGTCATGCGCATTTGTACCCTGACGTCCTGACATCAGACTAATGCGCCTTGACCGACGTCAGCCATATACTTTGGTATTCGGGCCGACTGGGACAGCGGACTACCCAAGTGTTAGGACTGCAGCAATGTGGATCCTCGAACATCTACATTTATGGTAGGTACAAAACTGTACTTTTCTACTTCAGCAGCCTTTAAAGCTAGGATTCCTCTGGATGATATTTGTTCAGCAGCCACTTGGGCTTCATCTCATACCTTTATTTCCCACTATAAGTTGGATATTACATCTAGAGGTAGAGCATCCTTTGGCTCCGCGGTGCTCTGGAATATCCTTCCATGATGGCCGCCCAAGATTCAGGTAGCTGGGGACTCTGTCCCACAGGTTGCAGACAAATGAATCTCCTACTTCAGATTTAGATGTTATGTACTCACCATAACGTTCCATCTGAGTAGGTGTATTCATTTGTCTGCAACCCGCCTCCTATCCCCCTGGCCTTGTCAGTTTCCTGCATATTATGTGTTACCCTTTTTTAGGGTATTTTTATTGATGGCAAACTTGATCTGAGGTCATGTAGGGAGAGCAGGGCATTATGGGTGAGGGGAGGAGCTGAGAGCTCGGATCCATAGCTGGAAAACCATGCCGGTTCGGATCCGATATCGGATCCATAACCCACAGGTTGCAGACAAATGAATACACCTACTCAGATGGAACGTTATGGTGAGTACATAACTTCTAAATCAATAGATTGGTTAATGGAAAACCCAGAAATGACCTTGGGCAAAAAGGAGAGGTCAGTATGTAGAGAAACTTGTTCCCTATGAAAAAATCAAGTACGGTCTCTTGACACTCAAGGCCTGCAACTCAGATACTCTTCTTGTTGAGGTAAGGGCTACTAGAAGTAGAGTTTTCCAAGACAAAAATTTGACAGCACAGGAATTAGAAGGCTCGAAGGGAAGACTTGTTAATGACTGAAGCACCAAAGTCAAGTCCCATGGCTCTATAGGAGGCTTGACAGGAGGTTTAATATGTAATACTCCTTTCATGAAGGTTTTGCACAGTCAGTGTGACATAACAGATAAATTGTCAATTCCACTGTGAAAATTTGCAATAGCTGCTAAATGCACTGTAATTGTCGATGCTGAAGCTCCTGTGTGCAACAGGGTAGTGAGGTATTGAAGGATCTTCTGAATAGGCATGGAAAAGGGGTCTATGTTATGTTCTTTGGCCCATCTAGAGAACCTAGTCCACTTACTGGAATAAATTCTTCTGGTGGAAGGTTTGTGGGAAGCCAGAAGGATCTCGCGAACAGGGGATGAAATATCAGGTAGCCTGGGAATCATCAGAAATGGAGAAACCAAGTTGTGAGCTTGAGACTGTAGAGATTGGGGTGAATCAGTCCCTGAGGATGAGAGAGCAGTCCTTGGAATTGATCCAGGATCCACGGGCTGTGAATCAGGTGAGGCCATAGGAATGGGAACCAGACTTGATGGGGCCAGTAAGGGGCAATGAGGATCACTTTGCTTCTCCACCTTTGAGCTTTCTATAGAAATTTTGGAAAGAGGGGAAACGGGGGAAAGGCATACAGTAGGCCCGGGGCCCAATCATGCTTCAGAGCATTCCTCAGTTACTCCCCCTGTGGGGAACCAGGGCAAAGTAGCTTCTGCATTTGTTGTTTAGGGGAGAAGCAAACAGGTCACAGCAAGGCCTGCTGCAGCGGCAGAAGATTTGAGCCGCTATTATCGGATTGAGGGACCACTTGTGAGGGATCAAAATGTTCCTGCTGAGATTGTCTACAATAAGATTGGAACTCCTGGGAATGTGCATTGCTATGAGAAAGCAGTTGGAAGCCATCGACCAATGCCAAATTGTTATGGCTTCTCGACACAGGGGTTAAGACCTGGTTCTGCCTTGTTTGTTGATGTACCAGATGACTGACATATTGTCCAATTGAATTGCAGTGGTCCCAGAAGGAAGGGACGTGTGGAAGCTTGCAACGCTAAGAGAACTGCCCTCAATTCCAGGAAATGTATGTGCAAATTGGCCTCCACAGGGGACCAGGTGCCTTGGACCATCTTTCCCTGGTAATGCCCCCCCACCCAAACAGGGAAGCGTCCATGGTCACCATGGCCTTGAGCTGGGGAAGACAAAACGGTCGACACCAAAGATTTGTTTCTGCCTTCATCCACCACAGCATTTCCTTCTTGCAAAGGTTTGTAAGGCATATCATGTGGTCGAGTGGGTGGGTTAAGCTCGAGCATTGTGATGAAAGGAGCCACTGTAATAGTCTCATGTGCATCCTCGCCAGTGGTACTAAGGTAATGGTTGCTGCCACAGAGCCCAATAGTTGCAGTACAAGGCATGCTAGTACAAATGTCTTTGGAAGAAGGACTTGAATCTGGTTCCTTATTTTTGAAAGCCTGTGAGGAGGAAGGGAAGCTTAACAGGATGTTGTTTCGAAGATCGCTCCAATGAATTCCAGTGCTCTTGTTGGAGACGTGTGATTTGTCCATGTTGATAGTGATACCTAGGCGGAGAGCAAGTCCTTGAGTGTAAGAGAGACTGAGAATGAGAAGATTCCTGGTCGTGGCGGTAAGGAGCCAATTGTCTAGATATGGAAACACCTGGAATCCTTGTAGTCGGAGATTGACTGCCATACATTTGGTGAACACTCTGGGGGCTGTCGAGAGACCAAAGGGCAGTACCCTGAACTGATAGTGATTGGCTCCCAGCAGGAAGTGGAGAAATCTCCATGAGCATTTGTCCATCTTTATGTGGTAATATGCATCCTGGAAGTCTATAGAGCACATCCAGTTATCCTTCCCCAGAAAGGGGAGAATGGACTGTACTGTGACCATCTGGAATTTTTGAGGTTTGATGAATTTGTTTTAGTAATCTGAGATCCAGGATTGGTCTCCAGTCCCTTGTCTTTTCTTGGCACTAAAAAGAACCTCATGTAAAACCCAGGTCCTCTTTGCTCTGGTGGGACTGGTTGGATGACTCTTTTTCTTAGCAGCTTTTTGATTTTTGACCAGGTGGAACATCGGGGATTCATTTTATGGGTCTAGGATTAAGGTTGAATGGGATATGATAGCTCTGGATATTATTCTCTGCATCCATTGTTATGAGTTGCCAGGCCTATAAGTGCAGAGAAAATCGACCCCCGACTGCTTCCAGAGGAAAGCAATCGGGACTCTGTTCAGGAGCGCTGGAAGGGTTGGCCAGAGAAGGACTCTCTAGTGCCCTTGTTGCTTGGACCCCCTCTACCCTGAAAGGGGGGGTCTTCCGGATGAGTTGCTCCCTCTGCCCCAGGTGGATTACTCATCATGAGTGTCAGGAAAAGATCCTTGGGACTTCTTGAACCACAATTTCCCTCCCCTCTGATTCCTGGGGTAGAAAAATGTATGCCCACAGCAGATAAGGTCGTTCCATCCTTATCACTACGTGATAGTGTCTCTCTTACTTTGGGACCAAAAAGGGAAGATTCGTTAGCAAGCACTTTGACAAAGGAAGAGGGTCCAGGAAGTCACACAAATGCATCCAAGCATGCCGTCTCATGACTATGTCTGATGCGGCTGCTCGAGCTGCCCCCTCGGGAGTGTGAGAGATCAGTTGCATCGAGGAGTTCGAGATGGATTCCAGGGTAGCTAGCTGAGAGAAAACAGTATCACACACCTCCTCAGGCAGTATCCCTGCCAAAGAGGCAGACATTTCTGAGACTAGGTCTCTTTGGAGGCAAGTAAATTGAGGCAGGTAATTCAGCGACTGAATGGCAAAGTTCGCTGAAGTGTAGGTCCGCTTCCCCAGTCTGTCCATAGCCCGAGACTCCCTGTTCGGTGGATGAACAGTGGGACTATCTTCTGCCAGTTCCCTCTTGGTGGTCGCCGCCATGACCATTGAATCAACTACCAGCTGTTTGGACCAGTTGGGTTGGTTTTCAGGAGTAGACAAAATTTTATCTGGCCTCCAGAGGGCAGGTTCTATGTCGTCCGGGGACTTCCAGGCATGCTGCACAATAAGTCTAATGAGCTCATCCACAGGTGGAGTCACCCGGGAAGTAGATGGTCAAGCACAGAAAGCCTGAAAGAACACCAATTCCTCCCAAGAAGGGTTGGAGGACATCCAGTCTCCCCTATGCTTGAGAATCTTGAGAATGTCTCCAAATGAGACATCTTCTGGGGGAGACAGTTGGGACCCTTCTCCCTCATCATAATTGGTGCCTTCGGTAATGGATTCCTCAGGGGAATCAAGATGCTTGCTCTTGCAAAGTTTCTTCCGGGGTGGCTCCCCAGTGGGGTCTTCTGAGGAGGACTCCGGAGAAAGGGTTCCTTTCAAGGGAAGGTCTTGCATCTCCCATGCTCAAGATCCCAGAGTAGGAGGTTGGAAGAGCTGCATGCTAGAGGGGGGAGTTCTGGTTCTGGTGCCAGTGGTGACAACTGCGAGCCTTTTGAAACAAAGACCCCCTCCATCACTTGAAAGCAGGCCCGGCCGAGGAAGAATGGGAGCTCAGAACAGAGAAGGATGACCTTGGAACCAGGGTTACACCCTGCCCTGAGGAACCCGCCTCCAGGTGAGGAGCTCCGAGAAGACCGATAACTGCCAGGAGAGCCGTGGCCGTAGATGGCACCACAGAAAAAATTGGCACCATGGTGCCGACAGCCCAATCACTGCTCTGAGAGTGTGCCAGTTCCAAAGGAGCCATTGGTCCAAGAGTAATCGGCACCAACAGGGAAGCCTCCACTGTCGGAGCCGAGACAGAATGCATTGGGATGGCAATTGGTACCGAAGTCTCCAAGAGCTGGGAGGAGGTCAGAGGAGGATAGGTGAATATGCCATGAGAGCTTCCATTCCAAGAGAGAGGGAAGACCTAGTTGGGGTGGGTAATCCTCTAGCTGCCAAAAGCTGGTCCACAACCTTCACTACATCTTGTTCCAAAAGACTCCTGGTGGATCTGAAGGAAGCTGCCTTTGGAGATTCTGGTCTCCCAAGAAATGGACTAAATTGTTGTCCCAAAAAATGGTCATAAGAGGGAGAATAACTGGTTATGGGATTTGCTCCATCTTCAGAATCAAAGGTGTCATTATCACTGGAGCCATGTAAGACATCAGCACCATGGCCGGGGATGATGCTGATGCAGGTGCAATGGTCGGAACCTGTGTCATAAACAAGGTCGGCACTGAGGGGGACGGTACCGAAACTGGTACAGTGGTTGGAGTCTGAGTCAGAATTAAGGACGGCACCGAGGGAGAAGTCACGAGACCCTGGTGCCGAAGCTGTCTGCACCGACGGCGCGGGAGAAGCCCGGTGTCGACTCCGTTCCAAGGAGGACAGGAATATCAGAACTGAAAGACTCCGTTTCTACTTATGCTTTTTCACATCCTTATGCTTAGGAGGTGTTGAGATCTCCGTCACAAAAAGAGCCTCCATGAAGGATGATTTCAGCATACCCTTTAGAATAAGCTTGTTCTTGTATTCAGTCAATGTATGGTTGCTGAAGCTAGAACAAATGTCACAAGAAACGTTAATGTGGTCAACACCCAAACAATAAACACACCGGGCATGACCATCAGAATTGGGCATCTTACGCCCGCACTTATCACACTGCTTGAACCCAAGCTTGGCCTTATCTGACATTATAACACACTAGTACTACCACACAACAAAACTATATCTACCTAACAAGAGATAAAGGATAGCAAAAGAAAGTTTTTTTTTTTTTTTTTGTACAGATAGCAGGAAGGAGTACCAACAATGGTACTAAGGAATACCAAAAAGGTAAGAGAAGGGCCTACTAAGGTAAGGGAGAGGGAGTAGTACCAACGATGGTATGAAAGAACTACCAAGGGTAGTGGGTAGGGTTAAGTCAGGAAATGAAGAAAGTAGAGACAAGAAATAACTTTAGATGAGAAAAACTGGCTAATAAACACTAAAACTAGAAATAACCACAAAAAAAGCTACACTTAGCTTGATAGAAGACTTGGCATGTCTGATGAGGAACGTGGCAAATGAGATCTGAAGAGACTATGAGAGGCGCATTGTGGGTAGGTCTTAACTGAGAGTTTTTGGCTGGCGCGAGATTGGTACCGACCATGTCAGTTCCGAGGATGGAACCGAAGTCCTAATTTTACAACATCAGATTATATATTTTTTATTATGTAACCCAGGAGCGTTTTATGGATTCATTTCTCTATGATTTTTAGAGAGTTAACTGCCTATAAGGTAAGGTCTTACTAAGTTTAATGTTACAGGCTGTCAAAAAATATATTATTAGAAAATAGAAATCAAAATCTAAACCAACAGTAATTGAAGTACTGAATATTGTAAAGAAGATAAAAAAACTAAAGATGGGAATCATTTGAGATATGAAGGGGCACACCTCTACCATTTGCCATCTACCCAAGGAAAAATCCTCTGAATTTTACTTGCGGTATAAAATATCTATGCAACCACTTCTATGCAAAAATCTTAAACCTTCTGGGCATTGCTGCAAACTTAGAAGCCTTACAAATTTCTTCTCATTGTTTCTTTGTAAAGTGTCTTTCCATTCTCTCTTCTAACCTCCACTCATTGGTTATTACAGTTATACAATATTTTATATGCTCTACTAATTACCCCCATCACTAATAGCAGCTTCTATTTAAGACTCAACTAAAAACTTTACCAGAGTTAGTCTTTCACTTAGCACTCCCTGTCCCTTTCTCTTTGCCTAAACTTGGTTATTAGTTCCTGTTGGGGAAGTCACTCTCTAACATGCAGTTCAAACTCCTGCTTAGCCTTATCCCACTCTATTACCTTTCCCTCATATTTTGCTCCCAGTAATTCAGTTCCTTTGGTAATTTCCTCCAGTAAATTCTAATTTCTCTTGCCTACTTTATATACCCCTTTTATCAGAAATACATATAGATAACATTCTCCTTTCTCCATTCCTGCAGTGGCTTAGTTCTTAGAATACTTCTCCTACTTTATAAATTTAATATTCTGTATATTGCTATTTTTCTTGTATCTAAAATCACAATTTCTCCATCTCTTGAAATCCAGCTTCATCATTGTTTTCCACTTTCATTTATAACTTTCAGCTTGTGTTTATATATATATATATATATATATATATATATATATATATATATATATATAAGCCTAATTATGTAGCTGTAAAGTACCCCTTCACATCAGGTAACCCAAACACCTAGTTCCATGAGGAGAATCAGCATATCTTGCATAACGCTTGCCCATGCCCCATCACAAGCAAGTCATTCATACTTGTGCCTAACAGTTGTCTTCTGCCTTTGTCAAAACACTGCACAGCCCCTACCTCCCTCAGTTCTTTGCTTGGTAATAGAACACAGTGTTTGACTACTGGCAGCCCAAGTTACAATTGAGCCTTTATTTCTCTTCTGATTTTTTTTTTTTTGCTTTAAGGTAGGCAATATAATGCATGCTAGTCACTGAGTTCCTGCTATTTTAATTTTTTAATCATTTTTAACAGTTGAAAGCAGATGAACTTAACTTTTTAAATTACAGATGTGTTCTAAGAGTGTTATCGTCCCTTTTGTGGCACTTAGAAAAATATTTCAGTTTTGGTCATTTCATAAGTGATTCAAAATTTGAAGCTGTTCTGTAAAAAGGCAAAGTTTCATTGATTGCCATCCTTTTCAGTTATATAGTCAGTCATAATACTGAATGCAAAATCCTATAATGTCAAAATGTTGAAACTTTACAAAGTTCAACTACAAATACCTACCAAAAGCATGCACATACTACAAATGTACAATCCCCACAATCCTCCAGGACACAGCCACCCAACAAAACAAAATATGACTCCCCTATTAGTGAAACTCAAAAATTAGCTGTAATATGAAAAGTTTCTGCATTAAGCAGATGTTTGAAGGAAGAACGTAGCGTATCAAAAGAGCTTAAGTGTAGGAGGGATAAGTTTCATTTTTTTTTGAAAATTGAACATTTGGACAGAAAAAATATTAAAAATTCAAATTCACTATTTTTCTTGACACAATATGTATTCTGAAGCTTAGACAAACTATAGAACATTCCAGAAATGTCACTCTTTGATGTGTTATGTAACAACCTTGATAAAGTAACAGCATCTAGTACAAAACATGTTGACAGTATTGAAACTTTAAAAAATAAAAAGTAAAATAAATAAAAAGAGAGGGGACTGGCATTTCCACTTTTTAGTATCTGCTGTCATACAAGAAAGTGCTTGCCAAAGCAAGTGATTTGAACAGATCGTTGTGTATATTGTAATGAAAATGTTACAAGAAGAAACATTCATATTTTGAGTGTCATATACATCCTTGAAACAAGGAGATAATTAAAATATTTGCATTATCTTCACGTAGCTATAGGCCTGAAACTGACATTACCTCTTTAGCATAAAAAGGATGCATATGGATATGCATATGAGTCCTACATCAAGAGCTCCTGAAAAATAATTAGGCATGTTATTCTTATCAGCTTCTTAGATTATAAAGACAGACATGTTGTAAGCAAGAATCAATAAATGGTATGTGTTTGTTGCAAATGCTAACATTAAGGGCAATAAAAAACTATAAATGAAATGTACTACTTGTGTAAATTCTAACATTAAAAATTGTACAAAACTAGCTGTGAAACAGAAAACGTGAAATTCATAAAAGCAGTGTAACACGCTTTTAGTATCTCCAGCTGTGTTGACCTGCTGTTTTGATCTAATGGAATAAATCCCAACTTGACACAAATGATAAGACTAGAAACAGAGTTCCTAATAGTATAGGCAAAACTGTAACAAAATTATCTAACGTGCCAGTGAAAAAATATTTTACTTTCTTTTCAGAAATACAAATTTGAAATGTAACTATTTCTCAACTTCACTGCCAGAAGTGAGAAAGGGCAAGTCTTATATTAATTGCATGCTAACACAAATTACAAGAACAGAATCATATTTCTGCTGACTAAACTGAATTTAAATTCTGACTTGGAAACTGTGATGAAAATAATTTAGAAGCAACTTTTAGGCTAATCTGATGTCATGTTCTTTCATGATAATAGTAATATCGCATGCTGGTTTATCAATATGCACTTGTTGAAGTTGTGTCAAAAGCAAATTGGTTCATATCTAAAATTATATATTCATTCTAGTTTTGCATTTTTTTAGGTCAATTAAGAATTTTCCTTTATCTAATCTTTATAAATTGTATCATTTTGGATTTTTATTATTACATATTCTAGAAATTCTACAGCAATATGAACATTTTAAGGTATAGGGAGTAAACCTAATCTGACAGGCATAGAAGAGATGATGGAGTATTATATGCTGTTTTTCTTTATTTCTGTATTATTATTTTCTCCAATAAAAAATTAATTAGATTGAAATTAAATTGATTTTCGTAAATAATTGCCAGTATATAAATTTTTACTGTAGAACTCTCATAATGTGACATAGATGTGTTCCTTGGTTGATTAGTGATAGTCTTGAGATTTTTTTCTCAAAAAAGGCTAGAAATTTTATTTATTCTATGTTTAATTGTTTTCTGAATGGAATTTCTTTATTTTTTTTTCTCTTGCCTGAGACACTCTTTTTTTGTACATGGATTTAGTACAAACTTGTATATAACACGTTTATATTATTTTCTTTTAGAGTTATCGTATCTAATTTAAACAAAATTTCCTTTTTCTATTTTATATTATGGAATTAAACTTATTATCATTAAATGTCAACGGTTTAAATAATCCTAAAATGAGATTGAACTTAATAAAATATTTAAATTTAAACAATACTAATATTGTATACCTCCAAGAGACACATTTTTCTTATAAAAAAGGACATTAATACTGGAAGTCTAATAAATATTTGGTTTTAGCTCAGTTGTCTTAAATGCAAAAACAAGAGGAGTAACTATTTTATGGGGAAAAAAGAGATTCAGATGCCTCAAATTGTATTTAAATATGTGGAAAAAGAGGGTCTGTTTACATTAGACATTATAAAATAGAAAAAACAGAGTATGGACTATTGCCAGTTTATACTGTTTTCCTGGAATTGGAGTGTAATTATCCAAACATCTTGATTTTATAATTAATAATTACAAAAAAATGTAATACTTGTCAGTGATTTTAATTGTCTTTTGGATGATTACGAGTCCACCACTTGTAGAAAATGTAAATTATTCCCCATTGCTAAATCTTTAAAAATTGGAAAGAGTCTTTTAATATTAAATATATCTTTAAAGAATTGATAAGTTAATGATCTCTCAAAACATCATATCTAGAATAATCAGTTTCAATATAATACCTTGTCCTTTCTGTGATCATATGTTTCCAGAATTCTGGCATACATTACTAAAATGAGAGTATAAAACATGGCTGCTTGATGAATAGATCATTTTCAACTGTTTAATAATATTCCTGACTCTAACTTAGTTATGGTTTGGGATGGTTTTATATATATATATATATATATATATATATATATATATATATATATATATGGGTTACCTTTAGTTAATCAGCCCACTCCATCGAAACCAACTTCATCGACATGGCAGAACACCGACAACGGGAGAGGCGATGTTTCCCACACAGTAAGTAACCGTTTGTCCATCCCAAATTCAACTACCAGTAAAACAAACCCACCGATGTGGGGGACTATGCCCCCACCCCTTCATAAATATTCCAACTCTGAGAGCACACTGCCCCAGGGGTAAGGTTGATGGCCAAATGGTTACTTACCATGTGGGAAATGTCGGCTCTCCCGTTGTCGATGTTCTGCCATGCCGATGAAGTTGGTTTAGATGGAGTGGGCTGTTGATTAACTAAAGGTAACCCATATATATATATATATATATATATATATATATATATATATATATATATATATATATATGGTAAAACTATTTCTTGGTTTAAACAAATTAAAAGAATGGAATACAGAAAGTATTGAATATTCAAATAAAACTAAAATAATGTAAGAAAAAAGAAGAGAATAAAACAGGAGTAAATAAGGATGAGATAAAGGCCCTTAAAAATATGAGCTGCTATCTCATAAAACTGAATTAGCTTTAGAAAAACTAAAAATAGCTTCTTACTTGAGATCTCCTAAACACTTAAATAACACAAAATAATTCAATTTTAAGCATATAATAATATTAAAGAACTAAAAAATCCTAAAAAAATGCATTAAATTTAGATGTTGGTGCTATATTAGAAATTCTCAGCAATTATTACTTATCTCTGAAGAAAAAGTAACAAATAGAGAAAACATTTCAACATCAATAACTGACCAAACCTTAGTTAAAAATGTCTTCCTTACAAAAATATAATTTATTTAAACATATATCTCTACAAGAAGTAAATCAAAAAATAAAAATTAAACCTAATAAAGCTCATGGAAATTATGCTATTATTCAGAATTATATAAATTACCCCCCCCTCCCAGAAATATAACAAATTTCCATTATGTCATGATAAAGATACAAAATCTTGAGCAATTGCCACCTTCACGGAATTATTTCTTGATGACTCTAATTATAAAAGAAGGTAAAGATCCACAAATATGCTCTCCATATAGACCTGTTTCTTTGCTTAATATAGATTATAAAATATGTATAACTATATTAGATTGAAATCAATTCTATCAAGAGTAATCAGTTTAGATCAATCTGACTTTGTATATAAAAAGCAAACTTCTGATAACATAAAATTATTTATTATACTTATAGATGTGATGAATAGTAGGACATTTGAATCTTTATAATTAGTCTACACACTTAAATTGTTTGAGTCATTGGATTGGGATTTTTTACTTGAGGTGTTAAATCTGTTTGATTTTCCTTTCCAGTTTGTTTCATTGTTAACATCTGTTTATAATAATAATATTTACCTTAAATTGTATAAATATAATAAAATGAACTTTTAACTTGAACTTTCAGATTCCTAGCTATTTTCCAAATAAATCTGATTATATAAATTTAATTTTAAAAACATTTAAGGAAATAACATTAATCAATTTAACTTATAGACCTTGGTTTGAATCCATATTCCCTTTTCAATAACAGAAATAATAATTTACCAACAAATACACTTAATTTTTGGAAATGGCAACAATATTATTGTTGTTATCAATGCTTAAATTAAGTCTTCACAATCCATATGTTTAGAATTTAATACTGATATTAATGATTTCATTTATATATGACTAGTCATTACATCAATGCATACCAAATTTGCTCAACTATCCAATTCATGCTATGTTGGGGTTCCAGAGTGAATTAAAATTTTAAATGAAATTATTTACAAAAATCAAGAAATTGATCATTTACTCTTCAAATTACATTCAACAATAGCTAATGATATTTGCAATTTAAATTAAAATGTTTGGAATTTCATCATAAAAGAATATTAGGTAGTTTTAACAAAGCTCCTAAAAGTTCATCGGAGCCAAAGGACTCTGACTGTAAGACTTCTGTACCAGGAAAATCAACACTGACCACCATTGCTACTCAAAGCCCCTGCTGCCGATGGCTTCACCACAAGAACATTTGCCTTCTGGTTCTACATCAACACCGACTATGGTGCAGACTGTAGAAATAGGGCAAAAGGAAACTCTGTCCAGGAATTGTTACTCACAATCTATTGACCCCTTTGTGGGTGTGTTACCCAAGGTTTTTCTTCAAAGGCTTAAATCACCCTGTCTGTTGTCAGTCCATTCCACCAAAAGCCATACAGAACTCGACATGGAGGGACTGGTGAATAAAATTTTGTGGGTGAGATGTTTCAAAGAACTCTGGCTCTGGCCCCTATGAGTTCAGGATCTGAACCTTCATTCACCCCTCTAATCACTACTCCTCTGACCTCCTCCAAGGCTTCAGAGTTTACAGCCCTGAGTCATCCAATGATGGTTGTACTGGTTCCATTTGGAACTGGTTATTGTCCTGAGTTCTTTATTTATTTCAGAGCCGGAGACCTCCCGGGGCCAGAACTGTCCTGTCGGCTCTGAGGGCAGGAGACGACTCCACTTTTTTGGATGCACCTTGGAGCTTTGGCACAGTGCAGTTCAGCTCTGGCTTCTGTCTCGTGGGCTGTTTTATCAGAGCAGGGAGTGACCTCGGATCTGAGGCAGTCTATCTCAGTTCCAGGCTCCCTTCCCTCTTTGTGGGGGCCAGCCTTCAAAGCAATGAAGAGGGCCTTGTCTCTTATAGTGACTCAGTCGACCCTTTCCTCCTCAGAGCAGATACCTTCCTCATGCCCAGTTATTCAACCTATCTCTACTGGGGCAGTGAGTACCGAAAACACAGGAATCTCAGAGATTTTGTCATCTTCTGATACCTCTCCAGACTATCCCCTTGAGGAGGTCCTCAGAAGAAGAAGAAGTGTAAGAGGAAGCACTTGGATTCCTCACAGGAATCTCTCACAGAAGACACTGATTTTGATGAAGGGGATGGGTCTCCAAGGTCAACACTGAAGACGTCTCCTTTGGAGACATCCTAGACATTTCAAAACAGATAGGTGACTGAAGTCCCAGAACCCTTCCCCAGAGGAATCAGTTTACCTGCAGGCTTTTGGTATTCACCTGTCTACCTCTTGGGTGACTCTGCCCACTGACAAACTCATTCAATTGATTTCTTAGTGGCATGGAAGGCTCCAGACACTATTGAACCCATCCCCAAGAGATCAGACAAAATTTTAAATGCTCCTAAGTATAAACAATTCTTGGCTGAAGGTTTAGTTGTAGATGCCATGGTCATAACAGCTGCCATGAAAAAAGAAATTGCTGAGGAGAGTTCATCTATCCATCCACTCAACAGAGAGTCTCGGGTGATGGATAGATTTGAGAAGCGAGTTTACTCTTCATCGACTTTTGCATTAAGGTTTTTGAATTTCCTGGCACATTTCACCAGACTTCAAAGTTGTCAGATACTCTGGCAGGAGCTGTTACTGAGGGAGTCCAAGAGAAGGTTGCTTCCCAGTTGGCCACCCTGGAGTCTGTGTCAAACTCATCCATGAGGCTCATTGCACATGCAGCCAAAGTGACCTCCAGAGCGAAGGGTTCAGGTGTAGCCATAAGGGGGCATGTCTGGATGCACCTATGTGATTCTGCAGAACCATTTAAGTCTCCATTTATCAGTGCATCTTTTGATGGATCATCTTTAGCCCAAAGGTAAGAGTGAAACTATCCAGGTGTGATAAGGTTGGTAAGACCCTTTCTGCTTTGGGCGTACATTTTTTCACCACCAAAGATCATTTTCTAGGAATCAGAAAAGTGGTGGAAAGTTGTGGTTCAAAAACACCAAAAGTCTTTCCAGGACACACATGGAGACAGTTTACCCAGGGGCAGAGGGGGGAACTACAGTGGAAGATATCACCCATGTGGCAATGGTGGTCTGCAGAGCCATGGCTTCAGAGACTCCTTTCCAGGTAAACCCTTTCAGCGTTCCTGAAAAAAGGCCCAATTGTCTTCCTCTGGAGGCAGTCTGGGGACACTTATTGTTGCACCAAAATGCCTGGCTAAATATAACAACAGATTCTTGGGTGCAATGGATCATATCCAAAGGTTATACCATACCCTTTTTCCATCTTCCCCCTCATGCAGAAAAATCCCTGATGTACCACCCAATCACAGGGAGCCAGCAGTTCTAGAAATTCAAAAACTGCTAGACAAAAGAGACAACCAAGAAGTCCCGCCAGACCAGAGAGGATCCGAAATTTACTCAAGATTCTTTTTAGTGCCAAAAAAGACAGGGGACTAGAGACCAATTCTGGATCGCAGTGTGTTGAACAAATCAGTGTGACTAATGAAATTCTAGATGGTCATGGTACAGTCGTTTTAGGAAAGGATGACTGGATATGCTCTATAGATCTTCGGGATGCATATTACCATATAAAAATGGACAGGCACTGCAGAAAATTCCTCCTTTTCTGGCTGGAAGCCAGTCATTACCAATTCAGGGCAATACCCTTTGGTCTCACCACAGACCCCAGTGTGTTCACCAAATGTATGGCAGCAGTAGCAGGTCACATGAGACTGCAAGGATTCTTGGTGATTCCGTACTTGGATGACTGGCTCATTACCACTCCGAGCAGGCATCAACTGATAGAACCAAGGGATTATGTTCTCCAGACCTGTGCATACTTAGGGATAGCTATCAGCCAAGAAAAATCCCAACTGTCTCCAACTCAGAGTTTGGAGTGCTGAACACAACAACCATAGCAGTTTAAAATGTATAAAACATTTTTATGACTGTGTATTTTTAAATGATGGTTTGATTATAGTGTCATAATTGATGCTGTATAAAAGGAAGTGAAGTAGTGAATCTGATTGTTCTGAGGAAGTCTTGTAATAAACGAGATGAAAGCGCTTAATACAGTTGGCTCTCTGTCTCAGTGTGTTTTGTTTTTGAGTCGTTGCAAGTGCCGTTTTGGGTTTTGAACAATGATAGCATCCGTTCCCCCAATGTGACTTCAAAAAATCATAGCCCAAGTTAAAAAAAAATACATAGGAAGAAGGTTCCCGTTCGGCTAGTTTTGTAAGCACTAGGTTCTGTGGCACAGACAATTACTCTAGTCCCCCTAACCAGATGTCACATGAGAATTTTACAATGGCTACTGGCTTCTCAGTGGTCTATGCTATATCACCCCATGTCGGATCAGATTCTGATCACCAATCATTGCTGATCTAGCATAGTGGATTCACTCCAAAGAAATTCTCCTGGGTCATTCCTTCATCCTTTCAGAGCCCGAGGCCATAGTGACCACGGACACTTCTCAGAAGGGGTGGGGGTGCATTTTCTGGGCAAGACTGTCCAAGGCACTTGGTCCCCTATTATTTTTAATAATATGACAACAGATAAAAATAGTTATGTAAAACAAAATGATAAAATGTGGAGCTTGCAAGCAATGCTGTTATATACAAACAGGAAACATAAATGTAGGGATGAAAAAATTAAGACTAACAGGCAAATATAGTTGTAATATACATGGAGTAGAATATATTGTGTTCTGCAAAGTTTACGATTAATTTTACCTAGGAAAAACAGAATTCAAACTAAATGAGCGTATATACAAACATATATATATATATATATATATATATATATGAAATTAAGAAAGAAAAAAATTACTAATGCCTTATATAAGCATATTAAGGCCAATGAGGACCAGTATTTCTTATTTTCCAATTTAGAGAAAATGGAACATAGCCCCAGGAGCAGCCCATGGAGTATCCCTTTGGAACAGTGTGACTTATGGTGGCAGACATATTTAAATTCTTCAATACCACCATGCCTAAATAAAATTATATCAATTAACAGAGTACTGAGGCTGAAGACATATGAAAAGTGAGATGCAATATACATTTCTTACAATTTTTTAATGTAACAATGGTGATTACATTTTTAAATTGTTACTTATTAGTGAATACAAGGAGGTAGTTTAGTCATGTGATTGAAGTGGGAGTATTTAAATTGTTTTAATGGAAGTGAATATTGTCTAATGAAGTTTGTATTTTAAGACAAAAGCACTTGCCAGTTTTGTCAAGTTAATAAACCTTGTTGCGAACGCTGTGAGTTTTAATTCGTATGCTGAGGTTAGCACCAAGTACAGGAAGATTAGAAGGAGGTATGCTCACACCAATACCTAGGAGATTAAATCCCGATGATCACACATACACATGATACATAGTGTGCAGCTTTAGCAGACAAATTGTGCTAAGGCTCACTAAAGCCTGTATATAGTTTATTCTCTCTTTCCCTGTCTTTATATATCTATATCCCTCTAGCTATAGATACAAATATATTTACACACACACACACAGTTGTATTGTGTTTAGGTGTGTATGATGAATTTTGTTTTCATATTGTGAAATGTATGTGGCTTAACTACTGTGTCATAAAAGCAGTTTTATTATGATCGAAGAATCTGGGCTATGAGGAAGGACAATTCTACTTATTCAGTCATTGTCTTTAACAAGCTGCACCAAATCATGTGAGCTTACTGTGTCTATTGCAATTAGCAGAAAGGTCAAATGAATGATTTAGGGATTTATCAGTGATGTGAAATATGCAGAGTATCTACAGAAGTAAAGAAGCCTTCTTGTACCGCTGTAAATCTGTATTGCTTATTGTTTGTTAAAAACCTGGGTAACGATAAATCTTCTTTCTATACAAACTTACACTGTATACTGCTGGTAATTTCAGTGAAGATATGGGTCTTATCCTTTAAGTAAAAGCCTTAAAAGGAGACTTGATCTTATTATTTAATAACAGGTCAGAACTGGGCATGATAGATGTCTGGAAATGGAAGTGAAGTTTACTTAATTTAATCTTAAATTTCACCCAATACAGTAGGTTAGATTACTTAATTTTACCCAAGTCTGAGGTTTAACACCTACACACATACAAAGCAATCACTTCCTTTCTGTTTAACCATAGTATTCCATTTAAAAATAATGTCTAGGATAATCATGTGGTTCTTTAGTTTGGGAAATAGCTCCTTTTATCCTTAAAGACCCAGATTCTTCAGCCAATCTCAAGGAGATAATATCTTTTTTATTTGCAAACTAATCCTTTATCTAGAAAGGCTTTATTCATGTGACCTCTACAATATGTTCTACGTAGTAACATAAAGAAAAGCGGATTTAGACTGTTACATTATAAACAGTAACAATAATATCTGTAATGTTCTGTATGGTCATGGAATCACTGGTAGATGTAGTAGGCTGAATTTCAAAATACTAAATCTGAACGATTAGAATCTCATTTAGACAACCGTGGTAAATGTACATAATGTGATGTGATGGAAAAGTAAAAATACATAGACATATACATTTACTGGCTGATTTCCAATAGAATGATTGCAGTTGTCCACTCTTATTGCTGTTAGTACAATATTTGTGTACCAGCAGTAATTCACCATGTATAAATATCTTTTTTTTCTGATTGTACAACTGTGAAGTTCGTATATTTAAGTGAGGGATTTGTGGGTGTGAATTTCATGGAGTTGAGAGGCTCAAAGTGAATTATCTTATACTTCAGAATGACTGTGTTTGAAACTGGCATGTTTATCTCCCCTCCCCTCCATGCGTAGCTGCACTATTTTTTCTTACAAAAAAGTAATTGTCTTATATTAAAATGCATTTAATTCTTTGGCTGGTCTTAGGGAACACATACAAATTTACTTTCCAGTAGGTGAGGAGACGTATCTTTGGAAACACCCAAGTCTCTTTATTGACCATAAAATGCATTATTTTACTTAGTGTGTTCAAGCTAGAAGAAACTTTCAACAAAAAACATTCAAACACTGAAGGGCTTTGAAGATATTGTGTCAATATTTTGTTTTGTTTAAGTTCAGATTTTGGAAACCTTTAGTTTTGCAGTGCCATTCACACAAAGGCATCTGTTCATTTAACCCCCACTAAAGGACATTTCCAGTATTATGAAAAGGGTCCTTCATCCCAATATTCTGTTGATCTAATGTCATCAGGCAGAGTGAAGAGACAGTTTTACAGAATGCTTGAACAAATGAAGCAAGATTAATCTGACTTTCACCAGAATGCAGATAAAGAAAGAGAGAGTTTTATATTAAACAAACCTATTAAGAAAATTCCTTAGTAACTTAATATAAGTCTTAAAATCATCCACAGTGTCTGATGTCCGTGTTCTCCTCAGGTCAGTTCACTTGGCTAGGTATTGAAATCATTTTAAATTTAGAATAAGCAGTAGATTTTCAATTTATTTATTTATTTTTTTATGTATGGCAGTGTGAACTTACAGTCTCTTGGGTTGTTGTGCCTTCCGGCTTTTTCTGGTTAGGGGTCGCCACAGCGGAACTCATGTCCACTAACGATTGGCAGTTGATTTTTACATGCTGAGTTGCCAGCCCTAATGCACAACCTTCAATGAAGGTACGCCCATTCACGCATGTCTCCACGCAGAAGACGCTCTAGCTGAGAGTCGAACTGGTCAGCGTATTACTGTGAGGTGACAACGCTACCGCAGCACCCACACTCTCTTGGGTAACTGTCTGAAATACCGGGACTTGGAATGTTGAGTCCTGTAATGTGGAGACCAAATGGCCAAAAACATGAACTTACATGTAGTAAATCTCTGACAGCCATACAGCAGACAAATAGCAAACTCAGAGTTGGTGTATATAAGATGCTCAATGCATGGATCACCAGTGCAGTAGACTAAGCTTTTTGGGTTTTACCCTGTACACTGGCCAGTATCCCAGTATTTGGGTGCCTTCAGGGCTTCATGTAAAAGGCAGATGGAGTACCAAAAAGCTTCTTACTTTTTTTTTCCTGAACTTAGCAGGCCCTGTGATTGTGTCACTTGGCTAACAATCCTTCAAGAGCTGAGCAGCTCATTTGTATTTTAACTAAATTCTATGGAGACGACTGGTACTTTTTCTGTTAGTGTTACTTATGATGAGAAAGAAAGAGATTGGTATAACTATTTCTTGGTTTAAACAAATTAAAAGGAAATGTCATATTTGTGCTTGTGTAAAGTTTTTGTGAGGAAAAGTTTATTTTTTTACTAAAACCTTATTAGTTTATTGAAGTTTTGCATGTTTGGGATAGGATATTGTATGTATGGGGACTTTCAGTGATTTACTTAACTCAAAACCACTTGTTCTCTGCTTTTTTGCTTAATGACTTGTCAGGACTCTAGTACCCACATTCCCGATGTCTTTCCCTGTTTACTTATGGAGCAGTAGTCAGGCTCCATGATTGCACATACTCCAGTACACAAAAAGAAAAAAAGCTGTGCAAGTAATCTTTAAGGGTCAGATTGGCTCCTAGTTTGTCTCAATGGCTCGTGGGTGACTCATCTGTGGCTCCTTTTTGTTCCCCAGACCACCCGTCTTGCTCCCTCGTTTCTCTTGGTTTAACCTTGCAAGCCACCAAAGACTGGAGGATAGCTATGACCTGTGTGCCTGTAGGGGATGCCCTTATTGGACAAGGGAGAGTTGCTGCTGTTGTCTTGAGAATGGTCATGTGAAGGATCTTCACTTGGTAAGGATGGGGCCGAGATGCTGTGTCCATTGTAACTAAGGGTCAGGCTTTGTTCAAGGAGAATGTGCTTAGTAAGATAAAGTTGCACTCCCCTGTTTCTGTTGCTGTAGATAGGGTATATTTACTGGGATATGCCCAAGGAACTGATTACTACTTTTTTTGTGCCTTCACAATCTTTTAGTAAGAAAATAAATTAGTTCCTTCTCATCTGACATGATTTTTTAGTCAAAAGAGCAATCATTGCAAGGGAAGGGTGTACTTCTGGAGTTTCTTTTCAGTCTGAGCATTCTGATTCCGAGAAATGCATTGCTTTAGATTTCCCTGCTAAAGAAATTTCTTTCACTGACATTTTATCTAATATGAAAGAGGTGTTTCAGTGGGATCAGAATGAACTTCCTATTGCACATAAAATATACTATGATCTATTACAACTGCAGATGCCTAACACTACACCTAATCATCCTGTATTGCCTGCTTTAGAGAATGTTTTACTCAGTGCACCAAGTTCCACAATAGCAACCTTCTGCTCCTAAGAGTTCTGACAGGTTATACAAGGTGTCTCAGGTACCCAAGTACCTTTTTTATAATCCTAAAAGCAAACCCAGCAGACATATCTCTTTCTAGATCTGCTACTGCTAAATGGGTTACTCTTACTAACCCCATTCCTTCTGACAAAGTTAGGAAAGCAATGGATAGTTTGGGGAAGAAAATATATGCTTCTAGTACTTTAACTTTCAGGACTTTAAACTGCCAAGCTTATATGCTAACGTTTTTGCTTTTGTCTCTTGAGAACAAGAAGTTGTTAATGGTTAACATTCTTTGTTAAGAGGTAAAGAATTAATTGAATGCTTCTGTGCTATTTCTCAGATAACTAAGCATATTTTGAAGTGTGCTTATGATTCTTTGTCTAGTACTGCTGCATTTATCAATTTTGAGGAGATTTCCTTAGCTTTGTTCTAAAAATCTTCCTGATGTTAATTCTGAGATTTCATAGGATCGTAGGAGGTTACTAGGCTAATGGCCCTGGGGCCCTTCCAAGCCTAGCCAAGAATTTATCCCCAAAAATAAATCTCAGTCAGCACCTGTCGCCCCGGTCAATGAGGGACACAGGTAGAACCCCTGGGACAAATTTGTGGATGTTCATCGTGCATACAGCTGCAGTCATAACAGATGGGTTATCCTGCCGTCAGGCGGGTCCTCAGTTGGCCGAATTCCAAAGTCTAGGTCCGGCGTCGGTTGTCATCGCTTCTTCCCTGACATCAGTGTGGCAGGGGTATAAAAGAACCAGCTGACGCCATCTTCTTCAGTCTTTCTTGCCGCGCGGTGCCCGAAGCAGAAGCAGTTCGCAAGTGCCAGTCGGCCAGCTCCTGAGATTTATGAAAATATTTCAGCCGAAGTCTTCTTGAAAGCTAAGTACCCCGTTGGGGAAACTTTTCTTGCCTCAGACCGATGTCAGACAAAGTTAATAATTGCATTTCATGTGGGAAGCAAATACCGCATAAGGATTTCCATTCTTTCTGTATTCCTTGCTTAGGCCCAGACCACGACGTCTCGGCCTGCCGTTTTTGTGCTAGATTTAACAAACGCACTATTAAGCGTCGGGCAGAATTCGCCCACCACTATTTTGGTAAAAAATTTAATTACATTATGTCGTCGGATACTCCGACTCCAGTCTTGAGTAAAAGACGCAAAGATAAGGACTGACATACGAGGTCCGCGACTTCTACCGACACCACGCTAAAGCCGACTACCGGTGCTCCGGTTCTCAGCGAGGTGCCTACGCAGCCCCTGAGTACCGATGACGCTTCATTACCGGTGTATTCTGTGCCCAAGGTCGCAGGCTCCTCAGCCCCCATTCCGACGACAGATACCGACGCCACTCTTGGCGGGGAAGCTCAGAGTTTAGACAGGCCTGCCACTTCTCAAGGTGTCTTCAGGCCTTCCTCCTTTTCCATTAAGGCCTTCACAAAATCTAAAGCAGCCATGAAAACTAAAACACAAGGACCACAGACCCCCTCTCAAGGCCCCATGCCTAAAAAACAGATGCTCAAAATGGCTGAGGATTTGATTACTCTTATCAGGGGTTCTCAACCCCCCTCGGACAAAAGGCCTAGATTGGAGGAAGACTACCCTTCCTCAGATCAAGCCTCTATTACCTCAGAACATTCTGAGGACCAGGAATATTCTTATTCCCCTTTTGAAGACTCTGATGCTGAGGAGTCCATTCCCTCGGTCTCCCCCCCTGAGGACTATTCTTTTGGGGGAACCCTACATACCTTGAGGGAACACTTTCACTAGGAAGGCCAAGATTACTCAGATTCCAAGAAAAGGCTCAGGGATTTTCTCTTGCTTCCCCAGCACAGGCCTCTGGCTATCCCTCCTGTCTTAGATATATTAGATGATGTGTACACAGAAGCCAGCCTTAACCCAGATTCTTTACCTCCAGCTCCTGTTAAACCTGACAGGTATTACCGGGTTCCTGATTCACACCAGTTCCTATACAAAAGCCATGCTGCTGACCCAGAAACTATTTCGCAGGGTCCCAAGGGAATTAAGGCCTCAACTGCTAAAAACACATTACCTTCAGAGAGAGATTCCAGAGCTTTACAAAGGTGGGGGAAAAAGGTGTACACCTCGGACACTTTAACCATGAGGGCATTAAACTGTCAGTTCCATATGTTAAAGTATCAACAGTTTTTGTTATCTCAGTTGAAAAGCAAAATGACACAACCTGAGCAACCAGATTTAAAGGAGTTGCAGGATTTGCTGCATAGTGCAGAGCAAGTGGGTAAACATACCTTGCAGTGTGGTTTGGATGCTTTAGAGGCCTCATGTAGAGCTGCTGTTACAGGGTCTGTCATACGTAGACATGCTTGGCTCAAAGAGCAAACCTTACCAGATCATGTCAAAGCTAAATTACTATATACACCTCTTCAAAAAGATGTATTGTTTGGTGTTAAAGCTGAGGAGGTACTAAAGAAAATGGAGGAAAAGGCAAGATCAATGCAAACAGTGAAAGATTTCCTACAGGTACAACCACCATGTTTCAGCAGAAACTGGCCTTCAAAAAATTGGTCCTTTCCAGCCACGGACAGACCTCAAAGAGGCAGATACAGGCACCCGAGGGGTAGAGGGCAATCTCAAGGATCATTCAGAGCCAGACAATGGCAAGCACCTACCCCAAGAGGTGGAGAAGATAGATCACAGTCATTCAGAAAGCAGACACAATGACTTTCCCCTTTGCATGCCAAGCAAAGCTTTAATGGCAGCACCTTTAGGTGGAAAACTGGCATTATTTTCAAAAAATTGGCATATTGTCACAAAAGACAAATGGATCCTGGACATTATAGACAGAGGCTACAGATTCCACTTTCACACCGTTCCAAAAATAAGAGGCATGCCAAACCTGCCACAAAATCAAAGGGCAGAGGCACAAAAATAAATTTCAGCTCTCATGGACGTAAAAGCTATTCAAGAGGTACCTGCAAAAGAACAAGGTCAAGGTTTTTATTCCAGACTATTCCTGGTACCAAGGAAGGACAAAGATTGTAGACCTATTTTAGACCTATCCATCCTAAGCACATATTTACTCGTACCAAAATTCAAGATGCTCACATTACAGCAGCTTCTTCCCATGCTGGGCAAGGAGTCTTGGCTGGTAACATTGGACCTCAAGGAGGCATACCTGCATGTCCGTATCAGACAAGATTGCAGAAGATACCTCAGATTTCTTGCAGGTTCAACCCATTACCAATTCTCTGCATTGCTCTTTGGCTTATCTACTGCACCCAGAGTGTTTACGAAATGCCTGGCATCAGTACTTGCCTTTTGCAGACTTCAAGGGATACAAATATACCCATATCTGGACGACTGCCTGATCCAAATGGACAGCAAGCACATACTTTATAAACACCTGGTGTTTGTAATAAAACTGTTGAACTTTCTGGGATACACAGTCAACAAAAAGAAATCAAAACTAATACCCTCTCAAACAATAATTTTCCTGGGTGCCAGCTTGAATACAAACACCCAGATGGCCTACCTCATGCCAGAGAAGCAAAGGCAACTATCTCAGTACTTCAGCAAAAAGGCAACCTTCACCAGGCTGACTGCAAGGAAAGTCCTGCAGGCTCTGGGATTCATGGCATCTTGCATCCTGCTGATCCCATATGCAAAGCTGCATATGAGGAAACTTCAATGGTACCTAAATAACTTATGGTCTCAACACAGCCAGAGTTTGGAAACAATTATACCACTCATCCCATATCTTCAAAAGGAATTTCTGTGGTGGGCTCAAGCATGCCAAAGAAACATAGGTCTCCCCTTCTGCATACCTCAAACAAATCAAATCATCACAACAGATGCCTCAGACTACGCCTGGGGGGCGCACATGACAGATCAGTGCATTCAGGGAAAATGGTCCCAAAAAGAGAAGCACCTACACATCAATCAAAAGGAAATGCTAGCAGTGCAAAATGCTATTATGGCCTTCAAAGACCTACTGCATCCAGGCCAGCTATTAATAAGGACAGACAACACCACAGTGATGTGGTACATAAACAAACAGGGAGGAACTCATTCATACCCCCTGTGCAGACTAGCCATGTCCCTTTGGAACACGGCTCTGGAATTGCAAATCCAACTTCAAGCACAATTCCTGCCAGGGAAGGAAAACACACTGGCAGACAGCCTAAGCAGAAATATGACAGATCCACACGAATGGAAGTTGCATCCTCAAGTTTTCGCAAAGATAACTCAGGCATGGGAACAGCCAGACATAGATCTCTTTGCTACCCACAGAAATTACCAACTGAAAAAATTTTGTTCAAGGACCTATCATCCACAGGCCTGGAAAGTGGACGCACTTTCTTTCAATTGGACAACATTGACAGTCTATGCCTTTCCACCTCTTCCTGTGCTGCCCAAAGTTCTATTAAAAGCCAGAGCAGAAAGGCCAAACATGATTCTCATTGCTCCAGACTGGCCAAGACAACACTGGTATCCACTCCCGAAGAGTCTGACACATTCTCCGCCATGGGTCCTGCCTCTAGTGCATCTTCTGTTGTCCCAGCACAACTTAAAAACTCTTCACAGTCAGCTGAAAACCCTCAATCTAGCCGCATGGAGAATCCCTTGATTTCCCAACAGACCCCCCCCTCTCCAAGGAGGTGCAGGATGTCATCTTGGAGGCCAGAAGACCTTCTACTAGAAAAGCTTACTCCGCCAAATGGAAACGGTTTTGTGCCTGGAATCAGAAAAAGGGCCAGAATCCTTGGGTAATAAATTTACCTCTAATATTACAGTACCTAGCTGAGATGTTAAACAGTGGACTTTCCTTCTCCTCCATCAAGATCCATGCTTCAGCCATTTCTGCACAATACAACACAGATCCTCCTTTATTCTCTCATCCTCTCTTAAGACAGTTCCTCAGAGGGGCTAAGAATATAAAACCCCCAAGGAAACCACCAGTACCTGCTTGGGACCTCAACTTCATTTTGGAAAAACTGACCCTGCCTCCATTTGAGCCAGCTGCTTCAACAGAACTGCAATATTTGTCATGGAAAACAGCCTTCCTTCTGGCTATCACCTCTGCACACAGGGTTTCGGAACTACAGGCCCTCATGGCTGTGCAACCTGTCATCATTTTCCATCAGGACAGAGTTTCCTTATGAACCAACCCTACCTTTATGCCAAAGGTAGTATCCAGTGTAGCCTTGAATCAGACTATCCACTTACCTACCTTTTACTCTAACCCACAAAACAAAGGGGAAAGACTACTACATTCCTTGGACATTCACAGACAACTTCGTTATTATTTGGACAGGACAAAGCCATTCAGAAAATCCGAGCAACTCTTTGTGTCCTATGCTATGGGTGCTCAAGGAAAGGCTATCTCCAAACAGACAATCTCAAAATGGATAGCCCACTGCATACGCTTTTGTTACTCATTTCATGGAAAAACTGTGCCTTCAAGCATCAGATCCCACTCCACAAGGGCCACAGCTACCTCTGCAGCTTTCCTCAGGGGGGTTCCTACCAAGGACATTTTGGAAGCAGCCACTTGGAGTTCTGTGCACACTTTCTCCAAGCACTATCACCTTCCACTTTACTCTAAATCTAGAGCGGGCTTTGCCACAGCAGTCTTGCAGGGCATCCTTGCTCCTCCTAGTTCCACTTAGTGCCTGCCACCCCTTTTTAGCTTTGGGATTCTACCCATCTGTTATGACTGCAGCTGTATGCACGATGAACATAGTACAGTTTTGTACCTACCATAAATGTAGATGTTCGAGTGCTAATACAGCTGCAGTCCAGGTTTCCCTCCCTCCATCCCCTCTTGGGACAGGCCTTATAGGTTCATAGGTTCATACTAGGCTATCTGCCCTAGGGCATTTATAAGCCTAGCCAGAATATGTTTGGCTTTCGCCACCCATTTTAAATTTATTTTGCTATGCCCTTTTTCGAGGTTAGTATACTGTGCCTCTGTCTAACAGTGACACAGAAGTGATACCCGGGGTAAACCTACGATCTCCCATCCACTCATCAAGATTCCTCTTGAAGAGAGTCAATGAGGGACTCTGCCTAACCTGGACTGGGATTTTATTCCAGAGTGAAGGGAGCCTCTGGGATATGAATCTGTCCTTCCAGCATGTCCTATTTATTTCAGTGCTGAGGTTCAAGTCTCTCGAGCGCGTAGGTCGATGGGATT
Organism: Protopterus annectens; assembly: GCF_019279795.1. Classification (NCBI taxonomy): domain Eukaryota; kingdom Metazoa; phylum Chordata; order Ceratodontiformes; family Protopteridae; genus Protopterus; species Protopterus annectens. Next base: position 47,711,076 of record NC_056725.1, read on the forward strand.
TGGATTTTCTGAGGTGCAGCATGTCCATTAATTCCGGGTTGGACATGGCTTTATACGTCAGGCACAGATCGCCTCTGAACAGGCGGTATGCCACTGAGTAGAGCTGGAATTTCTTTAAACGGGCAGCATATAGCATCTGTTTGAGCCATTTGATCCTCTTGGTGAGGTACTTTTGGGGTCTTTCCAGTTGCTGCAGGTGTCTGGTAAGGTACATCCCAAAAGGGGCATTGTACTCAATTATGGGCCTGATGAGGGATGAGTAAAGAGGCACAATGACCTCCCCTGATCTAGATGTGAATCCCTTCATGATTAGGTGGGCTATATAAAATGTTTTTCTAACCACTTTGGCCACGTGGTTGTCAAATGAGAGATTGCTATCAACTTGGGTCCCCAGGTCCCTAATTACTTCTTCTGTACTTAATGGATTACCACCTATGTGGTAATTTGTGGCACTTTGTTTTTGCCAAAGGGGATGACTATACACTTTTGGCATTTAGCTTGAGGCCATGGCTCTGGCACCAGTTGTCTGTTTCTATGAGGCCCTTTTGGAGGATGCTTGTGTCGGCTGGAGAGTCGATTATGGTGCCCAGTTTGCAGTCATCTGCGAACTTGGTCAGCCACAGTCCTTCCATGTTGGCCTGTACCTCCGAGAAATATATACCGAACAAGAGAGGTCCCAGGACTGAGTCTTGTGGGACACCACTTGTAACTGGTTTGGAGTCTGACATGGCTCCAGCAATTCTAACCATGTGGGTTCTGTCCTTGAGCCAGTTTGCAATCCATCTAGTGACATAGGGGTTTATATTTAAGCTGGTGAGCTTATCTATAATGCCCGAGTGGGGTATTGTATCGAAGGCTTTTTTGAGGTCCAGGTAGGCTGTGTGGACCACCTTCCCCTCGTCAATGGCCTTGGTGACTGTTTCAAAGAAATCAACCAGGTTTAAGAGGCAGGATCTGCCCTTAACAAAGCTGAACTGGGTAGGAGCCAGTGTCTGTAGGTCCCCAATGTCTTTATTTATGAGGTCCATGATGATCCTTTCCATAGCTTTGCAGACCAAGCTAGTCAGGCTTATGGGGCGATGGTTTCCAGGATCTGTTGAGGCACTACCTTTATGGAGAGGGACCACTGTTGCTGTACGCCACTCTTTGGGCACATATCCTGTAGTAAGGCTGAGATTGAACAGTAGTTTTATGTTTGGGTTTAGCTCTTCTTGGAGTTCATGTAGGACGCAGCCCGGGACACCGTCTGGTCCCATTGATGCTGTGTTTTTTGCTTTGGAGAGGCGGCTCTTACCTGAGCATCTGACATGTCAGGGGCAGCACTCTGCTGGGATAGATATTTGCCCTTTTGGTGGGAAGGAGAAGTTTGCGCTGAACCTGTCAGCTAGGATGTTGGCAATGTCTGTGGGTTCAGTGTATTTTTTGTCATTTTGCACTAATTCTGAGCATATCTGGGAATTACCACCCAGGTTCCTAACATAACTAAAGAAGGCCTTGTGATTATCCTTAGTGTCCTGTGCAATTTTTCTCTCGAAGCTGGCCTTAGACAATTTTATGAGTGCCCGTAGTTTTTTGCTAATACTGATCAGTGATGCCTTCCCTTTTTGGGATTTTGCTCTATCATTTAGTAGCTTCCTCATTCTATTGTATAGTTTGTTTATGGCTGGGGTCCACCAGACAGGACGTCTGCCTTTGGAGGATTGGGTCTTGGTTTTATTTGGGATTGCATGATCCATGCATTCCTGAAGGTGTTCATAGAATGCGTTTATAAAGGATTCTGTGGTCTGGGCCATATTTTCCACAGGCCTGGGGGCTTTGAAGGATTCCACCTCGGTTTTGAGGAGTGTGAAATTTGCTTTAGAGAAGTTTTTCACTGTGGTTTTCTGGGCAGGGGTGGGGTCGGGATGTGAATATCCAGTGAGATTAGTTTATGGTCTGATCTTACCAGTGAGGGATACACTTCTGGTCTGGAGCATAGAGTCCCCATGTTAGTGATGATCAGGTCCAGTATGTTTTCCCCTCTTGTGGGAGTGGTAACAAGTTGTTCCATAGCATTTGAGTTTATAAATTCTAGGAACCTTTGGGCTAGGTTGTTGGAGCTAGAGTAATGCTCCCAGTCTATGTCTGGGTAGTTGATGTCGCCCAATATAATGGTGTTTGGAGAGACCTTCATATTTTCCAGTGTTCTCAGAAAGGCCGAGTGGGGTTCCTGGGTTTGGGAGGGTAGACTGTAGCAGGCTATAAACTGGAAGGCAGTTTTACCCACTGTTAGTTGCACATGGATAGTCTCTGATGCTTCGTGCTTTGCCACCAACCTGGAGGTGTGGGTATCTTTGATGAATATCGATACTCCCCCTCCTTTTGTGGTTCGGTCCAAGTTTTGGGGCCGAAAAGCATGGTATGAGGTATAACCTGGTAGTGCTGGGGTGCTCTCGGGAGCCCTGAACCAGGTTTCTGTTACTGCACAGATATCGATGTTCTCCATGCTAAGGAGAGTTTCGAGTGCATGCGTCTTGAGGTTTAGACTTCTGGCGTTAAGTAGCATTACTCTTAGTTTCTTATCCCCTGTGATACCTATGGAGGTGGGTTTGTCTTTTGAGCCTTGCCTAAAAAAGGCACTATGGCGATAGCAAGAGCCTTTGCCAATATCCGAAAGCCCAGGGGTGACACGCGCAAGCCGTCCCTAGCGAAGCATCGTGGCTTGTCGAGCATATCATCCCAAGCTGACAGGCATTGGATCCCCTTTGAATGACACCAGTACTTAAGCCAATTGTTGAAATTGATCATCTTGTCTTCATATTGTGGCATCATTCTTGGTGAGGGTAAGATGCTACTCAAGGTCAGGGTCATACCGGCCTGGGCTACATGCTCAGAGAGCTCCTTTATGTCTCTTTTCATGTAGTCCAGGGAGGTACGTCTCAGGTCATTCACACCAGCATGGACAATGACTGAGTCATATTTGTACTTGCCTTGGAGTGACCTGAGTGCTTGTGTTATGTGGCGGATCCTAGTGCCAGACAGGCTGCTCACCATGACCCTCTCCTTGTTCAGTCTGGTGAGCGGGATGTTAGTGTGCCTGACGATAGAGTCACCTATTACAAGTGTATCAGGTGTGTTGTTTAGTCTTAAGGGCTGTGACTGTTCGGCACACTGGCTTTGTGAGATATGTGTTGCACGTGTTTTGTTTTGGGGTAGCGGTTGCTTGGGTGTCTGCTTTGGAGGTCTCTGCTGCTTAGGCAGATCTTTATTTAGAGCCTCCGAGTATGTTTTTGTGTGATTATGTGTTTGGTTTGCTGTCGTGGTAGGTCTATGTGAGACTGGAATTGTAGTGAGTGTGGTTTCCTTCTCCTCCTGACTGGTTATGCCAGTACTGAGTTGAGAGAGCTTAGCCTCCAGTTTGGCTATATGGTTGCATCTCTCACATATGTTGGAATTTGTTGGGAGGAGGAGAGGGTTGTCTGTGTACATGAGGTAGTTGTAACATTGCCTCAAGATTCCCAGATTCACCAGCTGGACCGGAGAGGAGATTGACAACTGTCCTTTGGACATGCTAGAATAATATTGGGAATTCCTTAATAATTGAAAACAAGGGAGTGAGGGTGTAGTGCTTTTAATTTTTAGTGCTGACTTATATAATTGCTTTATGACAAACACCTTCTCATACAACCTGATTGGGGTATTCTTTTATGGTGTATTTGCTTGCAAACTACTGTTTTTTGATTACTCTATATTGCATTATTACATAAGTTTATGTTTTGCCTTCCTTCTGGGGGCACCTGACATCTGGGGCAAGAAAAACTGAAGAAGATGGCATCGGCTGGTTCTTTTATACCCCTGCTGCACTGACGTCAGGGAAGAAGCGACGACAACTGACGCCGGACCTAGACTTTGGAATTCGGCCGACCGAGGACCCGCCTGATGGCAGGATAACCCATCTGTTATGACTGCAGCTGTATTAGCACTCGAACATCTACATTTATGTTAGGTACAAAACTGTACTTTTCCCATACACTCATCAAGGTTGTGCTTGAAGAGGGTCAGCGAGGTGCTCTGGTTGACGTGTATGGGAAGTTTATTCCAGAGACAGGGCAGCCTTTCGGAGACAAACCTGTCTCTCCAGCAGGTTTTGTTGATGTCACATATTAGATTCACGCCTTAGTGCATGAGGAGTTAGACTTATGGATATGGAGCATCTCTAGTAGGGCAGGGTCCAAGATTGCCTTGTAGGAGAGACACAGATCACTCCTGAGCAATCTGTACGATACCGAGTAGAGTGATAATGATTTGAGCTTATCTGCATAGGACAGGTGTTGGAGGCCATGGATTCTTCTTGTGAGGTATTTCAGTGGCCTTTCCAGGTGGTGCAGATGTTTGGAGAGGTACCGGGGTGTTATACTCAATTATTGGTCTAATGAGGGAGGAGTATAAAGAGGTAATGACCTCTTTTATTCTGGATGCAATCCCTTTATTATGAGATGAACCAAGTAAAGAGCTTTTCTGACCACTGCTGCTACATGATGGTCGAATGTGAGGTTGTTATCAACCTGAGTGCCCAGGTCTATCACCACAGGTTGTGTGCCTAGGGGGTTGCCGTTGATGTGGCAATCAATACGGGTTGTGTTTTTGCCAAATGGTATGATGATACATTTTTTTTGCATTTAGCTTGAGGCCATGGCTTTGGCACCAGTCATTAGTTGCTATGAGACAGTCTTGCAGTATGTTAACCTCATTTGTGGAGTCAATGACAGCATCCAACTTACAGTCGTCCACAGACTTTGTCAGCCACATGTCATTTGTCTTTGCCTGGAACTCTGAGAAATAGAAGCCAAACAGTAGGGGTCCCATGACAGATCCCTGGGGAACTCCACTAGTGACAGGTCTGCTATAAGAGGTGGAGGTGTCTATTTTGACTTTGAGGATCCTGTCAGTGAGCCAGTTGTCCACCTCCCTGATGACATAGGGATTTACACCAAGCTGTGTTAGCTTTTCGATGATGCTCGAGTAGGGGATTGTGTCAAAGGCCTTGGCCAAGTCAAGGTAAGCTGTATGTACTGACTTTCCCTCATCCAGAGCCTTAGTGACAGTCTCAAAGAAGTCAACCAGGTTCAACAGGCAAGATCTGCCCCTGATGAATCCAAACTAGGTGGGGTCAAGTGCTTGGAGATTGCGTATGTCCTTGTTTATGAGATCCATAATAATGCACTCCATGGCTTTACAGATTAGACTTGTCAAGCTAATGGAGTGATAGTTTCCAGGGTCAGTAGTGGCACCACCTTTGTGCAAGGGGATGACAATAGCAGTTCTCCAGTCTGCTAGAATGAAGCCAGTACTTAGGCTGTGGTTGAATAGGGTGCTCAGTAGAGAAGCCAGTTCTTGCTGGAGATGGTGCAGAATACATCCTGGGATACTATCAGGTCCCATGGAAGCTGTGTTCTTTGCCTTGGATAGGGCCTGTAACATGATCTATGGAGATGTGAGGTGCAGGACAAGTATCGGGGATGTTGAAAGGGCCTTTTTTGGGGGGGACAGGTGGTGAGGTTTGCTCTGAACCTATCTGCTAGCAGGTTGGCTAAGTCAACAGAATCAGTGTAAGTGATACTGTTAAATACTAATTCAGAACAAACCTGAGCTTCACCACGGAGGTTCCTGACATAACTGAAGAAGACTTTATGGTTTCCCTTTGTTATGGGGGCTAGTTTTGATTCATAATTTGCCTTGGAGGTTTTCACTAGTGATCTAATTTGGTTGTTGAAGCTAAGGAGGGAGTTTTTCCAATTTGGAATTTGTTCCCTTTTACCCTTGAACAACAGTTTCTTCCTTTTGTTGTCCAACAAACAGGTTGGTTTTAGTTCTAATGGGTATGGCTGAGTCCATGCAATTGTACAGATGCTTGTATACTGCATTGGCATACTGTTCAGCATAGCTGTCTGCATCCTTTGAGGGGGCAAGTGATGTGAAGCCACAGATACCTTTCCTTAGAAGGTTGTAGTCAGCTTTTGAAAAGTTTTTTAGCTTGATGATGGCTGGGGGGGGGGGGTTGGGTGGGAGAGAAACTTCGAAAGAGACAGTCAGATGATCTGATGTCACCAGGGAAGAATATACTATGGGAGTGGTGCATCAGTCACCCATGTTGGTGAGAACCAAATCCAGATTATTATCTCCCCTTGTGGGGGATGAGATGAGCTGGTCTAGTGCATTAGAAATGATGAATTTGAGGAATCGTTGAGAGAGTGCATTAGTGCAAGAATAGTTCACCCAGTCTCTGGTGGGGTAGTTGAAGTCACCAAGCATCAGGGTGTTAGGGGGTACCTTAATGGAGTCAAGTAGATCCAGGTAACAGGAGTGGGTGTCCTGAGTCATGGAGGGGGGGTCTATAGCTAGCTATAACTTGGATGGGTGTCTTGCCAAATGTCAGTTGTACCTGGAGTAGTTCTAGTGCATCATGCTGGCAAACCAGTTTGGAGGTGTGCCTGTCCTTAATGAAGATAGAGATACCACCACCCTTAGTCTTCCCAACCTCATTTTGGGGTCAGAACGTGTGGAATGAGGTATAGCCTGGTAGGGCAGGGGTGCTCTCCACAGTCCTGAACCAAGTTTCTGTGACCGCACAGATATCAGCATCTTCCAGTGCAAGGAGGGCTTCCAGTGAGTTCATTTTCAGGTTAAGGCTCCTAGTGTTGAGCAGCATGACCTTCAATTTACTTTTTTGACAGATCTTTTAAGTTAGAAGGTTTGTCTTTGGGACATTGCTTAAATAAGGCACAAGAAAGGAGGCGAGACCCTTGTCCAGGATCTGGAAACCCAGTGGTGACAGATGAAGGCCATCTCTGGCAAAGCATCGAGGATGTTGACCATGTCATCTCAGGCAGACAGATACTGGATCCCCTTGGAATGACACCAAATTAACAGCAAAAGACCAACAGGAGTAAAGGTGTAGCAGTTAAAATCTATAGTATCCAAAAAAACAAACGGCTAACGCATTAAATCTTTTACTGTCTGACGTTTATGACACCAAACTAAGCCAATTGTTGAAGTCAATCATTTTTTGCTGGTATTGTATCATTCTTGGTGAAGGTAGGATGTTGCTTAGGGCTAGGGTCATACCTGCCTGGTACATATACTCTGAGAGTTCAATCATGTCTTTCTCTTCATATAGCGCAGGGAGGTACTCTGAAAGTCATTCACACCAACATGTACATTGACAGTCATACTTGTATCTGTTATGGAGAGACTTAAGTGCATGCGTGATGTGGGAGATTCTGGCACCAGACAGACAACTGACTGTGACCTTCTCCTTGTCAAGCCTGGTGAGGGGGACATCGGTGTGTCTCACAATTGAGTCACCAATGACTAGTGTGTTTGGTTTATTATGCCTTGTGGGCTGTGATGGTTTATTGTTTTGCCTTATGGGCTGTGTTTGTGAGACACTGGTGTGTTGTCTGCTGTGTTTGGTGTTGTGTGTGGAGTGTTTATGAGTGTGTTTTGGTGGTCTCTGCTTTTTAGGTAAATTTTTATTGAGGACCTTTGCATAGGTGTGTGTGTGTTGTGCTTGGCTGTGTGATGTGAGTGGTGTGGTGTTTGTGCTGGCAATCTCCACTTTGTCAGGAGTACTGACTGTGGCATGAGAGAGCATGGACTCTAGGTTACTGATGTGCATGCATTTCTCACAGGTGGAAGAATTATGTGCTAGGAGAAGAGGGTTGTCAGTAAACATGAGGCAGTTACACTGTCTCAGTATGCCCACGTTGACCAGGTTGCCAGGGGAAAGTGATGCTAAGACCAAATTTTTCAACCTTCCTTTTTTTCAGACCAAATAACAGGTTTCCCTTTTCCTGGACCTCTGTTTCCAGTAAACTGTTTATACAGCAAGGAGCCAGTAATCTGTAAAAAAAAAAAAAAAACAGTGGAAAGGAGGACCTAAAAAAAGGAAAAGTCTCCAAAAATGCAGGTCAGTCCTCTCATGTAACATAGCTATCCACTTGTTCAGGCTCCATCCCCATCCCACTCTGGCAACTTTTCTATGTCTTTGAAAAGCCATCTTCATTTTTTGCATCAGATAGTCTCAGACAGTTGGATTTTGTATTTAATGCAAAGGAGATACTCTTGGAAATGGGAATTCCTTCCTCTGATTCCTTCTTGCCCAGGTGAACAAGCTGTTTTTACTCCCATTCTGCAAAACATGCTGTCTCAGGGAGTCATAGAACAAGTGCCTATTAGTCTTCCAGGCAAAGGTTATTACTCAAGAATATTTCTAGTTCCCAAACCAGAAGTGTTCTGGAGACCAGTGATGGAATTTTTTTCTAAACCTTTTTGTAAAGATTTTGAAGTTCAAGATGTTGTCACTTCAATATGTTGTATGTCTGACTTCTTGGTAAAGCTTGATCTAAAGGATACCTATCAACATATTTTACCTGCCAAGCATTTGTGGTGTTTTATATGATTTGCTGTGTCCAGCTTTGATTATCAATTTTCTGTTTTACCTTTTGCAGTCTCCACTGCACCAAGGTTGTTCACAAAAAGATGAGCTGCCGTCATTGCTAATTGCATACTCCAGGGCAGTCACATTTTTACATATTTGGACAATTGTCTTATCTTTGCATACTATTATTTCAGATGTCAAGAGTCTCTAGCAACTGTTCAGGAACTTCAACTCATTCTGGATTTTATAATCAATTTGCAAAATTCTTCTCTCATCCCATCTCATGAAATGATTTTTCTGGGACTCAGCCTTGGAAACAAATTTTCTTTCCTCGGATAAAGTATTTTATTTTTATTTTTATTTTATTTTACATTTGTTAACCGGGATGGTCCGACTGGATACATGTCCATTTACAGCGGAGGCCCGGGGAGAAAAGCTCCAAGCAAGACAATATGAGACATTTACAGAAATAACAAAACATAAGCATTTACAGCAAGGTGAGGTTAGTCATTACATGATATGTAAATAATAGCTTAAATTTAGTTAGTTTACTTAATAATTATACATGATGACAGAAATTTATTATAGTAAGGAGTACTCAGATAACCAGGATCAAGGAGTAGTATATTCAGAGAGATAGCTAGCCAGGGTTAAAACAATGGCAGGTAATATCAGACCCCAGGTAGCCTTTTAGTTTAGTTTTAAATTGGTTTAATGAGGGGAGAGAGGTGATATCAGGAGGGAGTTTGTTCCAAGTTTTCCCTGCGGAGTTGGAAAGGAGAGAGTCACCAGCTGCGTTATTGGTTTTACTTGTTTGTATAAGGAGACGACTGGATGACCTCAGTGGTCGAGGGTTGTTGCAAGGGGAGATCAATTTTTTGAGTGAGGGAGGGTATTCAGGGTTATATAAAATTTTGTGGGTCAATACTAGTAGGTTATAAGAAATTAGTTTCGTAGCTCAAGCCAGTTAAGCTGGGTTGTTGGTACAGTGGTGGGTTCTATATGGTAATCCAGTAACAAACCTAGCAATGTGATTATAACAAATAGTGAGCTTGTTCATGATCGTTTTATTAATATTATGTAGTAAGGGGGATGAGTATAGTAGGGTAGAGAGGAGATGGGTTTGGGCAATGGCAGATTTAGCTTGGGGAGTCAAGAAGCTTCTTATTCTATATAGCAAACCTAGTTTCTTATTGATTGATTTAATCATTAGGTTTACATGAGTATCAAATTTTAGATTGTTATCTATAGTTACCCCTAGTAATTTTGTCGAGGGGTCCGGAGAGATTATTGTCCCATCCTTTGCTTGGATTGTAAAGTTGAAGGGGCTTGACCTTTGTGTTGGTGAAAACAATAACATTTTTGTTTTTTTTGGATTAAGTATCAGACGACGACTAGAGAGCCAGTTTTCTACTTTGCTGAAAGTAGTTTGGGTTAAAGATTGTAGCTCTATTGGGGATGTTCCAGCGCAAATCAGCGTGGAATCATCTGCATATTGAATGCAACTAGCATTTGATACAACTGTGTGCAGGTCATTGATGAAGATTGAGAATAATAGTGGTCCTAGGATGGATCCTTGTGGGACTCCTAGAGTATTGGGTTGAAAGTTAGAAAGTTTGGTCTGCCATAAAACTGCTTGTTTTCTACCATTTAAGTAGGATCTAAACCATTGAATGGCAGTAGTGTCCAGACCAAATGAGTGCAATGTATCAATTAGTAGTTTATGGTCCACCATATCAAAGGCTTTGGACAGATCCAAGAATATTGCTGAGGAGATATTATTGTTGTTACAATAGGTATTTATGGTATTGGAGAAGACAAGAAGGGCTGAGGTAGTGCTATGGAGAGGTCGGAAACCATGCTGAGTGTCAGCTAATAGGTGATTGTCAAGTAAGTGTTGCATGAGTTGTTTCTGCACGCATTTTTCCATTATTTTTGCTAGGGGGGACAATATGGATATGGGCCTGTAGTTCGAGAGGTCTGTGGAAGTGCCACCTTTATGGAGAGGAATTACATAGGATACCTTCCAGATATCAGGGATATTGGTCTCTGTTAGGGTCCGATTAATGAGTATTGACACAGGATAGGCAATGGCTTCAGCTGATTTTTGCAAGTATTCAGCTGGAAGTTGATCAGCTGAGAGTGAGGTAGGTTTTAGTTTTTTGAGTAATTTACAGATGACAGAAGTTGCTACAGGCTGAAAGGTAAATTGGGGAATATTTTTATAGGTGGGAGTATCAAGGCTTTGAGAGTTAAGTGGTAGTTGATTAGACAGGGTTTGGATTGTCTCAGTGAAGAAGCAATTGAAACTATTTGCGATCATTTCGCATGGTTTATCTATGAGTGTAGCAGGGACAGGGGTAGTGGAGCGTCCTGGGTGTAGGAGATTATTTAGCCCGGCCCAGAACTTTTGTGGACAGTTTGTATGCTCAGTTTGCAGTTTCCAATAGTATTGTCTTTTATCAAGTAAGATTAGTCTTTTGGTTTCATTCCTAAGTTGTCTATATTTAATCTGATCAGCTGGTAGTTTATTGCTTCGCCATACTGACCATGCTTTATTTCTAAGATTAATTTTCTGCCTGGTTTCTTTGGAGAGCCACGGGACATCTCCTGTCTTAGTCATCCTAGATGGAATAGGAGCATGAAAATTAAGAATTTCCAGAAATTTTTTGTTGAAGTACTGCACTGCTTCATCTAGGGGTAAATATTGTAGTAACGTCCAGTTGCAAGAGTTTAATTCTAGTTGAAATCTAGTAAGGTCAAATTTTTTTTTATTTCTAATTAGTCTTAGTGTGGAATGCTTTGGGATGGCTATTTTGTGCTTAATAATGTAGGTAAGGTGGTGGTCACTTAGGCTATCAGGGAGAGAACCAGATGTGTATTGGTTAGGATCACTATTGATAAGCACCCAATCTAGTATACTCTCTTTTTGGTTAGATTTGTCTATCCTGGTAGGCGTTAATAATTTGCATGAAGGAGTGTAGGTTTATATGAGTGGAGGGGCTTGAGGGGAACAGGAAGTCCAGTCTATATTAAAGTCCCCAAGGACTATGGTTTCCTGAGGGAAGTGACTTGATAACCAGTGTAAGGTAGCTTCAAGAGTATCTACATTCTTACCTGGGGAATATACACACAGATAATATAGATGAATTTAGTAATATTGATTTGAAGCCTAGAAATGAGGATCTCAGCATTGTTAATCTGAGGTGGTTGATTGACATCGATAGAAACGGTTAGATTGGATTTGTAGAGTATGGCAACCCCTCCTCCTTTTCTAGAGATTCGGTCTTTCCTATAAATGTTATACCCAGGGATAAGTATTTCATTGTCCATAGTGGATGGTTTAAGCCATGTTTCAGTTAGGCACAGGATCTCTGGGGAGAGGTCAGCTATAACTGCATGAAGTTCATGTACCTTATTGTTGATACTTCTAATGTTCAGATGGCAGGTAAGAAGTGAGTTAGAAGGGCGTACCATATTGGGATTGTTTTTGAGGTCCATGATGAGAGGGGATTGTTGGATAATATTGGCAGGACCAGGGTTAGGGTGTATGTCCCCATGTCTAAGTAGATTTAGTCTTAATTTGGAGATAAGCTTTAGGAATTTATTTACAATTTTATAGGTATGCTTCTGTTTAAGGTTGGTGTATATAGAGGTATAAGGGTATGGGAGCATGGAGCAAGAAGTAGTGTCCACCCATGTACCCTGAGTGTTTTAACAGTTCTTGTCTAAGCCAACCATTTGCAAGGGAGTTCCTTATGGTCCTAGGGTGTATGGCATCAATCATAATCTTGCAATCCTTTGCCACACTGCACGAGGAAGACTTAATGGAACTGCAGGTCAGTCTGGATTCAGCAACTACACCCTTTGACTTCTTAGGTGTTGAGTTCTGGGATTTGTAAAAAGGAAAACTGGATGTTGAGTAGACTCAATAGCACACAACCCAGGTCTTCCATTCTTCCTTTTGATGCCCCATCCGGTTAGTCACCGCAGACACATTGGATCTGGCATGGGGAGTGGTTTCAAAAGGGATAAAAGTGCAAGCTCTGTGGGATCCAGTGGACAGACACAAGGACATAAGTGTCAGGTAGATGTTGGTTGTTAGCAGTGCTTTTAAGCTGTTGTTTATGCAGGTAAGGCTGAATGTGCATTAAGGGCTAGAATATGTGAGCACATTTATGCTGTTAGGAAGGGCTATATTACACTAATGCTTTGTACACACATTCCAAGTTGTGTAATTTTTTTTTTGTTTTTTTTTGTATTAGAAAAAGTTACCAGTCCCGAGAATGGGGAGAACTGAAGACTAAATTGGAGGCTAGAGACTATTACTGGCAGGTACTGCTCAATGTGACTAAGGACCCGGGGTTAAATGATTTTGTTTCTATCAGTAATATTTTAGCCATTAAAACTGCTATATTAAGATAAGGAGATTTTAATTTAATTTGTTTTGTAATGTTTATTAGAAATAATTTTTAGTGCTGAATATTTCAAAATGTATTTTTTATTGAGAGATGTTTTTAGAGTTACAGTGCAGTGATATAGTCCCTTTTTAATACAGAATTTAATGTGCCATGTGATTTGATGTTGAAAAACACAAAACTTGCAAGTGTAGTGATAGGACAAAGCTCATGAAAAGAGCAACGCTGCAACCACTATGAGCAAAATAATTTATTGAGGTAAGCGCTTTCGGTGGTGAAAATATCCCACCTTCATCAGACCAAGAGAAAAGACAAATTGTACACTTTATATAGTCATAAAGTTCAATTAATTAATAAACTAATCACTAACAAGACAATTAAATAATTACTTAATTGCAATTAAAAAATGTATATATATATATATATATATATATATATATCCTTATATGTGTTATAAATACAATAATAAAAAAACATAAAAGATTTTACAACAAATAAAATATCTCACATATATTAATCAGTAATAATAAATAAATATATATTGCACAATAAATGCTGCTAGAATGCCTAAAATATAACTTTAATGAGTGCTAGACGTCCACCCACAAATTACTTATACCCTAAAATGGCACAAGAAAAATTCATCTAGAATAATAGAATACAAAAATAAAACTAAGAACACCATATATGTGTATATGATGAACAAAAGTATCACTATGTTCATTAAGTATGTGTATTAAGTACATACTAGCTTTACCAAGCTGTATTAAAACATACATATAAAAGTATAACAGCTATATAAAAAAAATATATATATATATAGCTGTACATATATGTGGTACTATAAACTCATCTATTCAATGCTTTCAGTTTTAAGACGCTTTTAATTGAAACATAATCGTTTATACCGGGGAAAATATATGCAGCAGTTCTAATCTGCCAATATAACTCCTGTTGTTCAAGTAGGAGTTGCCAAGGCCCCCCTCTCGGATCCAAAGGGATCTGATGTACAACTGAGAATAAAAACTCATGAGTTGGAAATTGCAATACATGTCTCGCAAGAGCATTGTTAACATCCCCTTTGCTAACAGCATACCAATGTTCATATACTCTTTGCCTCAATTTCCGCTCAGTCTTCCCTATATAGAATGAGGGGCAAGATTTACAACTTGCAACATAAACAACTGCTTTCGAGTCACAATTAAAAGTGCCATTAATTCTATACGTCCTGTGATTAATGTTGGCAGTAGTGCTCACCTTAATAAACTTACATTGTGTGCAATGCCCACACTTACGCATACCTAAATGTGTCCGTTGGGAACAACCAAAAGTCCTATTTTTGTGGTTCTCTACTAAATTTTTAAGGTTCAAACCTCTCCTAAATGTAAAGTGGGGTCTAATACCCAATGTAGTACAAATAGAAGGCTCTCCTAAAATAACTGCCCAATTTTTAATAAAAATCTCCTTAACCCTTTTGGTACTAGAAGAGAAAGTGGACAAGAAACTAAGATGTGGTGACTTATTTTCATTTACTATTGTATCATGTCGTTGGACTACCTGATTAGAGGCTAAATCGTTGCCTTCAAAATGAGACTTACTAACTAAAATAGGTTTAAAAAACCCTGATAGTATCTTAGTCTTCACTTCAATCATTATGTCAACAAGTAAATTATTAGGATACCCTCTACTCAAAAACATTGATTTTAATTTTTCACATTCCAAATCAAAATCAATGTCTTCAGTGACCATCCTTGCAGCCCTTACCATCTGGCCTTTAACAACTGCCTTTTTCTGATGGTAAGGGTGTTCACTAGTATAAAACAAGAATGCGTTGGAGGAAGTGGGCTTCCTATAAATAGAAGCTTTATACTGTTTGTTGACCCTATCGTTAGTAAGTCTCACATCTAGATACGTTATATTCTCAACTCCTACTTCATAGGTAAATTCAAGAAAATCAGTTTTGTCTGTAATATGTTGTATAAACCCTTCGATTAGGTTAACATCATCCTTCCATACCAGGCATATATCGTCCTGGTATCTGGTGTACCAAAGAACATTTTCTTGGAACATACTATCAGTAAACAAATGGTTGTGTTCCCAGTAGGCCATAACGCTGTTAGCAAAGCTTGCGCCACAGGGCGAACCCATAGCCACTCCCGTGTTCTGTAAGAAAATTTCTTTGTCAAACATGATGTAATTGTTGGACAATATTAGATCTAAAAGGGTTTCAACTAAACATATTTTATCATGATCAACTTTCTTAAAAAGTATAAATTCCCTAGTCCACTCAATTCCTATTTGTTGAGGAATTACAGTATATAGGTCTTTAACATCAACGGTTAAAAAGATGTTGTTTTCCTTATACTCTAAATTATTGATGTTTTCCAAGAAACTCCATGAGTCCCGACATATTTGTGGTTCTTGATTAATGAGAGGTTTTAAAATACTACCAACAAGTTTGGCACATGCAAAAGTAATGGAACCTCTGCCATCCACAGTCGGTCTAAAGGGAGGATCAAAAATGTCTTTATGTAACTTAGGAGTTCCAAAAATTATAGGAATTCTAGGAGCTGACATGGACAGGTACTGAAAGGTATCTATATCAATAGAACCTTCCAGAAATAAATCATCCAGAGCACTTCTAATAAGATGGTATACAGTATGAACCTGATTGAGGCTAGCAGGAGTGTACACCTCAGAATTAAGATATTGCCGCATCTTACTATTATAAGTGGACTGATTCATAAAAACTAAACCCCCTCCCTTGTCAGGTTTCATAACTCTAATATCACAATCATTTATTAAATCAATATATTGCTTTTCTTCTACAGTGATATTAGTATTAAATACTTGTTCATGTGCACGTTGGTCTAATAATTTTCTTAAATCTACTTCACACATTTTCTCGAACAAGGAAAGTGCAGGTACAAGGGGGGGATTGAAAACACTAGACACCCTTAAGATGTTTATTAGTGCAGAACCAGCTCCCATTAATACTGCTAAATTCAATTTCCGAGTGTAAATTTTGAGATCAACAATAGTTTTAACAAGATTCATTCGTTGGTTTGGAACAAAGGAAAGCCCCTTTGCGAAAAAATCTACCATTTTTTGGTCCACGAATAATGCAGTGTAATTAAAAATCTTAAAGTCACCATGTGTACTAAACAGAATTTGTGGTCCATTAGGTGTAGATGTCCTTATCTCCTCCTCCTGTTCCTCCGATTGCTTCTCCAATTCACCTGTTGTCTTTGGTTCGATCGATTGTTCGAGTTGTGTTTTGACTCTCTGCCCATTTGAAAATCCTGATTATTGTCGGATGCATTAGGACCATTATGGTTAACCACAGCTTGATTATGGATTTGAGATTGATTGTTTCTAATCCTTTCACTTCTATGCACAGGTACATCTTGGATAGTGTTGGCAGTAAGTTCAAGAGGCAAGATCTGCCCTTAACAAAGCCAAATTGGGTAGGATCCAGTGTCTGGAGGTTCCCAATGTCTTTGTTTATGATTTCCATGATGATACGCTCCATAGCTTTGCAGACCAGGCTAGTCAGGCTTATAGGGCGATAGTTTCTGGGGTCTGTTGTGGCACCACCTTTGTGGAGTGGGATCACTGTTGCTGTACGCCATTCCTTGGGTACATATCCTGTAGTAAGGCTGAGATTGAACAGTGACTTTATATGAGGGTTTAGTTCTTCTTGGAGCTTGTGTAAGATGCAGCCCGGGACACCATCTGGTCCCATTGATGCTATGTTTTTTTGCTTTGGAGAGGGCAGCTCTCACCTGTGCATCTGTGATCTCAGGAAGGTTACACTCTGTTGGGACAGACATTTGCTCTTTTGGGGGGAAGGGGGGGAGAATGAGTATGTCACTCATTGTTCCTAAAAACAACTTTTTCTGTTTCTTCTTTCCTATAGAAACTAAGAATTTAAGTATTCAAAGTATACAATGTCTTTTTAATGAATTTCAAGGGATAAGATTGTATTATGCAGTACTGTTGGGCAAATAACATTGAAGTAAAAACTAATTGTTTATTAAAACAAGTGTGAAATACTAAGTAACAGTGCCACCTGGCTCCAAGAGTTCTTAACAAATACATATCTCAAAATCTGCTCACCCCTATCGCTCCATTACCCCTTACCAAAGGAGAGCCCCAGAGCTCATTATTCACAACACTGTTGTTTTTAGGCAAGCAATAATGCTTGTCAATGTATATGTTATTTTTAAAAATGCACATCCAGGGGTGTTCTGAGGCCCACTGCTGTAGGTGGAGGGCCTGTACACCCCTGGAAGGGCATTATTTATCTATCTATTTATTTATCTTTTGCAACAGTTTCTTCCTTCTGTTGTACAGTTTGTTTATGGCAGGGGACCACTAGATTGGCTTCCTTTTTTTGGAGGATAGCGTCTTGGTTCTGTTTGGGATAGCACGATCCATGCACTCGTGTAAGTGCTTATAGAGTGCATTTGTGTAGGATTCAGCAGTTGTAACTGTATTGTCCATCTGCATGGGTGTCATGAAGTTCACCACTTCTGTCTTAAGAAGCATGAAGTTGGCTTTGGAGAAATTTTGTGGTTTCCTTAATGGGGGTGGGGGCGGGATGTGGATATTAAGGGTGATAAGCTTATGGTCGGATCGGACCAACGAAGATTTGACTTCAGGTGTGGAACACCAGTCACTCATGTTGGTAATGACTAGGTCTAGGATATTGTTGCCCCTGGTGGGAGTGTGGATAAGTTGATCTAGGGCATTGGAGTTTATGAATTCCAGAAAGTATTGAGCTAAGGAGTTGGTACACGAGTAGTTTTCCCAGTTAATGGTGGGGTAGTTGAAGTCGCCCATTATTAGGGTGTTTGGTTGAACCCTAATATTTTCCAGTACATCAAGAAAAGCAGAGTGGGAATCCTGGGGCATGGTGGGGGATCTGTAGCAAGCTACAATTTGGATTGCAGTTTTGCCCAGAGTTAGTTGCACTTGGATAACCTCGGATGCATTATGCTGAGCAACTAGCCTGGAGGTGTGGATATCCTTAATGAATATGGACACACCTCTGCCTTTGGTGTTTCGGTCCAGGTTACATGACCAAAAAGTGTGGTATGAGTTATAGCCTGGTAGTGCAGGGGTGCTCTCTGGAGCCTTGAACCAGGTCTCAGTCACTGCACAGATATTGATATTTTCCAGTTTAAGGAGTGCCTCGAGTGAGTGCATTTTGAGATTTAGACTTCTAGCATTGAGTAGCATTACCTTCAGTTTTTGTTTGCCTGTTCCTGTCATGGTGGTGAATTTGTTATTTGAACTTTGCCTAAAAAAGGCACTATAGGGGCAGCAAGAGCTTTAGCCAGTATACGGAATCCCAGGGGCGACAGGTGCAGGCCATCTGTGGCAAAGCATCGTGGTCTGTCAACCATGTCATCCCAAGCAAACAAATACTGGATCCCCTTAGAATGACACCAGAAGCTTAACCAATTGTTGAAGTCAATCATTTTGTTCTTGTACTGTGGTATCATTCTGGGAGATGGCAGAATGCTACTCAGGGCTAGGGTCATACCTGCCTGGGCTACAAGATCGGAGAGCTCTTCCATGTCTCTTTTCATGTAGTCCAGGGAGGTATGTCTCAGGTCATTCACACTAACATGGACAATAACAGAGTCATATTTGTACTTGGTGTGGAGTGACCTGAGTGCGTGGGTTATGTGGCGGATCCTGGCACCCGACAGGCAGCTGACAGTAATCTTCTCCTGTCTAGCCTGGTGAGTGGGACATCAGTGTGCCTGACTATAGAGTCACCTATGACTAGTGTGTTGGGTACGTTGTTTTGCCTTATTGGTTGTGGTTGAGTGGTACACTGAGTCTGTGGGCTATGTGTCATTTGGGTTGTGTTGGGGGATGGAGGTTGCTTCCATTTCTGCTTTGGAGGTCTCTGTTGCTTAGAGAGATTATTATCGAGAGCCTCCGTGAATGTTTTTGTGTTACTGTGTGTGGATTTTGGTGGTGTAGATGTAGTGAGACTATGTGATGAGTGTGATGTGGTGCAAATGTTTACCTTCTCCTCATGACTGTCAAGTTCAGTCTTGGTTAGAGAGAGCTTTACCTCCAGTTTGGCGAGATAAGTGCATCTCTCACAGGTTGTAGTGTTGGGTGGTAGGAGGAGAGGGTTGTCAGTGTACATGAGGCAATTTCTACATTGCCTCAAGATGCCTAGATTCATCAGATAGACAGGAGAGAACACTGGGAGCTGACCCTTGGACATGCCTGAATAAAAAACTATTTTCCTCTAGATAAGTGAGGAAAGTGAGTACAAGAGCTGTTTTTCCTCTAAGCAAGTGAGAAAAGTAAGTACAAAAACTGTTTTCCTCTAGGTAATGAGGAAGATAGAGTGCTATAGTAATTAGTAGCTTATTTAGTGCTTACAAGTTCTGAACAAGTGCTGAGCATGAACAAGCAAATTTAAGTGCTAAAACTAAGAATCTGTATCTGCACTAGAAGAGTTACAGGACAGAAACAAGTGCAAATGCAAGCTTTCAAATCAGAAAGTTGAGAGAGATGGAAGAAATTGCCCAAACGGCCAATAACTACAATTTCTGGGTCAGAACCACTCCTTATTTGGTAGAAAGGTTACCAAGTGCTTACCACTCCCACTGATAAGCTAGAAGGCTTCCCTCCAACACAGGAAGGCTTGGGGGGCTCAGAAGCTTACATACAGTCCTGGATACAGTAAATCTGTATCTGGAACACTAGTTACAGGAAAGGTAGGAAACAGGCTTACAGTTTTTTTTTTGTTTTTGTTTTACAGAAAAGTAGCAAAAACAGTAGTAAAAAAACAATGTGCATGCAGTGCAAGCTAGCACACTTGAGTATGCAGCAATATTAGACCAAATACAGTTTAAAAAATGCAATTAAATTAAAAAGGACTAAAAGCAAGTGCAGAAAGAGTTTATTAGGTAGAATGCGGTAAAGAGATGGGACTGGGGGAGTGTCCCAGATCAAATCTACAGTGGGGCAGGCAACTGCAAAAGCCACCAAATTTAAACTGCAAACCAAAAATAGGGAGAGTGGGTGGCACAAAACAGTTTCAACAGAGATCTAAGCAACAACTAACAGTACAAACTTTAAAACCAAAAAAATATTCTCAGCTCTGTATATTTGCTGATCAGTCTCTCAGAACAGTGAGACAACAGTTGAAACAGAGATCTAAGCAACAATTAACAAACTCTATAACCAAAAAATATATACTCGGCTCTGTACAATTGCAGATAATCTGCAAGGCAATCTCTCAGAACACAGGTTCCAGCAATTTGAATGCAGGTGTTACTATACCAACTGAAGACACAGCAGAAAATAGGGGTGGGGTGGGAAAAACAGATTCAACAGAGATCTAAGCAACAACTAACAGTACAAACTTTAAAACCAAAAAAAAATATTCTCAGCTCTGTATATTTGCCGATCAGTCTCTCAGAACAGTGAGACAACAGTTTCAACACAGATCTAAGCAGCAATTAACTCTTTAACCAAAAAAATATATACTCAGCTCTGTATAATTGCAGATAATCTGTAAGGCAGTTTCTCAGAACACAGGTTCCAGCAATTTGAATGCAGCTGTTACTATACCAACTGAAGACACAGTAGAAAATGGGGGTGGGGTGGGAAAAATAGTTTCAACAGAGATCTAAGCAACACCTAACAGTACAAACTTTAAAACCAAAAAAGTATTCTCAGCTCTGTGTATTTGCCAATCAGTCTCTCAGAACAGTGAGACAACAGTTGAAACAGAGATCTAAGCAACAATTAACAAACTCTATAATAAAAAAAATATACTCAGCTCTGTATAATTGCAGATAATCTGTAAGGCAGTCTCTCAGAACACAGGTTCCAGCAATTTGAATGCAGCTGTTACTATACCAACTGAAGACACAGCAGAACATGGGGGTGGGGAAAACAGGCCATTATTTTGTATTTGTACTTGCGCTATGCTATGTATATCGAATGAAATTTGTTTTGTATTTTCTAGGATACTTTGTTTACCTCTTCATTGACAGTGACATTGTGGTCGCAGGTGTTTTATTTATCAAAAATAAGTTTTTGGGACCTTAATTCCATGGTTTACATCATTTATTTTCTTTTTGGTGAGCCACTCTTAAGGTGTTCACTGGATCACTGCCATCTTGGAACCCCTCTTTCTGTGATCAACTCTTGCCTCAAAGGCATATTAGAAGCTGATGGATTATGGGAGGTCTGATGGTTGTCATGCAACAGGGGGAAACTATTATAAAAAAATATAACATATGGACTTATTTTTCATTGATATTGTGGGAAATCTGGCCACATGTTCCATAGCTGTGGTCATCCTCCTGCATAGGCCAACACCGATCTCAAGCAATTAGTAGTGATGTCAATTGTCTATACCCTGCACAAAAGCCATGTTGGCTTCTCTTTAGATCAATTATTTTCCCTACTTTTAAATCATTGTCTGTTATTTATTATTTTACCTTCACTATTAAAATCTGTTCTTGAGGTAGGCAAACTGCTCAGTGATTTTCATGATGAGCATCTTTTTTTTATTTTTCTAGGGTAATATCACAGTATAGATATTTGTAAACATTACAAAATTTTTAATAACTGCATGTTTTACAATTATTAAGGATTGAATGTCTCCTTGTCCAAAATATTTGCTAAATTTAGAGAACTTGTTTAATCCTTATTGTAAAAAACTGGCAAATCTAAATTCCATATAAAACAAACTAAGTCAGGAACATCACAAGTGACAGAAAAGCTTAGCCACCAGCTTTCTATTTCTCAAGGGGCCCATCATCAAACAACAGGAAAAGTCCACCTTCAAGACTATAAATAAGTCAGCTCTGAAGGCTCCCATTTCAGCGGTTTTGCAGATTGTCTATATGTTGGTTAAGAAGAACTCACCAGCATCCATTCTGGACAGTGTAAAACCACCAAAATACTATATACTGGTATAGATTACTGATTGAAACGATTGATTGTACTCTCTTTATATTTGTGAGCTTTGGAATTTGTTAGGCCGGGTATTTGCATGCCTAGTTGCGACACAATTCAGCGAGTTCCTGTTTCAGTGACAATTAATAACCTGTACTGAGATTGTGTGACTTTGGAATAGGTTATACTAAGTAAGCTATTGCAAAAGGTACAGCTCCCTGCACAGAAGATTCTGGGGCCTGCCCCCATCACAACACATAGGGCTTTACTTTTGCATGAGTTTGTTCCCTACTTTTGCTGAAATTTGTTATTTCTGAAGCAAATCTTGCTTAAACATATCAGTTAGGTAGTCAAGAAGTTTCACGCAACAAAATTTCATATCTATTCCGGTGGAATCAATGCACCACTTCACTTTTCTGCTCAGAGTAGCATGCATTTTTGTCATCCCAACTCAAAGCAGATTAATTTCTCCCAACATTACCTTCAGTGTCTCTGCCGTCAACACTATTTTGACTACTACGTTTTTGTAGAATACTTGCACTTTCAAAACAATGTCCATCGTAGTAAACAATGTCCATCGTAGTGTTTCTTTGTGAGGCCTTAAGTCCTAATGGGGATAAAGATTGATGATAACAATACATCATACTGGGATATAGAAAATCTCAAGTACCAATGACTAATGACAATAATTGAAAACAAATTAAAATGAAGGTCCTTCTTCCAACTTTCAGCAGTTAAGAAAGGAAGAATTTTACAAGCTAGATTCTTTCCCTGTCATTACTGCTTGCAATGATGATGACAAGGATAGCTGTCAATCATCTTATTCTCCTCTCAGGGATATAAAATTTGAGTTAACATTTAATGGAGCATTCCTTCAATGGGAACCTAAGAATACTTCATCTTTAAAAAAAAACTATTACAGAGAACTGACAAGGTTACAGGAGAATAAATGATTCATATCACAATTTCTAAAATCATTTATTCATTATTACATATATTATGTATTACATATAATGAACATTTCCCAGTAAGTTATTCATTTGATGTTGTATACTGCACAAAGTTGTTTCAACCAGCTATTTTATTTATGAGCTTTGGTAAACTGGTAGTCATTCCAATGGGGATAGGGGATAATTTCACTAAAACTATGTTAATGGAAAGAGTATCTTAAGTCTCTGTTATTTGTTGAATATTATTTCTTGTATGGTTCAAAGAAGTATGTAACAGGTCATTTGTTCCACCATGCAACATAATTTGCTTAGATGGGTCTAACCTTAAGTAACTTTGGTAGCAGATCAAGTAAATCTTTAACTTTAAATCAGGGAGAGAAGAGTCAGTTACCATATTTTTGTTCTCATTATTTAACATATGAATTTTGGATTTCAGTAAAGAGTCTCCAATGATTAATATTTCACTGTCTTTCAATATCCACCTTGCTTTTTGAGGTCTCATTGTTAGTATTATCTAGTAACACAACATAAATCAGTAATACACTGCCCTGTAAGGGTTAATCGTTTTCATTTTTGTCCCTATATGCTACATGCCAGCCATCTTAATAATTTTTGCTTACATTTCTAACTCTTTTCATATTAACTGTGTTCTGAATTATTACTTCTGGATAAAGTGTACTTGGAAACTCATTTGTCCTTGAAAGTTCATTTTCACTTGGGTTAACATCGTCTAAATTTAAATCTTTAATATTATCATTGATGAACAGATCCCTACTTCATGCAACTGTCCTGTCAGTCACCTTTACAGATGGAGTGCTCTGCAGTTCAAACTGGATACTCTCATTCAAGTCAAGGTATTCCTCAGAATCAGTGTTACCATTTATTGTCCCACCACAACCAGATGTCAATTATCTCAGTGATATTTGTAGCTGTCAATTAATTATCATTACCTGTAGATGATTTCTGAGACTTAGTATTCATTTTTTTCCTACTCATCATTAAATTATTTCCTTTTTTCTTTTCTTTAGAACCAACTTGCTTTGCTTATCTTTCTTTTTGGATGGAATCATCATTCATAAAAGGTTGTATGTCATTTTTAACATCCACTACCCATTGTGATACAAACTCTATAACTGATCTCATATCTATACCATTGCTACAAGAGCAGTCAGCCAGGTTGTCTATCTTTTTGCTAAGATAGTGTTTAGTTCATTTAATGTTGTGCAATCACTGCAAAAGTTGATAACACAGATATATTGTTTATAAACATGCCACAAGCTTTCCATTCTACCAAGTAGTTGTTTAAGTAAACTTTCAAGTAAATATGAATTTAGGGATTCAATTATAAATACTGATTAGTGTATCAGTCAAAGTTAAGTTTCAAAGATACAAGTTGCAATGAGAAAAATAAATGCTTATTATACTGTAAGTAATTGTGGGTAAAGTACAATATGTGAACATACTGTATGAGCAATACAAATACATTTAAAATTATAACCAAATATACCAGTAATACCAGATGTAGAACAGAATTTGAACCCCTACTTCATTACTGAATAACAACACAACTTCTTTGTAGAAGTAGTTAGCAACAGAAAACAGGGACACTCGATGTTATAAGTTTCTACTAATATGTCTAGTTGTACCAGAAATCTAGCAGTTACACTAAACAGACAAAAAAAAACACAAATGTGTTGAAGTAGTAGTTGTAACAACGAGAACTGAAAGACACAAAATAATTGTGCAGAAATTACAGTACTAGTTCCTCAAATGACCTGAGTTCCATATACAGAAATGTTTAATTTAGTTAATATCTTGCAAATGCTATTTTGTTACTTCTAGGAGTGATAGTGTATCCTGTTACATTAGTGATACAAATCTGTTAGAGTTATGACAGGATATAAAGCCAATCAATATTGAGACAGTTTTAAAACAAAATAATATTCTCCAAAGAAACAAACTGTCAGTTTATAGTATGTGCTTTAATTAACTAGATGAACATGAAGATATTGTGGCTTTTAACTAAGTGGTAATGTATGAACTATTTATTGGCTACTTCTAACCATACAAAATCCTCCTTTTAAAGTCTATCAGATCCAAATTCTCTGCTTCCTAGACTTATAGATGTTGCACTGTTGAAGATTTGTTTAACTAACCTTACGCTGCGGCTTTGCTTTCTTAGTCTTGAAGTGTGGGTACCAATCAACTGGTCATCTGGTATCATGCGAAAAAATACAGAGGATATATATGCATCCTTACATCAAAGGAAGATGTGAATGCCCTCTCTCATCATATCCACTTAAAGGTGGTCTCTTTTATGAACGCAGAAGGCATAGACAAATACCTTTCCTACCAGGATAAGACCTCAAATGCAAATAGCAAAGCCTTGTACTCATGCCATGGTGCCAAACTCTGGAACCAGCTGCTGTCTTCCCTCCAACAACCTCAAACACAAAATAGTTTCAAGAAATGCCTTCACACCCATCTCCTTAACTGTAAAGTCTGCCCCTGCTTTTCCTCCCCTGATTAATCAGTTGCTCCTCTTACTATTTACTAATCGCAAACTGCAGAGTTTCTCCTATCATCAGTAATTCTAGAAGACTACTCTTGTCGTAACTGTTAATGTGAATCTTTAACCTATTTATTTTCTGTAACCTTTACCATGCAGATTCATAATACAACCCCCCCTTACACTCAGTCCTCTAGGCTTTTACACCATTTAATATTGATCTCTGTCAACATGCAGCTCTTGACCTCGTTCCCTTTTTGTGCTCCTGTCCCTACTCTTCTACATTTGGGGAACCCTAACTACTCGCTCTACTGCAGTCCTCTCATGTTACTTTCCCTTCTCTAACAACTGCTTCTTATTATATGCACCCAGATGCTTAATCTATGTTGAGTCACTAATCACTATATTTCAAATATTCTTTGCACTCAAAAGGGTCTGCTATAATTTCTTTGTATGTTTTTCTTCCACTAAATATTTTTTGAGCTTTTCTCCTTGGACCTCCACTGAAAATGGGTCTTGCATGATGCAGTCAGAACTTCCTGGTAACCGAATGCAAATAAATAAATATGACTGATAGCTGGCAAAAAGCAGCCTTCTGTCACTTGCTTTGTACTAGACCACCAGGAAATGAAATAATCTTCAGAACAAATGTTCTCTTTCCCCTGAAAAAGATGTGAGACTCTAAGAAAAATAAAAATAGATGTTACCCCAGTATACTGACAAGGATATGAGGAAAGACACTAAAATAAAATTAATAAAATAAAAAAGAAAACTCCCAGTTTCAGACAACTCTTCAGTTATGTACGTTTGCTCAACTAGGGCTCTTTTATGAAAGCAGAAAGCTGCTAATTGACTAAAGCAGTCTTCTGTTACTTGTTTTGACATCTTTTGAGTCCCTGAATGTGTCAACTGATAGGAGGTCTGATCAGTATGTGCAAAGTATGAAGACAGCATACATGGGACCAATGAAGTTCTGTTATGTTCCAGCACACAGGAGAGAACCAGTAGTTATTCCAAACTCTGAGCTGTGGGCGACATAGGTGCTGAAGAAGGCAGGGAATTCAAATGTGAGAAAGATCATTTGAACTGGAAGTTTCCAAGTATTCCTCATCAGATATCAACAGTCAGGTCACAAAAACATTCTGTGATGTGAGTCTGTCAGCCAGCTTGAGCCCTTTAAGTTCACTAGCAGGCCTGGAATTAACATGAAGCTTCCAGGGGCTGTAACACCATTAGTATGTTTTTGGACCCCCCCCCCAAGAATGACCTGGATGAGAGTCAAGGCCTCATCCCAGTAATCTGTACACATTCATCCTCTAGACTTTACCCCATCTATGTCTTACAAAAATGTTCTACAATCTACACGTCCACAGCTGAGATTATGCTCATGTTTAAAGGTTAGGTTGGGTTTAAGTAATATCTATACCTCTAAAACTCCAACCTCCACAAACTAGGTTTCACTGTACAGATCATGCTTTCTCAGTCCTTGGTTCCAAACATCCAATCAGAAATAAAAGCACATTACAAAACTGTAGGACAATGCAACTGCTATCTCTATGGCCATATAACTTAAGCTCTACCTATCCTTCTTCCCTCTGCATCCCTTGCTTTAACTCTACTTTTCTTGTTTTGATTATTTCAGGCTGTCAGCTCTGCATGTGTGTGTGTATGTATGTATGTATGTATGTATGTATGTGTGTGTATGTACATATGTATATATATATATATATATATATATATATATATATATATATATATATATATAATATTTTGTTAGTTACTTTGTATATATTGTCATGTATCTATTGCCTTTGTACTTTTCAGCAACTCTGTTATTCACTTTTTATATACTATAATAAAATATATATTGCAATGTGTCATTCATTCTGCATATAATGTCCTATAGATATTTAGTGTGATTGTTGTCACATGACATTTGATCACATGACTTTCCAAATGTTATTTAATGGTGGACTGCAAGTTTCTTGTCAGTTCTGATGAAGTCCTGACTACTCTAAGAATGAAAGCACTTAATTGGGATTTCATTAAAGGATTTAACTTTACATCTGAGTATTTTGATTTACTTTAGCACAATATTTCTCTGGCTATTGGTGTTCATTGCTGAGCTTTCTGCTTTGCATTTTTTGCTTCTTCCAGTTTCACCTTACTGTTTTAGCTGTTGCCTGTCTATGATTAAGAGTACTTCTGTTGTTTTCCATTAACGTAACAGCACCAGCTAAATATACTTGTTGATGCAGAGGGCAAGAGTAGCTTCAGAACAGCAGGAGGGGGTATGTGTTGTGTAGCATTCCAATTTACCACTGCAATATTCTTCATGTCAGATGTGAACCTCATCATAATCTTCCCACTTTGTTTCCATATGTAGGTCCATTTGAGGATGAAGACGTGATATGACCATATATAGCTTAGTGTTTGCAGCAGATACTGGGTCAGTGATGCCCTCTGTGTTTGCCCCTAAGGACGGGGTATGAAAGCTCCTCTGCTGATGGCATGTCTTGTTGTCACCTATGGTAACCTGGGGGAGGTTGCAGAGAGTCAACCATGCCAGCTCACCCGACCCCCTGTACTGCTGCCCATTCTGTGTCTTTCCCCATACCTTGTTCATTGTCTAGCTCTCCCCAGCACCAGTTATCTCCCCTACGTTTGGATGCATCTATCTACTGCCCAGTCACCATCCCTGTCTGTATGAGTGTTCTGTGTGTCTACATCTGCTACCTTCCTTTCTTCATGTAAACAACTCAAAGCCATCTTTTGATTCATCTACATTCATCTACCCTTCTATATTAATAATAAAAATGGGCTAAAATCTCCACAAAAACACCCCTCATTCCCCCACACTCTCTCTATGTTCCATATGCATTACTGTTCTGTTTTTTCCTCTGCTGGTTTTACTCCCCTTTCCCATTTTCTTAGCTACCATTTTCCCTCCTCATCATATGATAAACAGGGTAACTACTGTGTTGTAAAACACACAGTCTGGTGATACTCTTGGCAGCCATGCTTTATTATGCTGCCTCACCTGTTGCTTTGTCATGCCAGCTGTCACTACCCACTACAGCACTGCTTCAGATGGGGGGATAGCTTTGATTTGACAACATGCAAGCATGTCGGCCATATGTACTTTAGTAGCACTGCTCCTCTGATATATTGACACAGCACTACTGTATGGTTCCACTGCTCATCTGATTAGTTATATGGCTTTTGACTTGGCATGCCAGTGCTGTTTCTTCTTGCATTTTACAGTCATAATTAACTTCTAGGCAGTGCAGTCCCCTTGGAAATAGCACTGAGCAGGCTACTATGTGAATCCCTGTCATATTCTTTCATGTGTACTGTTTCAGAGGCATTTCAGAATCACAACCTGAAAATCTGCTTTATACCTTGCTGAAGAAAACTGTAATGCATTTAAGGACAATTGCTGTTTTTCTAAAGGAAAATAGATGAAAGTTTAACTGACATGTAATAAAGCTATACTGAATTAAGAAAACATGTTCAGTAATAGTGCCATATTTAAAAATGTGATCTGCCCCTATCTGTCTGTATTGCTTCATGCATGTTGGTGTGTTCATTGGTTCATAGGTTGGTACTAGGCTATCGGCCCTAGGGCCTATACAAGCCTAGCCATAACAATTCCCTGGCTATTTCTTCCCACACTATTTACTTCCCTGGACCCCTGTCTAGCAGGGCAACTGACGTAATCCCCAGGGTGAAGTTTCTTTCTCCCATCCAATCATCAAGGTTCCTTTTGAAGAGGGCCAAAGAGGCACTCTGCTTGACATGTATGGGCAGTCTATTCCAGAATCTGGGGAGTCTCTGGGTCAGGAACCTATCCTTCCAGCATGTTTTGTTTATTGTGATGACAAGGTTTAGATCCCTGGAGCATGTGGCTCTGAGGGATTGGGATTTCTTTAATTAAGTGTAGCATGTCCAACAGCTCTGGGTTTGACATGGCCTTGTATGTTAAGCAGAGATCACCTCTGAGTAGACGATATGTGACAGAGTATAGCTGGAGTTTTTTAAGGCAGCCAGCGTAGGGCATCTGCTTTAGGCCTGTGATTCTTTTAGTGAGGTATTTCTGTGGCCTTTCCAGTTGTTGCAGATGTCTTGAGAGGTACATACCAAATGGGGCATTGTATTCTATAATGGGTCTAATGAGGGACGAGTACAGTGGGACAATGACCTCCTTTTTTCTGGATGAAAAGCCCTTAGTGATGAGGTGTGCCACACAGAAGGATTTCCAGACTGTTATGGCGATGTAGTTATCAAAGGTGAGACCACTGTCCACCTGTGTCCCTAAGTCTCTTGTCACACTTTTAGTGTTTAGTGTACTGCCACCTATGTGGTAATTCATGTATACATGTTTTTTTCCCAAAGGGGATAACTATACATTTCTTGGCATTGAGCTTGAGCCCATGGCTCTGGCACCAAGTATCTGTTTCTGTAAGGCCCTTTTGTAGAGTATCCACATAATTTGGGGATTCAATAATGGCTCCCAGTTTGCAGTCATCTGCGAACTTTTTAGCCAGAGTCCCTTAGTGTTGGCCTGTACTTCAGAGAAGTAGATGCCAAACAAGAGCGGCCCCAGGACTGAACCCTGAGCTGGAGCTGGATTTGGACTCAGCTACTTTTACAGTGTGAGTTCTGTCAGTGAGCCAGTTGGCAACCCATTGAGTGACATAGGGATTAATGCCCAGATTAGTAAGTTTATCTATGATTCCAGAGTGGGGGGTGGTGTCAAAGGCCTTGGCGAGGTCCAGATAGGCTTGTGGACCGCCTTATCCTCTTCCATGGCTCTGGAGACTGATTCAAAGAAGTCAATCAGGTTCAGGAGACAAGATCGGCCCTTCATGAACCCAAACTGAGTGGGGTCCAGTGTTTGAAGGTTGCCAATGTCTTTGTTTATAAGTTCCTTGATAATACGTTCCATGGCCTTGCAGATCAGGCTCTTCAGACTGATGGGGTGGTATTCCTGGGATCCAAGGTGGATCTCCCCTTGTGGAGTGGGATAACTGTAGCTGTGCGCCACTCAGTGGGCACAAAGCCTGAGGTGAGGCTATGATTAAACATGACAGTTAGGTGAGGTGCCAGTTCATTTTGTAGTTCATATAGTACACAGCCCGAGATGTCATCTGGTCCCATGGATGCTATTTTCTTAGCTTTGGAGAGTACGTTTTTTACCTCTGTGGTTATTACTGGAATTTGGCAATCTTCCGGTATTGAGATGGGCCATTTAGGGGGTGAGAGGGGGGTGAAGCTGGCACTGAATCGATCTGCCAGGATATTGGCAATATCCTTGGGATCAGTATATTTAATACCATTCTGTTGTAGCTCAGAGCAGATCTGAGCATTGCCATTTAGATTCTTGACATAGTTATAGAATGCCTTGTGGTTGTCTTTGGAATCTTTGGCAATTTTATTTTCGTAACTAGCTTAGGGGATTTTATGAGGGATCTCATCTTCTTACTGAGGCTGGTAAGGGAGTTTTTTGCATCCTGGAATTTTCCTCTTTTCTGCAACAGTTTCTTCCTTTTGTTGTAAAGTTTGTTTATGGCAGGGGACCACCAGATTGGCTTCCTTTTTTTGGAGGAGAGCATCTTGGTTCTGTTTGGGATGGCACGATTCATGCATGAGTGGATGTGCTCATACAGTGCCTTAGTGTAGGATTCAGCAGTTGAACTTTCAGTTCCCGTCTGCATGGGTGTCATGACGTTTTTCACTTCTGACTTGAGTAGCATGAAGTTGGCTTTGGAGAAGTTTTTTATGGAGGTTTCCTTACTGGGGGGGTGAGGGTGGGATGTGGATGTTAAGGGTGATTAGCTTATGGTCAGACCTGCTGCCTCCCCTCCTCTCCCTTACTTTGTTCTCTCCCTCTTCCATTCTCTCTCTCCATATATATTAAATGGGGCCCTGTCCCTAAAAAACTATGATGCCTTACCTTTCCCCACCCTTCTTTACTTCAGTATGGTCCTGCTGTGTGTTCTTCTGCTTGCAATGCCCCTGTTCCTACTTTCCTGCACTCCCTTTTTTCGGCTTTTGATAGAATCAGTAATGTTTTCAGATTGCTGGGTACTCACTGACTGGTCCTTCACACCTTCACATATGTATTCATTTTCTTTGAAGTATGCAATGTCAGACTGTCAATGCTGGTGACAGCTCCTACAAACTGCTGTAGCTCTCATATGTGTTCCTGTGATTTTTGCACAGTGAGGCATGAGAGAGCTTCCCAATCCTCCATCATATGTATTCCCTATATGTTTCACTTACAATGTTTCCTTTATTTGTGTGTGTGTGTGTGTGTGTATGTATATATATATATATATATATATATATATATATATATATATATATATATATATATATATATATATATATTCTGCACTGTAGTGTTTTCCTGTATGTTTCCCAAGCTGTTTGCCATGCAGAAACACATATCTGTGAATCCTGGTATGTCCCTTAAGCTACATGGTTTAATCCTTGTGGGTATTATTACCATTTTAAATGAATTTTATTTATGAATATCCTATTACAACCCCTTGAAAGTTTTATTAAACAGTATCAAAGGAGGACTGTAATGTGGTATTTTATACTTATGTACCCTATGGAGTATTTCAAAGGCCTCTTAGTATCACAGAGCAAAATTTTGCATTAGCTCCTTCCTCCATTGTGGTTGGTTTATATGGCTTGTGGTCAATGTGCAAGCAGAACTACTATCCAGAAAGTAAGCATAATACATTTTCCTTAAATCAAAATGTAAGAAATATATATTTCTCCTAAAAATGTAAATAGTTGTTTTTTTTCTTTTTGTTACACAGTGTATGTCAAATCACATGCTTTGAAGTGACCTGAGTATTTCAGTCAAACTCGCCATTGAGATGAATTCCTTTTTGGGGGAGGGTACAATTGCACTTCTAAGTGAATTTTTACCTGAATACTCTATTATAATTGCCTGAAACGTTTATTAAAAATTCTCTATGAGGATCTAACTTATAGTCTTTTATGTGGCCATCTAATGCAAAGGCCTTTCAATGTCATAGCCTGAAATTTTGTATCACACATTGTTTTCATTAGGAGAAGCATATGACTTGTTAACTGTATGCAAGTGAAACTACTATTCAGAGTATATAGGTTTTACGTTCTCATTATATCACAAGCACATGTGCCCTTATTTTCATTTTTCATGCAGTATGCTTCAAACTGCAAAGTTGGAAGCAGCTGAGGTGATCATACTCATTACATCTGAGTGATGCCTCCAGGTGCATCTGCAGTTAACTCCTACTGACGCCTCTAGGTGTCAAATATTGCTCGTTCATATTAGCATGGTTTTGGAATTATTGATTCAATGTACAAGGTTTTAAAAGATTTCTTCTTAAAGCTTATACAACAGCAAACTCAACTGCATTAATATTTGACCTCTGTCTAGTGCAATTTAAGAGATATTAACTATCGTTTTTATGATATTAATTTATATAGATATAATTTTCACATTTTTCTAAATATCTTAACAACCAGGTAACACAGATAGAACTCCTTAGCCTCACATGAAAGCTCTAGGCGAGATGAATAAAATGCTGCCAACAGTATGTCTGTAACTTGAGTAGTTGCTGAGATATTGTAAGTTGTTTACAAAATATTACAAATGTAATAGTTACTGTATTTATTGTCTCTTATAAAATTCAGTTTAAGGCCCAGAACCTAAAGAATGTTACAAATATAAAAATGGTTTATGCTGAAAGGTTTGCCATTTATACTTCTTTCATAATCCCTATGGTTCCAGAGATATGAACATTTGTTTGAAATGTGAGGACATAATTTGATTCTGTCAAAAGGCTTAAGCTCCACCCATTGGAAGTTACAGTGCAAACTTCCTGAGCTCCACTGGAGTGAATGAGTTAAATTGTCAAACTTTACAACTATGGCATTCAAATATTTAAAAGCTATGAAAAGTTCATCTAGGTTTTGCTTAAACATAAGAAAAATAATTTATCAAGGTGGGATACCTTATTAAAATACTTTCATAATTGTACCTTAATTCTTATTTTTATAAGATTTTATTCAAAGACCTTATGGATACTTATCATATCTTTATCAAAATGTATATCTATATGGTTCTTTCTGTTGATACTTTTCTTTCCAGCTGAACTATTGAAAATAATTGGAATTGCTTCACTAATACCTCCTTCCTTTTGTCTCCTTTGATAAATTTCACAAGTTCATTCATGGATGTTTCACATATTATTATTATTATGATCAAAGTTTACTTGTATATAATGACTATAGTTACTGCTTTTATGGTAGGTTTAGTTCTGGATGTTTCTGCAATTTGTAGCTACAGGCTCTGTGTGTGTTATCTTGCTTACATTCTTCCATATTGTGCATGACAATTTTTAGAATTTCAATTAAAAAATTTAAAAAAGAAATGACTGAAGTGGTGTGGCCAAATTCAGTGTTGTGTTGCATTACAATCCTGTGGATGCAGTTGCATCAGTAAGTGACTTTTATATGTCAGTGTCCTATTATAATTCTTTGAATATTTTAAGACAACATTATAGACTTTTTTATGGCTTGTGTAGAACTTGTGATTAGCATAATACTAGAGAAACTACTGTTTAGAACATGTGTGTTATATTTCCTTACACCAGAACATCATAATAAAATATACACACAAATGTATGTATTCTCAATAATCACCAATGAGATAGATTGACAGAAAACACATTGAACAAATTAATCAGCGAATACCATTATCTAAAGTAAAAATATTCTAATAGTGGTTGCAAATGTAAGCATGTGTATTGCATTTGCAATCACCAAAAGATAAGAAACCCTTTACTTTTACATGGGGGGATTCACCCCCCAATCCCAGAACTTAAAACTCCATGGCTGCACAGCCACAGGGAAAAAGAAAATGTGCTGAACTATGTTAAAGTCGATATCATAAAGTTTGTCTGTAACATAATTCAGCCACTTTCAACTCTGACATTTCCTACAAGATTCATCAGGAGATAAAAGCTTTTACTGATCAAACTAATGGAACCCATCTATACTGATGACAAGAATTAGTAGTGTGTGTTAATGAACAGACTATTAAAACAGACACAGATGTTGAATGGAATATCTTGTCAAAATACGTTAAAAAAGCTGAGGCTCAATGACTCTTACGAAAAAGCTTTGACAATGTTAAACTATTCCAGTCACAGGATAGTATCATTAGGTCAAAACATACTGACATGAGTACATAAATCTGAAGTACAGAGTCATGTTTCAAATATTAACACTTAGTGAATTTACCTGATATTTGGGGCTAATGTGTTAATGACAATATAAGAATGGTAAAATTAACTTCAGTGTAGTGGAACAAACTGAGACTTTGCAAATCCCCAGCCATGATGTCCTGCATGGCATTCATCTCAGGGAGATCACCAAGAGAATATCATCTATCGATAAAATGTGATGCAGAGGCAGTGTTTTGTGCTTCCAAGGAAGTACTAGCGGCTCTGGAGATTAAAGTTAAACAGGAAGAAATAACAGATAATCTAGGTGTTATAAAAAAGTATTAGAGCTATCTAAGGCTTACAGTCAATCAAATCATAGATGCACAATCATGATGGCTCAAGGTGGCAGTTGTTTGCATTATGTTCACTTCACTATGTGGTGAACTTCTAAAACTTATGCTAGTAACACTAATAACACTTTCGACTTCACTCATTATAAGCAGCTCTGTAACCAAGTTAAAAAACTTATGGCCAAAGACAAACAGTCATAATTCTGGACCCTACACTCAAATAAGAAAAGGAACCCAAAAACTATTCTGGTCTTCTGTCAATAACCTCTCGACACCTGGCACTTAACCCAACCCCTGCCCTCATCCTGACATGCATGCAGAACAAATAGTTGGTCTCTTTAACTCTTACTTTATAGACACTATATCTAAAATTACTGCAACTTTTTCTGTTCCTCTCCCCAACAATTATATTCCCATATCACCCCCTTCCTCCCAACAGAGTACTCCTTGGCCCTGCCGTAATACTCCAAAACACTCACTACAAGCCACTCCTAACACCTGAACCCTTTAACCCAACAACACACAACAAACCTCTCATTCTCAATTTAATCTCTCACCTATCTCCACCTCATTTATCAAATAACTATTGCTAAAGCTAAAACCATGCTCAAACTCTGCAGATAAAATTCCTGCTAAATTTCTAAAACTTGCTGCTGATTCAGTGGCATACCTTATCATCATCCTGATAGACATATCTCTCCAGGAATCTTATATCCCTAGTCTATAGAAAAAAGCCATAATTTTGCCACTCCACAAAGGAGGCCCATCCACTGATATTTCTAACTTTTGTCCCATTCCTATTCTTTCCCCTCTCTCCAAAATTCTTGAAAAATGTGCACACAAACAACTATTAGCCTACCTACTGAAACACAATATCCTCTCTGCTACACAACATGGGTTTCACCCAGGTCACAGCACATCCACAACACTCATTTCCTTCCTTGACATAGTCAACAAGGTCCGTGATTCAGGTACTACAGTATCAACCATTTTTTTGGACTTATCAAAAGCATTCAACACCATCTGCCATCCTATCCTCCTCACCCAGCTTTCTACTGTAGGTCTATCTCCCCAATCCATTAACTGGTTCAAAAGCTACCTCTCTAATAGACAACATGTTGTCAAATGGCAGAACTCCATTTCCTCATATTTGCACAACCCGACAGGAGTACCTCAAGGCTCTGTCCTAGGCCCTCTTTTGTTTAATATTTTCATTAACAACCTGAAAAAAACATCCAACATGGCTCCCTAATCCAGTATGCAGATGACTCTACCATAGTCTGTTCTGCACAGAGCTCTGACACTCTTCAGAAATCCACCCAAGCAGCATTTTCCACAGTTGAAAAATGGCTTCACAAAAAAAAAAATCTCTCCTTAAATCCTAAAAAGACCAAACTTATGATATTCCCTCCTAAGAAAAATACCCCTACTAATATAGACAACTTTGAGATCTTCACTCCACTAAAATCGAGTTAGTCACCCATACCAAATTGTTGGGAGTAATAATCGATGAAAACCTCAAATTTGATCTTCACCTTCAAAACTGTATAAGTAAAACCCATAAGAAACGTGGGTTATTCTACCAGCAAAATAAATTCCTCTCCCTCCCAACCAAACAAACTTTAGCCTCAACTTATCTTTTACGCTCACTAGCCTATGGTGCCACTTTAGTACTTAATCTACAGTCTTCTTTATTAACAAAACTAGAATCCTGCTACAACAAGATTGCAAAATTTGTCACTAATAATCACCACTCTACACACCACTATATACCCCTCAAACAGCTGCAATGGCTGGAACTCCCCCACTACCTACTCCTCCTACAGCTCACATCTACACACAAACTAATATACAAGCCTCAAGACTGCCCCACACTCAGCTCCTTAGTTACTCTCTGTTACCCTACTAGGTCCCTATGATCTGAACACCAATACCTGCTCCAAATCTATAAACCCAAGATTCCTGTAGGACAATTATTGCACTCATGGAAAATTGCCAATGTATGGAATAACCTTCCTCCTTCTATCTGTTTGCAACAATGTCCTTCTACATTTAAAAGGGTACTATACCACAATTTTCTGTCTAAGTAGATATGCAACTGTTCCACTTCTCACCCTGCCATCATTTAATTATCAAGTATCTAACTTATAATCAGCTACTTACTGTAGCCTATTCTAACATTACCATCAAATTACTAACTCTAGCCGACAATAATATTACTCCTTTAATCTCCACTAATTCTATTGTCACTCACTCTTTCCTCTGTGGTTAAGCTTCTCCACTGCTCCATCCATTCCCCTTCCTTCACTCTGACTCTCCTCTCCTCTCTTCTCTCCCTAACCACTGTTTCTTCTCTATAATTTCCTTCCTTCATCTCCCCTTCTCTCTCTGCCTCACTCTTCCTTACTCTTTCTTATTCAACAGCCTATAATTTACACTACTTCGCTATTCTTCACTAGCATTAGCCATATAATTCAACTAATGGGCCATTCTAATCCCAATAACAAATGTTTTTCCTATGCTTCTTAGCACCACCACTCACTATGAATTTCTTACCACGTATATCATCTCCAGACTACAAAAGTTTGTGCTACCTATTTGTGATATATCTGTTAAATGAAAAGTCTTTGAAACTTGTCTTATGCAACTTCCAAAAATTCTAATCTGCTATTTCTTTTCATTCTGTGCTCAATATGCCGATAATTTCACTAACTGAAATCTACATTTCTACATTTAAAAGGGTACTATACACAATTTTCTGTCTAAATAGCTATGCAACTGTTCCACTTCTCACTCTGCCATCATTTAAGTGAGTGCTAAGAAGCATAGGAAAAACATTTGTTATTGGGATTAGAATGGCCCATTAGTTGAATTATATGGCTAATGCTAGTGAAGAATAGCGAAGTAGTGTAAATTATAGGCTGTTGAATAAGAAAGAGTAAGGAAGAGTTTGTTCGCCAACTGTATTGCACCTATCTGGAACAAGCTCCCTCATGAACTCACCACTATTATTTCTCTACCCACTTTCAAGAAGCAGCTAAAAACTCTGCTTAAGTCTCAATGGCTCTGTCCTTGTACTAACCCTGACTAAACTATTACTCCCTCTACCCTTTTCACCCCCTCAAACCTTTTCTAGGTTAGTATAGTATTAGTGTTTGAACCTTCTAAAATCAGCTAAATCCTGTGCTTAATTCTTATTAGCTCTGTCCTTTACAAACCTTGACTAAAACTTTCTATTCTCTATTTTCTCACCCTTATATTCTCCCCAAAAAAAAAAAAAAAAAAAAAAATTTTTTGGCTTGCTTCTCAGTATTGTAAAGTTTTTTGCCAGTAATACTTATGAACCACTTTCTTTTCTTTGTATAATATTTATTTGAATGTATAACATACTTGATTTTACTAACCCATTTTTATTGTGGAGCTTTTCTCCCCGGGCCTCTACTGAAAATGGACATGTATCCAGCTAGACTAGCCCGGTCAACAAATGTAAAATAAATAAATAAACTGTACTTCCATTTGAATCATATTCCCATTTTAGATAACACTATTATGAAATTTTTGTATAACTTCCTGCATTTGTAATAACTATGAAACTTATTGTTCTGTGAATTTGCTCTGTAACTTTCTCTTGTTATTTTTCAAATATTATAAAATTCTTGTCTGCAAATGTAACTTACTCATTGTAATGGGGCTTTTCTCCCCAGGCCTCCACCGAAAATAAGCTTCCAAGCCCAGTGGACTTTCCCAGTAAACAAATGCCAATAAATAAATAAAAATAATAGTAATGTGTCTGTGTTCCAAAATCAGTATAACTCAAAAAACAAACAAAAAAACAAAAGAGATAGTGACTGCCCTTTTACTGCGGTGCAGGGTCATAAGGTGAGAATTGTAAAGTATGGAATTACATGGGGGATAAGGACTTACCCATAAAAAAATAGTATGTGCTACATGTAAAAAGACACACTCAAGTACATGTATTACATGAATAGTATACATAGATTCTCATTTACACTATTTTGTGGTTGTGTTATTGTGATTCGGACTTGCATGCACTGAGAATACATATTGGATCTGTCAGCATAATAGACCAGAGCTGTCCAACCTTTTTAGCAAGCTGACCACATGCCAAGTTTGGCAAGGTTTGGTGGCTGCATTCATATCATCCAAAGTGCATCTGCTTTTAATGCCTACCTCATAGATAAAATGTTGCATTACCTCATAGTCAAACAGTGATCAATTTTCTGAGCCTTATGTAAAACATTAAAAAGTCATACACAGCACTTGAGGTTATAGATTTTTATACAGTATTCTAGATTCAGCCTTGTGGTAGTTGCTGCAGTGTTTGGAGTTGAATGATGGATCCACTTTCTCATGGAATGAGGCAGAAAATAAATGTCAACTGCTGAGTGGGACACAGCAGTCTGTGGCAGAAAGGGTCAGCAAAGAAGCTAATGTAGCCATTGCAGAGACTACACATTTGCAAACTGAAAAAAATTCTGGAAGCTCACGGTCTTTGCATGCTTCAAATGGGAGTATTAGTTAGAAAGAAAAATAAGTTAGTCCAGGATAATGGTCTTATGTGACAGTAATCTCTCCAGGTGAATGAACAAGTGCCACAGTAAAAAAAAAAAAAAAACAGAAAAATATGGTGCTATTGATAAATAACCAAAACAAAGAGCCCACAATGTGCAAATCATAATAAAATGTCCATATAAATATACACCAGTTAAATAACAACAACTAATTAAGTAAGTCCATAAAAAATAAAAAAATTATTAAATATTAAATTGATAAATGTTATTAAATTAATAATTAATAATTAACGCAACTCTAAACAGAAGAGCACTAATCCAGAAGTTTAAAACGCACACAAATGATAAGCTCTACTATGGCCATCTTAAACACACTGTCATGTTATAAAATGAGCCAATAAGACTAATATATATGAACAGACTGATATATATAAAGGCTATGAAAAAGACAGATAATAAAGTTAAATAATAAAGTTAAAAAACAACTGTCTATCAAGTCATATAATATAAAGTTAATGCACCCTAAATGGTACCAATTAATAAACTTTAACTCTTATTGTCTTAAACAACTCTTGAGTTTCAAAAGACAAGATATATTACAATTGTCGTTAAGACCAGGGTAACAGAAAGCATTTAACAACAGTTGCCATTCAAGTTCATGACATTCTAGTAATATAGAAGTAGGACCACCTCTAAAGTCATACAACAATTGGTCAATGGCTAAAAAGTAAAAAGAGTGATCAGGGTTAATATTTACGTGCTTAGCTAACGCATTATCTGTCTTGTTTTTAGTGACCACATAAGTGTGTTCATAAATCCTATCGCAGAATTTGCGGTCAGTTTTCCCCACATAAAAGACATTACAGATTTTACACTTAGCTAAGTAGATAATGCCCGTAGAATTACAGTCTAGTCTATGCATGATACAAAATTTTCTACTTCCAATTTCAAAAAATCCACTGTTTTTTACATGTTTACGCATACTACAGGAACCACAAGCAAAAGACCCACGTTGACGTTATTCATCATTCATCTTACTAATGGTCTTACTAACAACGTCCTGATGGACACTAAAGAACCAATGGTTAACTTTGGTCAAACAAACCAACATTATAGGTCTTGTTTTATTACAACCTTTAATAATGACAGTGACCAAATTAAACGGTCTTTATTCAAGAACTGGTGCTTAATGCACAAGGACAACATATTGATGGAGAGAATTGGACCAATAGTTGTTTATAGAAGGGGTGCCAACTTAAAAAGTCTTCTTGAATGCAAAAAACCTAGAGTGAACAATAGAATCTGTGGGTCTTTTGTTTATGGTTCCTGTAGTATGTGTAAACATGTAAAAAACAGTGTTTTTTTTTTAAATTGGAAGTAGAAAATTTCGTATCATGCATAGACTAGACTGTAATTCTAAGGGCATTATCTGCTTAGCTAAGTGTAAAATCTGTAATGTCTTTTATGTGGGGAAAACTGACCGCAAATTCCGCGATAGGATTTATGAACACACTTATGTGGTCACTAAAAACAAGACCGATAATGTGTTAGCTAAGCACGTAAATATTAACCCTGATCACTCTTTTTACTTTTTAGCCATTGACCAATTGTTGTATGACTTTAGAGGTGGTCCTACTTCTATATTACTAGAATGTCGTGAACTTGAATGGTAACTGTTGTTAAATGCTTTCTGTTACCCTGGTCTTAACGACAATTGTAATATATCTTGTCTTTTGAAACTCAAGAGTTGTTTAAGACAATAAGAGTTAAAGTTTATTAATTGGTACCATTTAGGGTGCATTAACTTTATATTATATGACTTGATAGTTGTTTTTTAACTTTATTATCTGTCTTTTTCATAGCCTTTATATACATCAGTCTGTTCATATATATTAGTCTTATTGGTTCATTTTATAACATGACAGTGTGTTTAAGATGCCCGTAGTAGGGCTTATCATTTGTGTGCGTTTTAAACTTCTGGATTAGTGCTCTTCTGTTTAGAGTTGCGTTAATTATTAATTTAATAACATTTATCAATTTAATATTTAATAATTTTTTTATTTTTTATGGACTTAATTAGTTGTTGTTATTTAACTGGTGTATATTTATATGCACATTTTATTATGATTTGCACATTGTGGGCTCTTTAAATTTTGAGCCTTACTTTACTAAATGCGACTAGGTGATTGGCTCAAAAGTTTGACTGTAAAGGAGCGGGACTTTTAAAAAGCCTCAATTGGCTTTTTTACTTGTTTTTCTGATGAAGTCTTTCTACTAAGAGGGACAAAAACGTGTCTTGTTTTAAATAAACTTGGTCTACGTTAACGTTTATACACTGGTGTTGCTAATTTGCTGCTTGATTCTCCTGTTCGTTTTGGTTATTTTAGTGCAGTTTTCTTTTTTTCGTTATTTTTCGCTATTGATAAATATATTGTTTGGGATAGCTTTGTGGTACATTTGGTTTCAGAGCACTTGATGCAAGGTCTTTCATATGTGTGGGCAAAGAACAATTCTCTGATTTGATTTTGAGACTTTTCTCTTGATGGAGAGCACATCAAAGCAAAAGGTACTCCTGGAATGAATTTGTTTCTCCAAGGCAAAATGAATATTTGGGAAAAAAAGGTGTTCGTTCATTTTCAAAAGGATAAAGAAGGCATTATGTATCATTTGAAATCTGTATGTCCTGAAGTTTATAGTATTTAAACACTTAAAGATGATCATAAACTAGTCGGGGGTGTGTGGAAAATTATGTTTTCTTTAAACATGTACAGAATAGAGTATAACCTCTACTAAACATTGCTTTTCTAAATGGACTGGAAGGAGGACTATGCTAACCCAAGTTCACCTAAAACATTACTTTTGTGGAAAAGATAATCATTTGATTAAAAAAAAAATGAATGTCAGCTAAGTATCAGTAGTTTGAGCAAAGGGACCATAACATGGCTGAGTGTAACACGGAATGTAAGAGATGTCACAGTGGAAGCCATTTGTGAGGTACAGAAATTAGAGCATTATTAATATAGATGCATCTGAAACCATCTCTGTTCATTTAAATAGGAATGAAAAATATCAAGCAAGTTGTTGATAAAAATTGTACTACAAGTGATGATGGAACAGAAAATGTGGACATTTGAGTGTAATGAGAATCTACATGGAGGGCTCGGACAAGAGAAAGTCTAGCATGATATAGTTTGTGAGCAAAATACTGATTGTGGTAGAGACATTGTTAGCATGCATTAAATGGAAGAAATATGTCAACAGGCAGAAAGAGATCATTTCTGTATACAAGCAGAAAATAGATGTGCTTTATTAGAAATGGATAAAGATAAAACAGGGTTATGATAAGACAACATAGGAGGAAAGAAAGAAATTCAGAAAGAATTCCATTGTAGAAATGGTAAAAGACAGAAAAGGAAGCTAAAACATCTTTGACCAAAATTAAAAAGAAGTGGATAACACTGGATTAGTATCAATCAATGTAATTAGCACAAAGAACAATGCCAGACAACTATATAATAAAGAGTAGTATGAACAGATAAATGTACACAGTATGTTTTGCTGGACAGAAATATAATAATTTCCATCAGACTGCTCCCCATAACCACCCCATTATGCAGAGAAGTCAGAATAATGAGAGGTGTTACAAATAGAAAAATACTGAGTTTATTGTGAACCACTTAGAGAATAGTTATGTTAGAATATTGATTAATTGCTAGTTAAGTGCAGAAGTCAGAATATTGAGGGTATTATGCAAGTTTATCCAATGAAAATGTATTATTTACATGTTAACAAATACACTACCATCAAAAGTTAAAATAACTAACAGTAGGTAAAACTGCCTTCCAGTTTATAGCCTGCTACAGACCACCCTCCCAAAACCAGGAACCCCACTCGGCCTTCCTGAGAACACTGGAAAATATGAAGGTCTCTCCAAACACCATTATATTGGGC
Source organism: Protopterus annectens (assembly GCF_019279795.1). NCBI lineage: Eukaryota > Metazoa > Chordata > Ceratodontiformes > Protopteridae > Protopterus > Protopterus annectens. The sequence continues at coordinate 47,754,387 of NC_056725.1, forward strand.
GACTTCAACTACCCAAACATAGACTGGGAGCATTACTCTAGCTCCAACACCCTAGCCCAAAGGTTCCTAGAATTTATAAACTCAAATGCTATGGAACAACTTATTACCACTCCCACAAGAGGGGAAAACATACTGGACCTGATCATCACCAACATGGGGACTCTATGCTCCAGACCAGAAGTGTATCCCTCACTGGTAAGATCAGACCATAAACTAATCTCACTGGATATTCACATCCCGACCCCACCCCCTGCCCAGAAAACCACAGTGAAAAACTTCTCTAAAGCAATTTTCACACTCCTCAAAACTGAGGTGGAATCCTTCAAAGCCCCTGGGCCTGTGGAAAATACGGCCCAGACCGCAGAATCCTTTATAAACACATTCTATGGACACCTTCAGGAATGCATGGATCATGCGATCCCAAATAAAACCAAGACCCAATCCTCCAAAGGCAGACGTCCTGTCTGGTGGACCCCAGCCATAAACAAACTATACAATAGAAGGAGGAAGCTACTAAATGATAGAGCAAAATCCCAAAAAGGGAAGGCATCACTGCTCAGTATTAGCAAAAAACTACGGGCACACATAAAATTGTCTAAGGCCAACTTCGAGAGAAAAATTGCACAGGACACTAAGGATAATCACAAGGCTTTCTTTAGTTATGTTAGGAACCTGGGTGGTAATTCCCAGATATGCTCAGAATTAGTCCAAAATGACAAAAAATACACCGAACCCACAGACATTGCCAACATCCTAGCTGACAGGTTCAGCAAACTCCCCTTCCCACCAAAAGGGCAAATATCTATCCCAGCAGAGTGCTGCCCCTGACTTCTGAGATGCTGAGGAAAGAGCCGCCCTCTCCAAAGCCAAAAGCACAGGACCAATGGGAGCAGATGGTGTCCCGGAGTCCCGCCTACATGAACTCCAAGAAGAGCTAAACCCAAACATAAAACTACTGTTCAATCTCAGCCTTACTACAGGATATGTGCCCAAAGAGTGGCGTACAGCAACAGTGGTCCCTCTCCATAAAGGTGGTGCCTCAATGGATCCTGGAAACTATCGCCCCATAAGCCTGACTAGTTTGGTCTGCAAAGCTATGGAAAGGATCATCATGGACCTCATAAATAAAGATATTGGGGACCTACAAACACTGGATCCTACCCAGTTCGGCTTTGTTAAGGGCAGATCCTGCCTCTTAAACCTGGTTGATTTCTTTGAAACAGTCACCAAGGCCATTGACGAGGGGAAGGTGGTCCACACCACCTACCTGGACCTCGCAAAAGCCTTCGATACAATACCCCACTCGGGCATTATATATAAGCTCACCAGCTTAAATATAAACCCCTATGTCACTATATGGATTGCAAATTGGCTCAAGGACAGAACCCACATGGTTAGAATTGCTGGAGCCATGTCAGACTCCAAACCAGTTACAAGTGGTGTCCCACAAGGCTCAGTCCTGGGACCTCTCTTGTTCGGTATATATTTCTCGGAGGTACAGGCCAACACGGAAGGACTGTGGCTGACCGAGTTCGCAGATGACTGCAAACTGGGTGCCATAATCGACTCTCCAGCCGACACAAGCATCCTCCAAAAGGGCCTCATAGAAACAGACAACTGGTGCCAGAGCCATGGCCTCAAGCTAAATGCCAAAAGTGTATAGTCATCCCCTTTGGCAAAAACAAAGTGCCCACAAATTACCACATAGGTGGTAATCCATTAAGTACAGAAGAAGTAATTAGGGACCTGGGGACCCAAGTTGATAGCAATCTCTCATTTGACAACCACGTGGCCAAAGTGGTTAGAAAAACATTTTATATAGCCCACCTAATCATGAAGGGATTCACATCTAGATCAGGGGAGATCATCGTGACTCTTTACTCATCCCTCATCAGGCCCATAATTGAGTACAATGCCCCTTTTGGGATGTACCTTACCAGACACCTGCAGCAACTGGAAAGACCCCAAAAGTACCTCACCAAGAGGATCAAAGGGCTCAAACAGATGCCATATGCTGCCCGGTTAAAGAAACTCCAGCTCTATTCAGTGGCATACCGCCTATTCAGAGGCGATTTGTGCCTGACGTATAAAGCCATGTCCAACCCGGAATTAATGGACATGCTGCACCTCAGAAAATCCAAATCCCATCGAGCTACGCGCTCGAGAGACTTGAACCTCAGCACTGAAATAAATAGGACATTCTGGAGGGACAGATTCATAACCCAGAGGCTCCCTTCACTCTGGAATAAAATCCCAGTCCAGGTTAGGCAGAGTCCCTCATTGACTCTCTTCAAGAGGAATCTTGATGAGTGGATGGGAGATCGTAGGTTTACCCCGGGTATCACTTCTGTGTCACTGTTAGACAGAGGCACAGTATACTAACCTCGAAAAAGGGCATAGCAAAATTAATTTAAAATGGGTGGCGAAAGCCAAACACATTCTGGCTAGGCTTATAAATGCCCTAGGGCAGATAGCCTAGTATGAACCTATGAACCTATAAAGTTAAAAAAATCAAGTTTTTTTTGGGTGGGATGGAATCATGTTGCCTTTTATTATTACCTTAGCCAGATGACACAGTGTTAAAAGCAAAAAAATAAAATGTGGGTGATAAAACTAATAAAAGAATTTCAACATTTATTAATGTGCTTAAATTTGATTAAAGAAAAAAGAAAAGGATCAACAGAAACAGTAAAGATGGAGAGACTCTTATTTTTTAGTAACAAAAATAATGATATTAAGGGTGACATTTGGCAACAGAAAAGTAGTAATTGCATAATGAGATGATTTATTTTAAGGGATTAAAATGTTACATAATTATGGAGGATATATTAATTATCTTTTAGAAAGCATGTCTATTTTTTATTATTAAGAAAATTAAGTTACATGGGAAGTGTATGTTTCAAACAATAAAGGAAAAGAAATTGTTACATACTTTTCCCATAATATTAAATTCTGTAAAGAGGGGAGTATTGCATATTAAAATTGAGAAATGTGGTTAGAGACTAATTAATATAATTTGCCTTCATATTCCAGATAATGAATTGTGTATAATATCAGAATCAAGGAACATTGCTGCAGAATTCATGGGATAGATATAAAGAGTTTTGTGAGAAACTAAAGGTGCTAAAAAAGATGAAATTTATGAATGATATGGAAATTGCTGAATATTAAATGTTATTTTGGAAATTAAATATAGGAATATTGGAAGAAAGAGACAGAGAGGAAAGTACGATATAAAAAAGTAATGGTACAATATTATTACATGGAGTCATGGGAAGACTAAGTGAAGAGGAGGGTCATAATAAGCAGAAACAAAACATTGAAACATACTATAATGTCAGGATGTTTGGGGGATTACTACTGGATAACCTCCCAGTAAAGTGCAGCAATACACAATGTACTAAAAGAAAGATTATGGGGAAGATTTCAAAAAGGCTTACCATGATATGAAAGCCTTATCTTGATTGACTTCTGCTCTAATATAAACCCTTTTGATTCATAGACTGCTATACACCACTGTGGTTTCCTGATTTCCCCTCACTAGAACCATGCTGATGTGGTTGTCTAGGGCAGTGATTACACTAATTAGCCATGTGCTGTCCACTAAGATTGTTTCTGGCTTCCAGCTTGATTCTAATTACCAGAGCAACAGGTAAGCATACTCACCTTTGGTGCAGAAGGCTGTAGGTGTAAATAGTCGGGTAAGTTCCCCAATGCCATGGCCAAATTCCCCCTAGTAGCAGTATAAATACCACCTTGGGTCGCCCCGGAAAAGAGGCTGTTAACCTAGTACAATTAACCCAGTGATTAAAGGATGAAAAAATTCTAATGCTTGCCTTTTGAACAGAGTCAAAACTAATTGGTACAGCATTCTAAGTAATTTTGATCATATCAGAGACAAAAAAGATTTGGTCCCTTTTCATCACAAAAGCATTTTTCTTACAAGTTAAAAAGATGGTTTCTGCTTAAGAACCAAAAGAGAAAATTGAGAAAAACTGAGATAGTAACATCATCCAATTCTAATTACTCATCTGAATAAAAAAAAATGTTACTCTAGGAGGAAAAAGTGAACACCATCAAAAGACACTGTTTACTCATCCACTCCTGAGAGCATACTCATGGTGCAGGTAAGTACAGAGGGGATGTGGGGTGGGGTGGGGTGTCAGTTTGTGTGTAGGCTTATGAATGAGGCTGAATGAATACGTGTGTGTGTGTGTGTGTGTGTGTGTGTGTGTGTGTGTGTGTGTGTGTGTGTGTGTGTGTGTGTGTGTGTGTGTGTGTTCAAAGGTTAGTACTACTCTAATTGCTCTTGTGGGCCATTTTAAGCTTAGTCAATTATCCCGTTTGAGAAGCAAACCCTGCACCTTGTATCTGTAAAGTAAACACCTTACCTATTTTATCAACCAACTCCCAACCCCCAAAAACGCCATGTTGCTTTAGCTAGGTTGAACCTGGGGCTCCTGTGTGGCTGGCAAGAATGCTACCACTGAAACTGAAATGCATTCTAGTGTGTGTGTGTGTGTGTGTGTGTGTGTGTGTGTGTGTGTGTGTGTGTGTGTGTGTGTGTGCACATGTGTACTATGTTTGCATGCAGGGAGTGCATGGACTGCTAGGGAAAACGCAAGTAAAATCATGTCTGACACCACAGTGTTCAAAGCAATGCTAATGAGCAACTAATGAGGTACTTCTCTGTGCAGCTTCACCATGTCACTGAACAGACTTCTAGGAATGACGTCATAAATTATGATGTAATTAATAAATACTATAAATAACTTGAAGTGAAGGTGTAGATATGTGCCAATTTGGTTCCATTTGCATACCTCCTAACAGTAGAAGTTATGTAGAACCCTTAAGTCATAACCAAACTAAACTCAACAAGGGAGGTAAATAATGCTGCAAGAAAGCTTACAACTGTTCAGTCAGTGAACTACATCCAGATACTATGTTCTCTGTTTGCCACACACTACTGCACAATTTTATTTAATAGGCATTGGTAGACTGAGATGTATGAGCCTCAATAATTAGGCTGGTAACATTTTTTTTTTGGCAAACAGTGAATGGAAAGAAATTGCTCTTTGGGAGCTTTATCCATGATTTAAATAACCATTTACATTTGATTGGGTGGCAATATTCAGATTAACGTTTAGATGGTAATATCCTGGTGTCAGATTATCCTAGGAACCATGACAACCACAAGACATTCTTTAGTTATGTCAAGAATCTGCATAATAATATGCAGATTTGCTCTGAGCTACAGCACAACGGCACCACTTATACTGAACCAACTGATATTGCCAATATCTTGACAGACAGGTTTAGTGCAAACTTTACTCACCCCTCACTCCCCCAAAGGGCCCATCTACATACCCAGGGAATACCAACTCCCTGTTATCATGACTGCACAAGTAGAAACCACACTGACCAAAGGAAAGAATACAGCTTCCATGGGATTAGATAATATACCAGGTTGTGTCCTACACGATCTACAAAAAGAACTGGCACCACACTTGAGTGCCCTGTTCAACTACAGCCTGAGTTCTGGCTTTGTCCCCACTGACTGGTGCACTGCTACAGTCATCCCACTCCACAAAGGGGATGCGACTACTGACCCTCGGAACTACCACCCCATCAGCTTGACAAGCCTGATCTGTAAGGCTATGGAACATATTATTACGGATCTTATAAATAAGGATATAGGGAACCTTCAAATCCTGGACCCCCCGCAGTTTGGATTTGTGAAAGGCAGATCATGTCTGCTCAATTTGATAGACTTCTTCGAAGCTATCACCAGTGTGGTGGATGAAGGCAAGGCTGTCCACATAGCCTACCTCGATCTAGCCAAAGCCTTTGACACCATCCCACACTCTGGAATCATTGATAGGCTCACTAATCTGGGTATTAACCCGTACATCACTAAATGGGTTGCCAACTGGCTCACTGACAGAACCCACATGGTGAAAGTAGCTGACTCCAAATCTGACTACCGGGCAGTTACAAGTGGAGTCCCACAGGGATCGATTCTGGGTCCTCTCCTATCTGGTATCTACTTCTCTGAAGTTCAAGCCAACACCAAGGGACTCTGATTAACCAAATTCATGGATGACTGCAAACTGGGAGCTATTATTGATTCTTAAGCTGATGTGGACATCCTACAAAAAGGCCTAACGGAAACCAATGACTGGTGCCAAAACCATGGCCTTAGGCTCAATGTAAAAAATGCATCATTCCCTTCAGGAAAAACACGGTGCCCACAAACTACCATATCGAAGGAGATCCACTTAACTCTGAAGGTGTTATAAGGGATCTAGGGACACAGGTAGTTAGCAATCTCTCCAACAACCTCATTGCCACTGCAGTCAGGAAGTCCTTCTACATGGCACATCTCATCACAAAAGGGTTCTCATCCAGGAAAAAAGAAGTAATTATCTCTCTCTACTCAGCCCTCATCAGACCCATCATACAGTACAATGCCCCATTTGGCATGTACCTCACGAGACACCTCCAACAACTGGAAAGGCCACAGAAGTTCCTCAGAAAGAAGATCTTTGGACTCAAACATGTGCCTTATGCAGATAGAATTAAAAAACTTAAACTTTACTCTGTCTCATATTGCCTACTTAGAGGTGATCTCCGCTTGCCAAACAGAGCCATGTCTGACTCAATTGTGCTAGACATTCTTCATCTGAAAAAATCCCAGTCCCTCTGTGCTACCTGTTCCAAAGACCTCATCCTTATCACCACATTAAACAGAACCTGCTGGAGGGATAGCTTCCTAACTCAGAGACTTTCAATACTCTGGAAAAACTCCCCATTCACATCAAGCAGAGCACCTCACTGGCCCTCTTCAAGAGAAATCTTGATGAGTGGATGGGAAATAGGAAATTCACCCCAGGGATCACTTCAATTGCATTGCTAGATAGGGGCACAGGGAACTAATGTTTGGTAAGCCAGATGACTGGGAACACTATTGGGCTAGGCTTGCATTGGCTCCAGGGCCATTAGCCTAGTACTTACCTATGAACCTCTGTAGGTTAATATAATATCCTCCACATTTTCTGAATTTGGATTAAAAAAAATCTTTATTTCAACTTCCGTTCAGTAAATCTGTGGAGGCTTTTGAAAGAACAATATTAAGAGATAGTGACATTGGGCAGAGGAGAATTTTTTAAAGGGGTGCAGATAACCTTAGTATCCAGAAGAAAGAAAATTTTAAATGTCTAAGTTCAAATTCCAACATAGTTATTAAATATATGAATATGGAGGGCAGTAATATGGGCTGAGGTAGACAACAAACTGGAGCCATTGTCACAGTTAACCAACTAACAATATTATTATCCACTCCCTTTAGACCCTACTTTGAACTTCAATTAACTGATGGTTTCCTTGACTGTGCCATGAAGAGAGACGTAATAAGAAAACAAGATCTGAAAACACCTACTGTTTGACCCTGAACCTCAGTATTTTTATTTGCTACCAAAAATTCACAAGTATGTTAATTTAGTTCTCACATGTGGTAACTGGCTAGGCTTAAAATGGTCCACAAGGGCAACTAGCCTTGTGCTAACCTATGAATGTATAGTTTTTGGATATGGCTCATTGACTGATTTAGTTTCAGCTTTTTTGAGACATTATCTGTCTCCCTTGTTGGACATAGTTCAAGCCAGACTTAAGGATTAAACACAGTTTCTTCAGTTATTAGAAGATATTCAAATGGTTCCAAATTGGTATATGTGTACAGCTGATGTCAGATTGCTGTAGACCAGCATTTCACACTGGGTGCTGTTAGAAGCTATACATTACTAACTATCAAAGCCCGGCTACACAATTCTATATTTAGGTTTTGTTTTTAATTAGCTATAACTGAATCTGTATTCTGTACACATGTATTAGAATCAGCCTGTAGAGTGTTAGAAAGACATGCGTCTAGAGCGTTTCTCCCCGGGCCTCCGCTGAAAAATGGCTTTGTTCCAAGTCGGACTTTCCCGGTTAACAAATGTTAAATAAATACATTTGGATAATCAATGTTTTTCAAAAACCACAAGGGAGAGTATCTAATACATATTTTGCACCAATATACACAGACCTGTTAGTGGGCTACTTTGAAGAGCTTTGATTTATAATGCTAGCTACAAGTTATTTCTCTACACCATGGATATGTGCCATAGACCTCTGACATTTTAGATATAAGGAAATTTGTTCAACATCTACATGAAAATAAAGAGGAATACATTTCTCTTTTCTGGAGGTAACTGTCAATATGTATGATTATGGGGCAATTTCTACAACTTTGTTCAGCAACCCTTTAAAAAAGAGTTTATTTCTGCAAACTTCCAGCTGCCATCCACAACATATTATTCAAAATACCTGTAAATCACAATTTTTGAGGACCAGAAGATCAATGGTGATTATTTTATAAATGCTCCATGGGACTGATGCACAGATTCATCCACAGAGTATACAGTCCACAGAGTATAGCTGAAGCAAGAGATTGAGCAAATCAGAAGGACAGACATAGTGTTCTGCCATATAAATATTCCAAGGTTGAGAAAAATATTACCTTGACCTCCTGACCACATTTGGCACTAATATTCTTGTTATCTGTGATGGAGGCTTCCATTCTGCAGGCTGACAGAGACCTGGAATTTCTTTCTCTGGGTAAGTGTGGAGTGGTTTCTCTAAGGATAAAACCCTAAGCTATTTTTTGAGGTTATAATAACAGCAATTCCATGAGAACTATTCAGAAGACTTTTGACTCAGGAGGAATTAAACAGTAGTTCCCATTCTGGAAACTGCTCTGTCAATATGTGATTAAAACAAATGAGTCCTCATCAGCTAATTCTAGTAAAATATATAAAACATAATTACTTATGTTGAGTAGATCATTTATTTGGCAGTTTGTTTTTGCACTGTCTTTCATGTGGGCAAACCATTAAGTATGCCTTTTACAGACATACCGTGATCCATGAAACACACTACTGCACAATTTACTTTTACAGATATAGACAAATTGGCTAGTCATGGCCTTAATAAATTAGGCTGGCAAGACTGTTTTTGGAAAAGATAAATAGATAGATATTTTGGTGAGTACAGAACATAAATGGATAGCTGGGAACTTTATTTACCCCAGTTTGAAATGAGGATTTACAAGTTTTGATTGAGGTGCCATTTTCAGACGAACCACTAGATGGCAATATCATTATATTATTTATTTAATTCTTTTTATCCATACAGTGTGTGAGAGGGGGGGGAAATATATATATATATATATATGTGTGTGTGTGTGTGTGTGTGTAGGTCTACTACGTTTTAATGAAAGCACATTTCTCCGAACTGCAGTTAACCAAGCTTAGTTTGCCAAAAACACAGTAGTCCGAAGTCTGACATTAACGAACCACAAAAGACCGAAAATATATCAAGGCACAAAATAAACATGGGGGCAAGCCCCCCTGCACCTCCCCACACCCCCTGCAAATTATATATACCAACTCCGAGATCGCACTAATGTAACAACAATGGTGGATTTCACAACCTTAATTGTAGTGCGATCTCCATTTAAATGCTAAGGGAATGTACTGGTTTGTGGGACACATCATGACACAGAACACAGCAGAAGGGAATTTATAGAGTGGGGGCACTCATCATGACAGAGTATATAGCACAAGGGAATGTACAGGTTGGGGGTGCTCATCAGGACAGACAACATACCATGACGGAAGGTACAGGTATAAGGGCTCATCAGGACAGAGAGCACACCACAAGGGAATGTACAGGTTGGGGAGGGGCTCACCATAACAGAGAGCATAGCACAAGGAAATGAACATGATGGGGGGCTCATTATGACAGAGAACATTGCACAAGCCAATGTACAGTTTGGAGGGATCTGATCATGACAGAGAACACAACACAAGGGAATGTAGAGGTTGGTGGTTTCATCAGGAGAAAGAGCACTGCACAAGAGAATGTACAGGTTTGGGGGCTGAGGCTGATAAAGACAGTGAACAAAGCACAAGGGAATGAACAGGTTGGGGGGCTTATCATGACACAGAACATAGCATAAAGGAATGTACTGGTTTGTGGGGCTCATCATGACAGTGAACATATCACAATGGAATGTACAGGCTGGGGAGGCTCACCATGACAGAGAACAAATCACAAAGGAAATGTACAGGTTAGGGCGGCTCACCATGACAGAGAAAAATCACAAAGAAAATGTACAAGTTAGGGTGGCTCATCAGGACATAAAACATAGCACAAGGGAATGTACAAGTTGAAGGGGCACATCAGGAAAGAGAACACAGCAGAAGGGAATGTACAGCTTAAGGGTGCTCATCACAACATGGAACGCAGCACAAGGGAATGAACAGGTTGGGAGGGTGCATCAAGAGATAAAAATAGCACAAGGGAAAGAACAGGTTGTGAGCTCATCCTGTCAGAGAACATAGCACAAGGGAATGGGCTCATCATGACAGAGAGCAGAGCACAAGCGAATGAACACATCTGGGGGGGCTCATCATGGTAGAGAACATAGCAGAAGAGAATGCAGAGGTTGGGGGGAACTCATCATGACAGAGAAGAAACCACACTGTAGTGAACAGGTTGGGAGGCTCATCATGACAATGAACATAGCATGAGGGAATGTACAGGTATCGGGGATCATCAGGACAGAGAGCACACTACAAGGGAATGTACAGCTTGGGGGGCTCACCATGAGAGAGACCATAGCCCAACAGAATGTACAGGTGGGGGACTCACTATGACAGAGATCACAGCACATGTGAGTGTAGAATTAGGGGGGCTCACCATGACAGAAAATGTAGCACAAGGTAATGTACAATTTGGGGGGGTTCACCAGGACAGAATATACAGCACAAGGGGATGTACAGGTTGGGGGGCACATGAGGACAGAAAATACAGCACAAGGAATTTTACAGGTTGGGGGAAGGTCACTATGACAGATAACACAGCACAAGGGAATGAACAGGGTGGGTGGCTCATCATGACATAGAACACAGCACAAAATAATGTACAGTTTGCAGGGTCTCATCATGACAGAGAAGATAGCACATATGAATGTACAGGTTGAGGAGGCTTATAAGGAGAGGGAACACAGCACAAGGGAATGTACAGATCAGGAGGGGATCATCAGGAAAATGAGCACAGCACACGGGAGTGTACAGGCTTGGTGGGGGGGTGTTCATCATGACAGTGAACACCACACAAGGGAATATACAGGGTGAGTGGGCACATCAGGACAGACAACACAGCACAAGGGAATGTAAAGGTTGGGGGAGAGCTCACCATGTAAGAGAACACAGCTCATGGGAAGGTACAGGTTGGGGGAGGCTCATCAGGCCAGAAAATACAACACAAGGGAATGTATAGTTTGGAGGGCTCAACAGGATAGAATATACAGCACAAGGAAATTTAGAGGTTGGCAGGGTCTCATCAGGGTAGAGAACACAGCACAACAGAATGTACGGGTTGGGGAATCATCATGACAGGGAACATAGCATAAAATATACAGAACTAGGGGACTCACCATGACTGAGAACACAGAACAAGAGAATGAACAGGTTGGGGGGCCTCACCATAACAGAGAACATAGCACAAGGGAATGTACAGGTGGGGAGTCTCATCAGGACAGAGAAGACAGCACAAGGGAATGTACACACTGGAGGCTCATCAGGAAGAGAAAAAGCAGAAGGGAATATACCCATTGGGAGTCTCACCATGACAGAGAACATACCACAAGGGAACGTACAGGCAAGGGGGTCATCAGCACAGGGAACAAAGTCCAAGGGAATGTAGAGGTTGGGAGAGCTCAACATGACAATGAACACAGCACAAGGGAATATACTGGTTGCGGGTTCATAATGACAGAGAAAGTATCACAAGGGAATGTACTGTAAATGGTGGAGGGCTCACCATGACAGAGAACAAATGACAAGGGAATGTACAGGCTGGGGGGACTCATCATGATACAGAAGACAATACAAAGGAATGGACAGTTTGTGGAGGCTTATGAGAACAGAGAACACAACACAAGGAATGTACAGCTTGGGGGGGTCTCACCATAACAGAGAATGTAGCACAAGGGAATGTGCAGGATGGAGTGCTCACCATGACAGACAATATAGCAGAAAAGAAAGTAGAATTTGGGGGGCTCACCATGACAAAAACATAGCAAAAGGGAATGTACAAGTTGGAGGTTACCACGACAGAGAACATAGCACAAGGATATATAGAGGTTGGGAGGCTCATCAGGACAGAGAACACTGCACAAAGGAATGTACAGGTTGGGGGGGGGGTTCATCATAAGAGTGAGCACCGCAGAAGGGAATATACAGGTTGGTTGGGCTCATCAGGAAAGAGAACTCAGCACAAGGGAATGTACGGATTGGTGGACTGAACAAGCCAGAGAAGATAACACAAGGGAATGTATAGGTTGGGGGGGAACACCACGACAGAGGAGACAGCACATGACAATGTAGAGGTTGGGGGGCTCAACAGGACAGAAAATACAGCACAAGGAAATTTACAAGCTGGCAGGCTGTCAAGGCAGAGAACACAGCACAATGGAATGTACATGGGTGGGCTCATCATGACAGAGAACACAATACAAGAGAATGTACAGGTTGTGGGGGCTCAACAGGACAAAAAAATACAGCGCAAGGGAACTTACAGACTGGCAGGGTTGCATCAGGGCAGAGAACACAGCCCAAGGATATTCACAGGTTGGGGGGTTTATCAAGAGAGAGAACAAAGCACAATGGAATGTACAGGTTGCAGGGGTGCTCATCATGACAGTGAACACAGCACAAGGGTATGTACAGGTTGGGGGGCTGATCAGGAGATAAAAAATGCACAAGGGAAAGAAAATGTTGGAAAACTCATCATGACAGAGAAGACAGAACAAGGGAATAAACAGCTTGGGGACTCATTATCACAGAGATTGAAGCAGAAGGGAATGTACAGGTTGGAGGGCTCACCATGACAGTGATCATAACACAAGGGAATGTAGAGTTTGGGGGGGTCTTACCATAACAGAGAGCATAGCACAACGGAATGTGCAGGATGGGGTGCTCAACATGGCAGAGAACACAGCAAAAAGGAATGTGCAAGTGTGGGGGGTTATCATGACAGACAACACAGCACAGCACAAGGGAATGTAGGGGTCGGGGGCTCATCAGGACAGAAAACACAGCACAAGGGATTGTACAGGTTGGGTGGGCTCACCATAACAGAGAACAAGTGAATCAACAGGTTGAGGGGGCTCATCATGACAAAGAACATAGCACAAGTATATGTACAGGTTGGGAACTCATCAGCAAAAAGAACACATCACAAAGGAATGCACCAGTTGTGGGGCTTATTATAAGAGTGGCACTGCAGAAGGGAATGCAGAGATTGGGGAGCTCATCAGGACTGGCAACACACCGAACACAGTACAAGGGAATGTACAGGTGTGAGGGCTCATGATGAGAGAGAACACAGCACAACAGAATGTACAGTTTGGGAGGGGATCATCAGGATAGAGAACATAGCACAATGGAATGTACATGTGGGGAGGGGTGCATCATGACAGAGAACATTGCACAAGGGAATGTACATGTTGGGGGGCTCACCATGACAGAGAACATAGCAGCAGGGAATGAACATGATGGGGGGCTCACTATGACAAAGAGCATAGCACAAACAAGTGTAGAGTTTGGGGAGACTGATCTTGGCAGAGAACACAGCCCAATGGAATGCAGAGGTTAGTGGTTCCATCAGGAGAGAGAATACAGCACAAGGGAATGTATAAGTTGGGGGATGAGGCTGATAATGACAGAGAACAAAGCACAAGGGTATAAACAGGTTGGGGCTCATCATGACAGAGAAAATAGCACAAAGGAATGTACTGGTTTGTGGGGCACATCATGACACAAAACACAGAAGAAGGGAATTTACAGATTGGGGGCACTCATCATGACAGAGTATATAGCACAAAGGAATGTACAGATTTGGTGTGCTCATCAGGACATAGAATACAACACAAGGGAATGAACATGTTGGGGGATGCATCAGAAGACAAAAAGAGCACAAGGGAAAGAACAAGTTACGAAGGCTCATCAGGACAGTGAACTGAGCATAAGGGGGGGCTCACCATGACAGACATTATAGCACAAGAGAGAGTAGAATTTGGGGGGGGGGGGCTCACCATGACTGAGAACATAGCACAAGGGATTGTACAAGTTGGATGGGTTCACCAGGACAGAGAACACAGCACAAGGGAATGTACAGGCGGGGGATCTCACCATGATGGAGAACAAAGCATGAAGGGAATGTATAAGGCTGGGGGGCTCACCATGACAGACATCATAGCAGAAATAGAATATATAGGGTGGGGGTCTCCCCATGACAGATAACACAGCACAAGGGATTGTACAAGTTGGATGGGTTCACCAGGACAGAGAACACAGCACAAGGGAATGTACAGGTGGGGGATCTCACCATGATGGAGAACAAAGCATGAAGGGAATGTATAAGGCTGGGGGGCTCACCATGACAGACATTGTAGCAGAAATAGAATACATAGGTTGGGGGTCTCCCCATGACAGAGAACACAGCACAAGGGAATGTATAAGATGAAAGGCTAATCAGGAAAGTGAACACAGAACAAAGGAATTAACAGGTTGGGGGGAGGGGCACATCAGCAGATAAAAACAGCTGAAGAGAAGGAACAGGTTGGAGGGCTCATCATGTCAGAGAACATAGCAGAAGGGAATGGGCTCATTATGACAATGACAGAGAACACAGCACAGAGCATGAACAGGTTGGAAGGCTTAAAATGCCAGAGAATATAGCACAAGGGAATGTATAGGTTGGGGGGCTCACCATAACAGAGGAGACTGCACAAGGGAATGTATAGCTTGGGGAGCTCACCAGGACAGAGAACATAGCACAAAACAATATACAGTTTGGTGGGGGGCACCTGGGACAGAGAACACAGCCACAATGGAAAGTATAGGATGGAAGGAGCTCATCAGGGCGGAGCACACAGCACATGGAAGGTACAGCTTGGGGCCTCACCGCTATAAAGACCATAGCACAAGGGAAAGCACATGTGAGGGACTCACCATGACAGAGATCATAGCACAAGAGAGAGAGTAGAATTTGGGGGGGGGGACTCACCACGACTGAGAACATAGAACAAGGGATTGTACAAGTTGGATGGGTTCACCAGGACAGAGAACACAACACATAGCAATGTACAGATTGTGGGGGTCACCATGACAGAGAACACAGCACAAGGGAATGAACAGGATGGGTCACTCATCATGGCATAGAACACAGCACAAAATGTACAGTTTGGGGGGCTCCATATGACAGAAAAGATTTCACATCGAAATGTACAGGTTGGGGGGGCTCATCAGGACAGAGAACACAGCACAAGGGAATGTACTGGTTGGGCGATGCTCACCATGACATAGTACACAAGACAAAGGGAATAAACAGGTCAGGGGGTTCACCATGACAGAGAACACAGCACAAGGGAAAGCAGAGTTTGGAGCCACACATCAAGACACAGAACATTAGACACGGGAATGTACAGGTTGATGGGGCTCATCATGACAGAGAATATAGCGTAAAGGAATGTACAGGATGGAGGGACTCATCATGACAAAGAACATAACACAAGGTAATGTACTGGATTGGGGGCTCATGAGGACAGAAAATACAGCCAGAGGGAATTATATAGGCTGGAGTGATCATCAGGGCAGAGAACACATCATAAGAGAAATAACAGGTTGGGGGCAGCTCATAATGACAGAGAACACAGCACACAGGAATGCACAGGTTGGGGGGGCATCATGACAGAGAACACAGCACATGGGAATGTGCAGGTTGGGAAGGCTCATCAGTGCAGAGAACATAGCACAAGGGACTGAACAGGTTGGGGGGACTCATCATGACAGAGAACATAGCACAAGGGAATGTACTGGTTGGGGGGTCACCCTGACAGAGAACACAGCACAGGGAAATGCACAGTTCGGGGGGCTCATGAAGACGGAAAATACAGCCCAAGGGAATTTACAGGCTGGGGGCTCATCAGGGTAGAGAACACAGCACAAGGGAATGTACAGGTTGGCAGGGCTCACCATGACAGAGAATATAACATAATGGAATGTACAGGTGGGTGGCTAATCAAGACAGAGAACACAGCCCAAGGGAATTTAGAGGTTGAGAGGCTCATCAGGACAGAGAAAACAGCAGATGAGAACATACAGGATGGGAGGGCTCATCAGGACAGAGAACATAACCCAGGGGAATGTACAGGTTGGAGGGAGTCGTCATAACAGAGAACACAGCACAGGGGAATGTACAGTTTGGGGTCTCATAAGGACAGATGTTGTTGTTTCTTTCAGCTTTTTCCTGGTTAGGGGTCGCCACAAAAAGAGTTTTCAGGCTGGGGAGGCACATCACAACAGCGAATGCAGCAAAAGGGAATGTACAGTTCATGAGGCTCATGCAGAGAGAAAATACAGCACAAGGAATGGACAGGTTGGGGAGCTCATCAGGACAGAGAACACAGGACAAGGGAATGCACAGGTTGTAGGGCTCATCATGACAGAGAACACAGCACAAGGGAATGCATAGGTTGTGGGGCTCATCATGACAGAGAACACACCACAAGGGAATGTATAGTTTGGGTGTTGGGACTGACCATGACAGAGAACATAGTATAGTGGAATGTGCGGGTAGGGGAGGCTCATCAGGATAGAGAACACAACACAAGAAAATGTGTTGCAGGGCACATCAGGACAGAGGAAATAGTACAAGGGAATGTACAAGTTGGGGGCTCACCATCACACAGAATACAGCACAAGGGAATGTACAGGTTGGAGCGGGGGTCACCATGCTATGGAACATAGGACAAGAGAATGTACAGATTGAGGAGGCTCAGCATGACAGAGAACACAGCACAAGGGAATATACAGGTTGGAGGGGGCTCAGCATGAGATAGAACATACCAAAATGGAATATACATGTTAGGGGGCTCATAAAGACAGAGACCACAGTAGAACAGAAAGTACAAATTTGGGGGGTTCATCCAGACAGAGAACATAACCCAAGGGGAATATAAAGATTGGGCGGGGGATCACCATGACAGAGAACATAGCACAAGGGAATGCACAGGTTGGGGTGGCTCACCATGACAGAGAACACAGCACAAGGGAATGACCATGATGGGTGGACTCATCATGAGAGAGAGCACAGCACAAGGGAATGTACGGGTTGGGGGACTGAACATGACAGAGAACACAGCATAAGCCGATGTACAGATTGGAGGGATCACCATGACAGCGATCATAGCACAATGGAATGTACAGGTTGGAGGGGACTCACCATAACAGAGAACATAGCACAAGGGAATGTGCAGGATGGGGTGCTCATGTTGACAGAGAACATAGCACAAGGGAATGTAGAATTTGTGGAGCTCTCCATGACAAAGAACATAGCAAAGGGGAATGCACAATTTGGAGGGGGTTACCATGACAGAGAACACAGTACAAGGGAATGTAGAGGTCTGCTGGGTCATCAGGACAGAAAACACAGCACAAGGGACTGTACAAGTTGGATGAGCTCACCATGACAGAGAACACAGCACAAGGGAATGTATAGGTTGGGGGGTCACCATGTCGGAGAGCAAGTGAATGAGCAGGTTGGAGGGGAGTCATCATAGCAGAGGACATAAAGAATATGTAGAGGTTGGGGAGCTCATCAGGACACAGAACACAGCACAAAGGAATGCACAGTTATTATAAGATTGAGCACCGCACAAGAGAATGTACCAGTTAGTTGGGCTCATCAGGATACAGAACACAGCACAAGGGAATGTACACATTGGGGGCTGAACATGCCAGAGAACATAACACAAGGGAATGTACAGGTTGGGGGCTCACCATGACAGAGGAGACAGCACAAGAGGATGTACAGGTTGGGGGGCTCATTAGGACAGAGAACACAGCACAAAGGAATGCACAGGTTGGGGGTCATCAGGACAGAGAACACAGCACAAGTGAATGCACAGCTTGGGGGGGCTCATTAGGACTGGCAACACAGTACAAGGTAATGTACAGGTGGAGGTGCTCACCATAAGACAGAATATAGCACAAGAGAATGTACAGGTTGGGGGGCTCACCATGAAAGAGAACATAGCATAATGGAATATACAGGTGGGGGGTCACATCATGACAGAGAACATAGCACAAGGGAATGTATATGTTGGGGGGACTCACCATAACAGAAAACATAGCAGAAGGGAATAAACATTATGGGGGGGGGTCATTATGACAGAGAACACAGCGGAAGGGAATGAACATGATGGGGGGGGGTCTGATCATGACAGACAACACAGCACAAGGGAATGTAGATGTTGGTGGTTTCATCAGGAGAGAGAACACAGCAAAACGGGATGAACTGGTTGGGGGGCTCATCATGACAGAGAACACAGCACAAGGAAATGTAAAAGTGAAAGAGGCACATCAAGACAGTGAACACCGTGCAAAGGAATGTAGAGAGCCAGGGGGGCTCACTCTGAGAGGGAAAAAACATGAAGGGAATGTACAGGGTGAGAGGGCTCATCAAGAAAGAGAACAAAGCACAAGAGAACATACAGGTTGGAGGGGCTCACCATGATAGAGAACATAGCACAAAGGGATTGCATAGGTTGGAAGGCTCACCATGCCAGAGAACATAGCACAAGGGAATGAACAAGTTTGGGGGGGCTCATAATGACAGAAAATATAGCACAATGTAATGCAGAGGTTGGGGGAGCTTATAATAACATAACACAGCACAGCAAAATATACAGGTTGGGGGATGATCCAGACAGACAGCAGAGCACAAGGAAATGTACACATTGGGGGGGCTATTCAAAGCACAAGGGAATGTACAGGTTGGGCGGCTCACCATGACAGAGAACATAGCACAAAGAAATATACTCTTTGGTGGGGGGAGCACCTCAGGACAGAGAACACAACTCAAGGAAAAGTGCAGGTTGGGAGGGGCTCATCAGGACAGAGAATACTGCACAAAGAATCTACAGCTTGGAGGCTCACCGTGACAGAGATCATAACACAAGGGAATGCACAAGTTGGGGGGGGGGGTCACCAGGAAAGAGAACACAAGAAAATTGAATGTACAGGTTGGCAGGCTCATCAGGACAGAAAAAACAGCACAAGGGATTGTACAGTTGGGGGGGGGCATCATGACAGAAACCACAGAACAAGGGAATGAACAGGATAGGTGGCTCATCATGATATAGAACACAGCACAAAATAATGTACAGTTTGGGGGGCTCACTATGACAGAAAAGATTGCACATAGGAATGTACAGATTCGGGGGGCTCATTAGGACAAAGAACACATAACATGGGAATGTACAGGTTGAGGGAGGCTCATCAGGCCATAGAACACAACACAAGGGAATTCTCAGGTTGGTGGCTCAACAGGACAGAAAATACAGCACAAGGGAACTTACAGACTGGCAAGGTCACATCAGGGCAGAGCGCACAGCCCAAGGGTATGCACAGGTTCGGGGTTTGTCAGGAGAGAGAATAAAGCACAAGGGAATGTACAGGTTGGTGGGGATGATCAGGAGATAAAAAACAGCACAAGGGAAAGAACATGTTGGGGGGCTCATCCTGACAGAGAACATAGCAGAAAGGAATGTCCAAGATGCGGGACTCATCATAACATAGAAACCAGATCAAGGGAATGAACAGCTTAGGGGTTCATCATCACAGAGAACATAGCACAAGGGAATGGACAGGTTGGGGGAATCTGATCATGAAGTAGAATACAGCACAAGATTATGTTCTGGTTGGTGGACTCATCAGGAAAAAGAACACAGCACAAGGGAATGTAGTGGTTGGAAGGGCTCATCAAGACAGACAGCATAGTAGAAGGGAATGTACAGGTTGGTGGAGTTCATCAAGACAAAGAACACATCACAAAGGCTCACCATTACAGAGAACATAGAACAAGGGAAGGTACAGGTAGTGGGGGCTTACCATGACAGAGAACAATGTACAAAGGAATGTAGTGTTTGCAGGGGTGGCCCTCAGGACAGAGAACACAGTTCAAGCTGTGTACAAGGTGGGGGACTCACAATGACAGAGAACATATCACAAGGGAATGTACATGTTGGGGGGTTCGCCATGACAGAGAACATAGCACAAGGGAATGTAGAGGTTGGGGACTTTATAAGAACAGAGAACACAGAACAATGAAAGGTACAGATTAGGGGGCTCATCAGAACAGAGAGCACAGTAAAAGGAAATGTACAGGTTGGGGGGTGCTCATCATGACATAGAAGACAGCACAAGGGAATGGACAGTTTGTGGAGGCTTATGAGGACAGAGAACACAGCACAGGGAATGTACAGCTTAGGGGGGAAGCTCACCATGACAGAGAACATAGCACAAAGGAATCTACAGGTTGGGGGGCTCACCATGACAGCGATCATAGCACAAGGGAATGTACAGGTTGGGGGGGCTCACCATATCAGATAACATAGCTCAAGGCAATGTGCAGGATGGAGTGCTTACCATGACAGAGAACATAGCACAAGGGAATGCAGAATTTGGGGGGCTCACCATGACAAAGAACACAGCAGAAGGGAATGTAGATAGAGGTCGGGGGGCTCATCAGGACAGAAAACACAGCACAAGGGCTTGTACAGGTTGGGTGGGCTCATCATGACAGAGAACACAGCACAAGGGAATATACAGGTTGAAAGGGGTCACCATGACAAGTGAATGAAGAGGTTAGGGGGATAATCATAACAGTGAGTACTGCACAAGGGAATGTACAGATTGGTTGGGCTCAACAAGATAGAGAAAACAGCACAAGGGAATGTACAGGTTTAGGAGGTTGGGAGGCTGAATATGCCAGACGAAATGCACAGGTTGGGGGGCTCACCATGACAGAGGAGACAGCACAAAAGAATGCACAGATTGGGGGCATACCTCTCAACTGTACAGATTTTCACAGAATATCCAGATTTTTGCCTCATATTTTGGTCTATTTTTCATAAAATTGTAGTTTTCTGGGAAATTTGTGGCAAATCATAAAAGATTAAAGTTAGAAAATAATGACAAACATTTGAGTTTCAGACTTCACACCCTCCAGAAAATTCATGGTAATGCAAAACCTGTTATTCTATCAACTTTCTAAGTTTGTAAGAGCAATATTTAAAAATCGTCCCTATTTTTGGGCTTTTGTCCCACTTTTATGTATTACTTTGTCCAGATTTCTTGCTGTAAGAGGTTGAGAGGTATGGTTGGGGGGGGGGGGCTCATCAGGACTGGCAATACAGTACAAGGGAATCTAATGGTGGGGGCTCACGATGACAGAGAACATAGCACAGGGTATATGTGACAGAAAGGAACAGGTTGAAATTAATTTCTGTATAT
This sequence comes from Protopterus annectens, assembly GCF_019279795.1. Lineage (NCBI taxonomy): Eukaryota > Metazoa > Chordata > Ceratodontiformes > Protopteridae > Protopterus > Protopterus annectens. Next base: position 47,775,851 of record NC_056725.1, read on the forward strand.
TTTTTTCTTTAAATGTGAAATAATGTACTGCATTTTAACTAATTGTAGAGTGCACTCAGTTTGAACTCAGTTACCTGACTTGGAAAAATATATAGCTTGGCATTCATCGTTAAATGGAAGCAGAAGCAAAATATGTTAACTATGCAGCTTTGTGACATTTATTATCCATCAGCAGGTCATGATGAACTCTTGTATGCAGCTGTTTCTCTTCAAATAGGACATTTGCTATATGGGATAAGGACTGATAACAAACCAGCTTCAAAGAAAAGACATGTTACTCTGACAATTCACTAAACTGCTGATGCAGGCAGAAAAGACACTATAAAGATTGGGACTTCTTCCTTTGTATCAGGTCTTATGATTCTTCTATGATGTAGCTGAAGTTACATTTGGTGTGTAAAACTTTCATTGTTATGCTAGGTGTAAACGTCGTGTGCAGTAAACAAATGTAACAGCAGAACTGTCTCGGTATTTTCATTGAGTAAAGGTACAGACTACTGAAAAAGTGTAGTTTAACAGTGGCAAGTGCAGTCCAGTCGAAATGACCAGGGAGGTGAGCCTGAATAGGTGCCTCTCACAGTGCGACATTCGAGCACAGTCTTTCTTTGAATCGATTCTTCTCTTCCTAACTTCGTCCATTGACTGGCAGGCAAAATACTGCGGCTCAGTACAGGGCAGTACAGTATTTATCCTTCAGACGGTTGGTGAATCACGAGGTGACGAGCTTTTTACTGCTGAAAATTCATTTCACCAGCATCTAGCAAAAGGCAGCAGAGAATTTTACCACAACTGATCTTCGTGTCAAGACTGGCCACCTTGTCCTGAACATTTGTGGCAAATATTTTCTTCTGTTTTTTTTTTAACAATGAATGCAATTCATGAAAATGCCAAGAAGTGCACTCAGTCTTTTATTTTTGATGTGTCTGAACCTTATATAAATGTGTGGAATTATTTAAATACATGGTATGACCAGCATGTTAGCACCTGTAATTCTTTGTTAGGTAAAACAGATAACCCGGCATTGTGTAAGTGGATTTCTACCTGGTATGTACGTAAAGCTAAAGTGCCACAGGATACACAGAAATGTGCTATTTGCAAAAATGCTGCTTTTTGCATGACTTGTCATAAACGTATTATACAAAACCTGGAACACAACCAGGATAAAATAATGCTTGAGGCACAGAAAATGGTCACTGTTCCCATATGTCCTGTTGTAACACATTTGCAAGAGGGTGATGAAGATGTCAAAGTTTATACTTTACAGTCTGATTTGCAGGAGTTTAAAGATTAGATTACTAAAGTTAGCAGCCAGCAGGATCTTGATCTCATGGGTCATTTTCAGACTTACTGTGATAAATGGAATGGGTCTGGTAAAATGCAAAGTGACACCAGTGATTGTACACAAGAATTTTCTCATTTCTTAAAGGTTTCACAAACTGAAATTAGGACTTTTAAACAAACTGTTCAGGGCAGTAAAGCTATTGGCATGATAGAGAGATTAACAGATAAAATTGTACGTCTGGAACAAAACTATGAAAATCAGCTGGCTGATGCACACAGTGACACAGCTGTTGCTAGGCAGGAAATAGACACATTACGAGCTCAGCTGGAGACACAGGAACATGAGACTGCTAAAGCAACAGATTTAGCTAACCAAGAGCTTTTCAAATTACAAGCCCAGTTAGAAGAATATCGTTCTAAAGCATTAGATACTACTGTTACTAGTCCTGTAATAGCCTCAGCAGGCTTTTCTGCTGAAGTTTATTATTAGTCCAGGATGTTAGAAACTTTCCCTAAGTGGGATGAACAGAAGCGTATTTTTAATAACATGGTTGCATTTGAAACCTGGGTTCTTAAAACTGTAGGCACTGTGTGGAATGATACACTTGCACACTGTTTTTGTAATTTTATTCCACAATGTTTTATGGCTTATATTCAGCAAACAAAGTATCCAATAAAAACTAAACACCAAAGGATACAGCAGTATTATTAGCCTACACTAGGGGACAATCTCTTACACAGGCACTTTTAGACCAGTTTCAAATGACAGTTTGTGATTCTTTAGAAGAACAGGCTGAACATTTTCAGTTGGCATACATGCTAGTGCATGGCATTGATGAAGAAGCCATAAAGTACATCACTTCTCAAAAAGCTGTTATGCGCTACTTTTTGGATCATTTGAAAGGTGTCCCAGGGGATATCAAACTTATTTATGAGGAATCTTCAAATACACTCACAGAGTTAGTAGATAAATTACTGCGAGCACGTATTATGTGTAAAGATAATGCTATTCATAAGTAAAAAATGTGCTCCTGTTGTTAGTGAAGTGAGGGAAAAGGGGACATGGCAGATGGATTAATCAGGGACAGCAAGTCCCACAGCAGGTAACATGACAACCACGTCAAGGGCAAGTTATACAGGGGCAACAATGGGCAGCATCAGCTCCCCTAGCACTCAGTTAACTTCTCAAGTAACAGTAACTCATTCTATAGAGGGTCCTCAAAAGAGACAGCCTATTTGTTATTCCTGTAAACAGGTAGGTCATACTAAAAATGATTGTAAATATTATCGCAGATGGTGCCAAAAATAAGAGGCAATGGGTAAGTTTATTACCATAAAAAAATTTGGGAAGCCACGAATACCATGACAGCAAGATGTAATACAGCCAGAGGCACAAACACAGCATTACATTTCACAGCAATATGTGACAGAGGGTAATAGGGAACTGCAGCAGCAATCCCTATATACCACAAGCACTCAACAGCCAGTATTCCCAGTACAGCAAAGGGATGGTGTGGCACCTAGTGTCAATATACAAGGTAATGTTGTTAGTACACGGGATGTAACTGTACCTCCTGATTTTGTTCCTGACAGTTCAGTAAATCCTGCTTATCAGCAGCAAATAGCCTTGCAGCATGAACTTAATCAATCTTCTTATGTTGACTATGAAGAGGCTGAGGAAACACTGCAACTGTGTCCTTTGCAGTCCAATAATACAGAAGATTTGGGGTGGGAATTAAATCTACAATAGGGGTATGACCCCCCTACCCAAGTCTTTTTCTTGACTAACTTCAAGAAAGGGAAAGATGGACAACCACTTATTAACATTTGGGTAGAGGGGAACCTGTGGGAAAATGTTCTTCTTGATACAAGAGCGTCCGTCTCAGTGACAGGTAGGCATTTGCCTCCTGACTTATCTAAACGTACATGTATTTCAGGTTTTAATGGTTCTGGGTGCCTAGCCATAAGTAATAAACCTGTACAAATACAATTCTCCCATTTAGGGGAACCAGCGAAAGGGGTATTTTTGGTGCATAATTCTTGCACTTCCACAATTTTGGGAATGGATATATTGTCCAAAATGGGAATTGTCATAGACCTTCCTAATGGTATTATATGGCAAGGACAAGGTCCCATGTTATGTATGATTGAGGCAATACATGTATCAAACAGTTCTGAAAAGGGCCGTACTGTCAGCCCTACTAAAAATGAAATATGGTTAAAGTTAAAACAACAGTTCCCTATGTTGTGGTCTCAAGGGCCCATAAACTGCGGGAAGCTACATGAAGCAGTTTCTGTAGGAAGTGACAGAGATTTTATTCCACTGTTTCAGATACAGTATCCAATCCCAAAGGAAGCAGAGACAGACATGCAAAATTGCATACAACGATGGCTTGATGTGGGAATAATTCAAAAGGGAAATAGCCCTACAAATTCACCCATATGGCCAGTTAAAAAGAAAGATGGCACTTGCCGATTGGTTATTGATTTACGAAAAGTGAATCAATTCAGGACTCCCCGGGCTCATCTAATTCCAGGGGTCCCAGAACTAGCAGCAAGTATAAAACCACAAAGTCAGTGGTTTATGGTCATAGACTTAGCTAATGGTTTCTTTCCAGTACCACTGCAGGAAAAAGATTGGCAAAGGTTTGCCTTTACATTTTAAAATGAACAGTATGTCATGACGCGGTTACCACATGGATTCCATAACAGTCCAGTTATATTTCACCAGACAATTGGACGAATACTACAAGGTCTAGAATCTGATGATTCTGTTTTGCATTACACTGATGACATATTAATACAGTCTGAAACAGCAGAACAGCATTTAGCTAAAGTGACATAGGTCCTTCAAACAATGCAGGAGGCAGGGTTTAAGGTTAAAAGTGAAAAGGTACAATTCGTGTCACCTGAGTTAAATTTCTAGTTACTATTTTACATCCTTCCAGGCATACTCCTTGTTCAGAGAGGGTGCAGGGAATCTTGCAAATGGATAAACTGGTTACCATTCTGGATTTGCACAAATTTATGGGCATCATGAATTATAATCGGGAATTTATAGAGGATTACGCTAGTATGGCAGCTCCTCTGTATGATACGCTTTCTAGACAGAAAGAATGACCCTTTCTGGAGTGGGAATCAAAGAAAAATACAGATTTTTGTGATTTGAAGGAGGCATTGGCCAAGGCTACAGAACTAGTAGCCCCAAGTCTAACACGTCCCTTTGTGTTACTGGCAGTGGCTGAACATAACACACACTCTGTTGTTCTTTTACAGGAGTGGCCTCAGGGCTCTTATTCTCAAATGGAAAGGACTTTATTCCCCATTACATTTTGCAGTAGAAAAATGACATGTTGAGAGGGGGTACCACCTGTGCATTCAGCAATATTTGGCCATTTATTGGGGTTTAAAACAAACTGAATATCTAACAGCTTCTTCTAAAGACATCATAGTACAGACACCGCATTATGCCATACAGGCTTTGGTAAATGAGACTCAGCTAAATAAGCTGATTGATGACGGCAGTCAAGCAGTGTTTGCAAAATGGTTAGCACTATTTAGTGTCAAGCAAGTTACAATAAAGGCAGGAGATAAGTATTACTTATCTAACTTCATGGGATATAAAGGAAAACGACATGAATGCATCAGGCACATTTCAAATACAGAAAAGCCCATTCTGTCTCCTGATTTTCAGGCAGGCAGGCCATCTGTCTTTGGTGACGGTGCTTGATTGGGACAATGGACAATATCGGACAGAATTTGCAGTAGTACCAGAAAGTCATTCTATGGGACAACCAACTCTAATTCAGTTACCGGGACATATGTCTGCTCAGCGGGCTGAACTAAAAGCGGTTCTTTAAGTGTTACTGAATTTTCCACCCGTCAATATTTTTTCAGACAGTGCATACATAGTTAATTCTCTGTGGCTGCATATGTCTACATGGGCAAGGAGAGGGTTTGTTGATAACATGGGCAAACCACTCAAGCATGCTTCTGTGTTGCAGACTATTTGGGATTTGGTTCGTAGTCAGTCCCTTGTGGGTTGCTACAGTATCTTAAAAGTAAAAGCTCATCAGAAAGCTGCAAATGAGATTTTTCAGTTAAATAACTATGCTGATCAGATGACAAAAAAGGCAGCAAAGGAAGGAATGCAATTATATCCTACAGAACACCTTTTTAGTGTACCAGATAAAACCACTGAAGTACATGCCATACAGACATTTTCAGTTCAGAGCTTGCAACATGATTTGCTCCAGATCCAAACTAAGTTTGGACTACATGATGAATTAGAAAAATGTACTCTCGTGGGAGAAAGTCCAGGGCAATATTATGCAAAATGTTTTGAAGATGGTTCTAGTCTTCCTTATATTCCATACCAACAGGCACGACAGTTAGTGAAATTTAATCATCAGATATTGGGACATTTGGCTACACAAAAGTTATGGCCCATTGTAAAAAAAAAGTATTGGCATCCAAAGTTAAAGAAAATTTGTGATTTAGTGCATGCTGAATGCTTAGTATGTTTGCGGGTTAATGCTCAATTAAAAAACACAGTCACTAAGGGTAACTCCAGCGGATGGGCCTTGGTATGCCATCCAAATTGACTTTGCAGGTCCATTACCCCCAGCTAAAGGTGGGTACAGGTATCTTCTAGTGGTAGTTGATGTCTTTTCAAAGTGGGTAACAGCAATTCCTACAAAAACAATGACAGCTAATGCTACGGCGGAAGCCCTATGGAAAAACATTTTTTGTCATTGGGGATGGCCATGAGTTATCGAATCAGATAATGGGCCACAATTAGTAAACTGATGAGAGCTTTGTGTGATTTTCTTGGTATCCAGCAATGATTTCATGTTCCTAACCATCCCCAGACTAATGGGATAGTTGAAAGAATGAACAGGACTCTTAAGGAACGCCTTAAGAAAGCCTACTTGGAAAAAGGCGTAAATTGGGTAAAGCATTTGTCTGGAATCTTGCTGGGTGTCAGAGCAACTCCACACAGTAAACAGGAATTTCACCTTTTGAGGTCACGACAGGTAGGAAAATGCCTGTACAGTTACCATTCGAGCCTACTGTTAGTACAAACAGACCATTATTAGAAATTGCACAGCATCAGCAAAGGTTAAAAAATATTTCTGAATTGTGTCAAAGCCTATCAGAAATGTAAGCATTCAAATTACGGTCAAAGGATCCTGTTATGCTAGAAGAAAACCTTCCCTCTGGGACACAGGTATTAATTAAAATGTTCCAGATGGACAGTCTGTGGGATAGTAATTGGCAAGGACCTTTCGAAGTAATTGCTCAGTTAGGACCTCTACTGTACAAAGTTAAAGAAAAGAAGAAGAGCAAAATGATTCTTGTCCAAAGGGACCAGTTGAAAGCCATTAAGTGACCTCATGTTTTGTGAGTTTTTTTTGTAGTCTCACAGCAAATGCCAAGTCAAAAACAGTTGAGAAAGCAAATATCAAAACAACATTTCAGATTAGTACCACTTACGTGGAAAGGTTATATAATTCGCAGACCCAACCAAATACACGCAGGACAGACAAGGTGCACGGATTAAACCATAAATATAGCCAAAAATAGATCCAGCACCAGGAGAAGATCAAAAATTAAATTATTTTATTGTGGCAAACCCAAAAATCCATAAGCAGCAAACTGGTTTCGGATTGATAATAGCCTTCTTCATTGCATTAATATTTTGAGACAGGTCTACATATTTATATAGATATAGAGACAATGAAATTAATTACAGTCTTACATTGATTGATTGCAACCAAATTAGCTTAACTCATTGAGGCCAGGTTTGAATAATGCACCTAGCCTAATAATCAAACCTGACTCCTTTTGGTTTAAAATAGGATGCCATCATGATTTACATGATTTGTTGCATTGAATTCTGTCGATTATAGTAAATTTGAACTTTGCAGTTTTATGATTCAAAGTATGTTTATATAGAACATTGGATAACCTTTTATTTTTAATGTCACTCAAATGTTCACTGATTCTAAATATAAAGGGTCTTGATGTTTGCCCTACATAGAATCCAGAGCAAAAACAAGTAGCTAAATAGATTACCCAATCGCTACTGCAGTTCCCAAAACATCTTATGTCATAGACTCTTGATGTGTTTTTGCTAGTGAATTCCTTTGTTTTGACTATATGTGTACAAGCACTACAATGACCACAGGCAATACAGCCTGATAATTTGTCTCCAAACAAGGTAGTTTGTTGGGCTCGATGTGATGTTTATAATGGGTGAGATGTGAGTTAATTGTTCTGCCTCTGCAATATGAAAATAAACAAGTTGTGAGTAAATTGGCTAGTTTTTCATGAGCCAACAAAATGTCCCAGTGATTATTGATAATATCCCTAAACCAGTTAGTATTACATCCAAAGGTAGTTACTAGCTTAATGGGTTGTGAGATATATTTCTTGGAAATGTTTTGCCCCTATATTGTAGTAACTGACTTCTATCTTGTTGATCAGCTAAACTCCATGTCTGGTTCTAAGATTCTATCCGAGGCCTTGGGGTAAGGTGTCAAACAGTAAGAATGCAAGTTTGGAAAATAAACAATGACAATAATACTATAAACCTAGTTTGGAGTAGATGTCCGCAAAAAGTAAATTGTTTTCTCAGGCAAAGACAGCCTGACAATTTTACTTGTCCGTATAATGCTAGTTGTACTTTCGGGCACATAAACATTCCCAATAATGTTACCTTTTGGTCCATGGTTTAGGGTCATTATTACATTCGTCCAAATAGTCCTAAGGTAACCCTTGAATTTGTTTCCAAAGTTTCTATTAAATGTTGTCAAGTTCCTCTGTTTTATTTGGGAAAAAGAAATAATTCAAAGGAATATCCACCATCAATACAATGGCTAGTCTTCACCTATGTGAAGAAGTGTGGTACTCATACTATACAGGGAATTAGTATTCCTCCCAATAATACAGAGATACAACTAAATTTTACTACTGCAGTTTCTGTAATATGTACTAAAGTCACAGTCATTACAGGCCGTATACATTAGGCATATGTTCTATCAATATTAACAGGTAAACCTACCTCTGTTCATACATAACATTTGGTTAAAATCCCTTTTACCTGTACAATGGTAGGCAGAGAATACCAAAAAGTTGTAGTGCACTTTAATATCATGTTTCCAGACACAGGCAGGTGCCGATATAAGAGGGCATGGTATGATACTCTGTTAGGTGGCTTAGGCACGGGAATGGGTGCTATTAATGCAGCTGACATTGAAATTCTAACTAAACAATTAAACGTAGTGGGGGAAGATATCTCTCAGATTGTGTATTTACAAGTATTTTGGAATCCAAATATATGGAGGACCCACCTGCACAATATAAATTATCAGCAGCAATTTTTTTTAGACAATTATAATGCTATGCAGCTGCATCATTAAAATTTGGCAGTAACATGACAATTTTTGTGAATTGGATTAAGTATGCAATCTTTGTATGTGGAAATTCAGAAAAATAGAGTACAAACTGAACTTATATTATGGAATTAATATGTTTGGCGGCAATTGTTTGCCAAATGGATACCTAATACCAATTGGATTAGGTTATTCACTGAAGTAACATACTGTACTCCAAAATATTGTACAGGAATGTTTATGCATTATAATGTTACTGATGCAACTATTATGTGTCAATTTACTGTGTTACCTATGATATTCCTCGTACCAGGAGGATATGAGTATTGGTTGCCACAATTTGAAGGTAATTATATAGATATGAAGGGAAAAACACATAGAAATTGAGTAATGTATCCAGACTCAAAATGGGCTAATTTGTGGGCAGCATTCACCTGTCTATGAACCATGCTACTGCAGCATTCTGTTAATTTGTGTAAATGGACTATTATGCCTTCTTCTTTTCAAATGTTTATAGAAGTGGCTCCTCAGTTTATTTGTCTGGTTACAGATCACGATGTAGGTCATATCTTAAAGTTACCTTTTGTAGGATGTTTATTACATGGTAATTTCCTTAAATGGAATAATAAAAGTTGTGTGTTCACCGAACCTATAGAAGAAAATGTTTCCAAGAATTGGTATTATGATTCAATACAGTTTCCCAATATAGAAATAAAAATCGTAGAACCACAAACTGCAGACCAGCAACACGAAATAAAGGAAAAAAGATTTAATGAAATCCAAATCACATGAAACTTCTCTAGCGCCTCGGCCACTTGCCTTTAACAGAGTATATCTCACCATATACATCAAATATATTTATATATTTAACAATGCTCATATTAATCAATTAATTAAAACATTAAACAATAAAACCTTAAAGGTATAACATTCACACAAAACTTTTCCATACACATTTTTGATTAAGTCCCACAGGGCTCATTGTATTGAATTTCAAAATCAAAAATGCTTCCTTTTTTCTTAAAATATATTTAATTTGTTGTTCATTCATAAACCTACTATTCACAATACTATCTAAAACTGTTACTACTAGCCCATCTGGGCTCCCCTTATGGTACTTATTAAAATGTATAGCTACAGGACTAGTCTGTTTATTATTTTTAATGTCCCTAATATGTTCCTTTATTCTACATGAGAATTGTCTTTTAGTTTCTCCAATATAAAATTTGTTACATTGGCATTTAAGTCCATATATAACTTTTTCAGTTTTACAATTAAAATATCCATTAGTTTGAAAATCAATACCATTAATTTTAGTGAAATTCCCACTAATATATTTACAAATACTACACCTTCCACATGCTACTGTACCTCTTATATCAATTGTTTTCCAATATAACTGTATCTTTGAATAATTAAAAAAAAACATAATAAACGATACTAAAATTCTCAGAGAATATCTGGAAAAAAGAAATAAAAGCATTCTCTATTATGAGGCATAAAGCATCATTGCAAAAAATAAACTATTTAGTTTGGCTGAAAAAAACAAAAACGACACTGCCCACAATTGGTGGGATATATTTGCTGGTTGGTCAAATTCGGGAAAAAAAATGTTAAATTAGTTAATACTTCCTGTACTAGTAGTGTTAGGCATTATGGTCATACTAACCATCTGGAATTGCTACATAAGTTGCCATTTGCGAAAAACATATTCAGCAGATCATTATGGTTAACCTAAATAAACTGGAAAAGGTTTCAATGCGTGCAACTGAAGAAAAAGTTGAAAATGAAGAGTCATTTTCTGCCTTTTAAATAAAGAGAGGGAATTGTGAGAGAAAGGAACAGGTCGAAAAGAATTTCTGTATATTTTTTCTTTAAATGTGAAACAATGTTCTGAATTTTAGCTAATTGTAGAGTGCACTCAGTTTGAACTCAGTTACCTGACTTGGAAAATTATATAGCTTGGCATTCATCGTTAAATGGAAGCAGAAGCAAAATATGTTAACTATGCAGCTTTGTGACATTTATTATCCACCAGCAGGTCATGATGAACTCATCTATGCAGCTGTTTCTCTTCAAATAGGACATTTGATGTATGGGATAAGGACTGATAACAAACCAGCTTCAAAGAAAAGACACGTTACTCTGACAATTCACTTAACTGCTGATGCAGGCAGAAAAGAAACTATAAAGATTGGGACTTCTTCCTTTGTATCAGGTCTTTTGATTCTTCTATGATGTAGCTGAAGTTACATTTGGTGTGTAAAACTTTCATTGTTATGCTAGGTGTAAACCTCATGTGCAGTAAATGAATGTCGTAACAGCAGAACTGTCTCAGTGTTTTCATTGAGTAAAGGTACAGACTACCAAAAAAATGTAGTTTAACAGTTTTTAACAGGGGGAACTCACTATGACAGAGAGCATAGCAGAATAGAATGAACATGATGGGGGGCTCATTATGACAGAGAACATAGCACAAGCAAATGTACAGATTGGGGGGGGTCTAATCATGGCAGACAACACAGCACAATGGAATGTAGTGGGTGGTGATTTCATCAGGAGAGAGAAAACAGCACAAGGGAATGTACAGGTTTAGGAGGCTCATCATGACAGCAAACACAGCAAAAGAGAACTTACTAGTTGGAGGGGCTCACCATGACAGAAAAGAAAGCACAAAGGGGATGTAGAGGATGGGGGGCTCACCATGACAGAGAACATAGCACAAGGGAATGTACAAATTAGGGGGCTCATCAGGAAAAAGAACACAGCAGAAGGGAGTTTATAGGTTGAGGGATGCTCATCATGACATAGAAAACAGCACAAGAGAATGAACAGGTTGGCGTGCATCAGGAGATAAAAACAGCAGAAGGGAAAGAACAGGTTGGGGGGGGGCTCATCATGACAGAGAACACAGCACAAGGGAATGCATAGGTTGGGGTGGCTTATCAGGACTGGCAATAGAGTACAAGGGAATTTAATGGTGTGGAGCTCACGATGAGAGAGAACATAGTACAAGGTAATGTAGAAGTTGGGGGAGCTTAGAACACAGCAAAATGGAATGTATAGGTTGGGGGTTCATCAAAACAGAAAGCACACCACAAGGAAATGTACACATTGGGAGGATCATCAAAGCACAAAGGAATGAGCAGGTTGGGAGGCTCATCATGACAGAAAACACAGCATGAGGGAATGTACAGGTATAGAGGCTGACCAGGACAGAGAGAGTACTCCACAACGGAATGTACAGGTTGGGGGTGGGGGCTCACCATGACAGAGAACATAGCACAAGGGTGTAAAGAAATTGCAGGGGCTCACCATGACAAATAACATAGCACAAGGGAATGTACAGGTTGGGGAGCTCACCATGAAAGAGAATGTAGCACAATGAAATATACAGGTGGGGGTGCATCATGACAGAGGACACAGTGCAAGGGAATGTGCATGTTGTTGGACTCACCATGACAGACAAGATAGCAGAAGGGAATGAACATGATCGGGGGCTCATTATGACAGAGAATATAGCACAAGCAAATGTAAAATGTACAGTTTGGGGGTCTGATCGTGACAGAGAACACAGCACAATGAATGTAGAGGATGGTGGTTTCATCAGGAGAGAGAACACAGCACAAGGGAATGAACAGGTTGGGGGGCTCATCATGATAGAGAACATAGCACAAGAGAATGTACTGGTTTGTGGGGCTCATCATGACAGAGAACACAGCACAGCACAAGGGAATGTACAGGTGGAAGAGGCACATCACGACAGTGAACACAGCAGAAGGTAATGTAGAGAGCCTGGAGGGCTCACTGTGACAGGGAACAAGTAGAAAGGGAATGCAAAGGGTGAGGGGGCACATCAGGAAAGAGAACACAGCAGAAGGGAATGTACAGCTTGGGGGACTCATCATGACAGAGAACATAGCACATGAGAATGTACAGGTTGGGGTTGCTTATCAGGACATAGAACACAGCACAAGGAAATAAACAGGTTGGGGGCACATCATGACAGAAAAAGAGCAGAAGGGAAAGAAAAGGTTGGGGGGAATCATCCTGGTAGAGAACAAAGCACAAGGGAATGTACAGGTTTAGGAGGCTGGTCAGGACAGCAAACACAGCACCAGAAAAATACAGGTTGGCGGGGCTCACCATGACAGAGAAGAAACACAACAGGAATGTACGGGATGGGGGAGCTCACCATGATAAACAACATAGCACAAGGAAATGTACAATTTGGGAGTACTCATCATGACATAGAATGCAGCACAAGGGAATTAACAGGTTGGGGGGAGCATCAGAAGATAAAAACTGCAGAAGGGAAAGAACAGGTTGGGGCGGCATCCTGTCAGAGAACACAGCACAAGGGAATGAATAGGTTTGGGGGAGGCACATAATGACAAAAAACATAGCACAAGGTAATGTAGCAGTTGGGGGAGCTTATAATAACAGAGGACACAGCACAATGGAATGTATATGTTGGGGATTGATCACGACAGACAGCATAGCACAAGGAAATGTATACAATGGGGGTTATTCAAAGCACAATTGAATGAACAGGCTGGGAGGTTCATCATGACACAGAACCTAGCATGAGGGAACATACAGGTATAGGGGCTCACCAGGACAGAGAGCACAGCACAAGGGTATGTACAGGTTGGGGGGGGCTCACCATGACATTGAACATAGCGCAAATAAATATACAGTTTGGTGGGGGGTACCTCAGGACACAGAACACAGCACAAGAGAAAGTACAGGTTGGGAGGGACTCATCAGGACAGAGAATACAGCAAAAGAAATGTACAGCTTGGGGGACTCATCATGAGAAAGATCACAGCACAAGGGAATGTACAGGTCAGAGGCTCACCATGAGACAGACCATAGCACAAGAGGAATGTACAAGTTGGGAGAGGGTTTCACCAAGACAGAGAACACAACATAATAGAATGTACAGGTTGTCAGGCTCATCAGGACAAAAAACAAAGCAGAGGGGATTGTACTGGTTGGGTGGACTCACCATGACACAGAACAAGGCATAAAGGAATGTACAGATTGAGGGGGTCACCATGACAGAGAACACAGCACAAGGAAATTAACAGGATGGGTGTCTCATCATGACATAGAACACAGCACAAAATAATGTACAGTTTCTCATTATGACAGAAAAGATTGCACATAGGAATATACAGGTTGGGGGGGCTCATCAGGACAGAGAATACAGGACATGGGAATGTACAGGTTAAAGGAGGCTCATCAGGCCATAGAATACAACGCAAGTAATGTACAGGTTGGCGGCTCAACAGGACAGAAAATACAGCACAAGGGAATTTACAGTCTAGCAGGGTCTCATCAGGGCTGGGAACACAACACAGGGGTATACACATGTTGGGGAGTTTATCAGGACAGAGAACATGCACAAGGGAATGTACAGGTTGAGGCAGTGGTCATCATGATAGTGAACATCACACAAGGGAATATACAGGATGAGTGGGCACATAAGGATAGAGAACACAGCACAAGGTAATGTAAAGGCTGGAGGAGGGCTCACCATGTAAAAGAACCCAACACATGGGAATATTCAGATTGATGGGGGCTCATCAGGAAAGAAGATATAGCACAAGGGAATTTACAGGCTGGCAGGGTCTCAGTGCAGAGAACACAGCAGAATGGAATATACAGTTGGGTGAACTCATGACAGAGAACACAACACAAGGGCATGTACATGTCAGGGGGCTCAACAGGACAGAAAATACAGCACAAGGGAACTTGCAGACTGAGAGGGTCCCATCAGGGCAGAGAATATAACCCAAGGGTATGCACAAGTTGGGGGATTTATCAGGACAGAGAACAAAGCACAAGGAAATGTACAGGTTGCAGGGGCTGATCAGGTGATAAAAAAAACAGTACCAGGGAAAGAAAGTGTTAGGGTGCTCATACTGACAGAGAACATAGTAGAAAGGAATGTCCAAGTTGGGGTACTCATCATGACATAGAAGATAGAACAAGGGAATGAACAGTTTGGGGGTTCATCATCACAGATAATGTAGCACAAGGGAATGTACAGGTTGGGGGCTCTGATCATGACAGAGAACACACCACAAAGGAATGAACAGGTTGGGGGGCTCATCATGACAAAAACATAGAACAAGGATATGTACAGGTTGGGGATTAATCAGGAAAAAGGACATTACAAAGGAATGTAGTAGTTGGAGGGGCTCATCAAGATGGAAAACATAGTAGAAGGGAATGCACAAGTTGGTGGGGCTCATCAGGACACAGAACACAGCACAAAGTAATGTACAGGGTGGGGGGCTCACCATGACAGAGAACACAGCACAAGGGAATGTACACATTGGGGGCTCACCATGACAGAGAACAAAGCACAAGGGAATGTATAGGTTGGGGGGGGACTCATCATGACAGAGAACATAGTACAAGGGAATGTAGAGGTTGGGTAGCATATAAGAGCAGAGAGCACAGCACAAGGAGATGTGCAGGATGGGGTGACTCATGACTCATAATGATAGAGAAGACAGCACAAGGGAATGGACAGGTTGGGGAGGGGGACTCACCATAGCACAGAACATAGCACAAGGGAATGCAGAATATGGAGGACTCACCATGACAAGGAACACAGAAAAAGGGAATGTATAAGTTTGGTGGGTTACTAAAACAGAGAACACAGCACAAGGGAATGTAGAAATCTAGGGGATCATCAGGACAGACAACACAGCACAAGGGAATGTACAGGTTGAGGCACTCATCATGACAAAGAACATTGCAAAAGGATATGCAGAGGTTGGGGATCATCAGGACAGGGAACACAGCACAAAGGAATGTATAGGTTGGGGGGCTCATCATAAGTGTGAGCACTGCACAACGGAATGTACAGGTTGGTTTGGCTCATCAGGATAGAGAACACAGCACAAGGGAATCTAAAGGTTAGGGGGCTGAACATAGCCATAAAAGATAACACAAGGGAATGCACAGGTTGGAGGGCTCACCATGACAGAGGGGAAAGAACAAGGAAATTAAATGGGTGGGGGATCTTCATAAAAGAGAACATAATACAATTTAATACACAGGTGGGGGTTGCATCATGACAGACGACATAGCACAAGGGAATGTACATGTTGGGGGACTAACATGACAGAGAACATAGCAGAAGGGAATGAACATGATGGGGGGCCCATTATGACATAGAACATAGCACAAGCAAATGTACAGTTTGGGGGGTCTGATCATGATAGAGAACACAGCACAACAGAATGTAGAGGTTGGTGGTTTCATCAGGACAGCAAAAAAAGCACAAGAAAATGTACAGGTTAGGGGGGCTCACCATGACAGAGAACATAGCACAAGGGAATGCACAAGTTTAGGGGGAACATCAGGAAACGGAACACAGAAGAAGGGAATGTACAAGTTGAGGGGGCACATCAGGAAAGAGAACACAGCAAAAGGGAATGTACAGCTTAAGGGTGCTCATCACGACATGGAACGCAGCACAAGGGAATTAACAGGTTGGGGGGTGCATCAGAAGATAAAAACAGCAGAAGGGAAAGAACAGGTTGGGGGGGGAGGTCATCCTGCCAGAGAACACAGCACAAGAGAATGGGCTCATCATGACAGAGAACACAGCACACGGGAATGAACAGGTTTGGGGCCTCGTAATGACAAAAAAACATAGCACAAGGTAATGTAGAGGTTGGGGGAGCTTATAACAACAGAGAACACAGCACAAAGAAATGTGCAGGTTGGGGGTTCATCAAGACAGACAGCACAGCACAAGGAAATGTACACATTGGGCAGGTTCATCAAAGCATAAAGGAATAAACAGGTTGGGAGGCTCACCATGACAGAGAACACAGCATCCTTCAAACCATCTAGTACAACGGAGATCTAAGGAAAGACTGCAACGATGTCTAATCGACAATGCTAATCCATTAGCAAACTGTGAGTTTAATTCTTTGGCATCTGAAAATGTAACGAATAATATTGACATTGAGAGACTAGATTCAGCGCTCAATACGCTTGAATTTGAGCTGCTGAAACTGAAACGTCTACAAATGCAGCGTTACCATTTTGAGGTGTGCATTAGCAAAAGGGTAATTCCAAGGGGACTAAGAGTTCTCAAAATGCCAACCACTAGAGAAACATATCCAGAGCTACTAAGACGTTGGCAGCAGCTCAACATTGAGCCGAGTATAAACTACATGAAACTTTTAATTGAATTTTTTCAGCCAGAAGAACAAACTTTGATTGAATCTATTGCATGTAAACAAACTGAATTGTATAAGGATTTTAATGAAACATTAGTCGATACTAAATTAGAAAGAATTATTGACAATGTTATGTTGTTTGAAAAAAGGCTCATAGAGCAAAAGAAACATAAATTAACAAGAGATATTTATGATTTTTCAAACGGCCAGGTCTTTACCTGGCCCAGATTCAATTCTGGTAATTCTACAGTTAGTAATGATGCAATTAATAGAAATGTAAGACATTCTGAAGTCACACAACTAGAGAATATTGTTTCTGCTTCAGATACAAGTGTATCTACAAATTTGTCTGATGATGTCCTATACACAAGGACGAAAACGCAGGTTGATCTTTGGTTTTAAAGGCGTTAACAACAGATTTTCGTGTTTTTTATTTTGGTCTGTTTTTACCATTGTTTGAATAAACTACTTGGACGGAGTTCGAACGCTTTCTGGCACTGTTTTTTATACTTTATTAGTTCATTTGGAGTGCTGGGACCTGGTTTGGTGTTTATCTACAAATTTAGATACCCATGTAGATACACATAATGCTCTAGATAGGGTAGAAACAACCTCATCAGTATTAGTTGATAATAGAGAAACAGGATGTTCATTAAACACAACTGATACGAATATATCTAATATAGGCCCTAGTCGACAAGAACAGGTGGTACGCAGTAAAACACGTAATGTACCGATTAATGCTAAAGAAGGAGAAATACCTCATCCTTTCCCTATAGCAGATGCTCGCTTGAAAGGAAGAGATCGCTCTAGGAGCAGGGGCAGACAAAAGAGAAAGGAACATACCAGCGAACTAAGGGAACCTACTATCAAGAAAATGTGGGAGAAGTTAACCTAGTGCATAATTTATCCCACAGGCATCTAGACAAATATGATCTAGAAGTATTGAACAGAGGTCTCTCTTTTGTACCCTCTAAAGTTAGCAATATCACTGACTCTATTTTAGATTTGAAAATGTTTACTAGAAACTTACAACTGAAAGTTACGTTCTCAAATCAAAGCACAAATAGTCATATTCCTGTTATTAAGAAGCCTAGTTTGATGGTACCCAATCTATATCCAACTATAGAAATTTTCAGTAGGGCTGTAGAGAATTAACTTTATTTAAGGCAAGAAAATATGAATAAATCTAGATGCATAAGAAATAATTTAACATCAAAGCAATCTAATGCCTTACATATGTTGGCTAATGACAATAATATAACTGTTAGACCTGCTGACAAGGGCGGCCCCATAGTGGTATTTGACAGAATTGACTATAATCAGAGAATGATAGAGATGTTAAATGATCAAGATCATTACAAAATCTTACGATATGAAGAAGTAATAAACACTGTGAATAATGTGTATAGTAGCCTTGATGAAATGTATAAAATGGGGCTGTTGGAATATTGTTTATATGATTATTTAGTCCTTGAGGATCCCACCATTCCAATCATTAGGGGCCTCCCTAAGATTCACAAAAATTTCAGTAACCCACCCATGAGACCGATTGTTTCAGGTAGGGGGTGGGTTACTGAAAATATATCTTTTTACTTGGAAAAAATTCTTAAACCATTTGTGTCAGCTAACAGTATTATATTGAAAGATTCGAAAGAATTTCTTCTAGATTTTTATGAAGTCAGCAAGCCACTGATTAATAATGCTGATTTACTACTTGTAACTATTGATGTGAAATCCTTATTCACCAACATACCTAATAACTTAGGTTTAGAGTATTTACATGCATATTTGAGTAACTGCTCTGATTTATTTAGAAGTAGTATAGATTTTTTAAGTAGTTTAATGAAAATTGTCCTGGAAAGTAATATATTTCTGTTTCAGAACAACTACTATTTACAGAAAGATGGCGTAGCTATGGGCACCTCCTGTGTCAATAGCTACACCAATCTTGTTATGGCCTTTTGGGAACAAGAAAAAATGCTACAACTAGATAGTTTAAAAAAACATGTTTTATTCTATAAAAGATTTGTTGACGACCTTTTTTTATTGTGGGATGGAACTATGGAAGAACTTAATGATTTTGCTATGCAAGTTGATGAACTGACTCCATTTTTGAAATTTACCATGAGTTATTCTGCTAGTAAAATAGCTTTTCTGGATGTCAATATATGGTGTCTTTCCAATGGTTATTTTAATACAAGCATACACAGGAAAGAATGTAGTAGGAATAATTTGTTGTTTAGGGACAGTATGCACCCCCCACATGTTTTTAGAAATGTCCTGAAGGGCCAAGGTATGAGGATTTCCAGACTGAACCCAGATAATAATGATTTTAAAAAAGAGTTATTGGAGTTAGAGAATAGATTTTGTCAAAGAAACTACACTCCCAAAGAAATTAGCAAGGCATTTAAGGAAGTAGAAGCACTGCGACAAGAAAGAGCTAGTCCTATATTCTCTGATGAAGGTTTGAATGAATATAGACTAAAGACTAAAAACGAAATTATTAAGAAAAAAAGTGCAGTTAGATTTACATTATATTATACGCAGGACATCTATCATATAAAACAACCCATATAGAAATATTGGGACCTCCTGAAATTGGATCCTGAGGTCTCCAAACATGTTGAAACAGCACCAAAATTTGCGTATAAAAATAAGAAAAATTTGCATAAAATATTATGTTGCTCAGAGACTAAGAACAACGTCACCTCAATGGTATATAATGGACTGAAACCCTGTAATAAATGTAATTTCTGTGGTTTTCTAACAGATATGTATGTATTTATACATCCAATAACAGGTGAATATTATAATATTAGAGTAAATGCAACTTGTGAGACTAAACACCTAGTATATATTGCTACATGTTCAAGCTGTCCGTCCTATTATATAGGTAAAACGGACAGAATGCTCAAGGAGCGTATTAGGGAACATCTTTATCAAATTCATATAAAATCAGAGGTGAATGCATTATCAAAACATGTTATAAACACAAATGAAGAACATAAATTTCTATTTTCAGTTTTACAAGTAGTAGTTCCCAATACACGTGGTGGAGACATTAAAAATCATACAGAGTCCACAGAGACACAATGGATAATTAAAACCAGGGCTCACCTGCCGCCAGGCTTGAATGATCAAGTCCCATTAAAGCCAATATTAAAGAATAGGAGACATAGAATTTAATTTAGATAATTATTATTTATACTATTTATTATTATGTTTAAATTGTTATGTTTATGTATGTTACAAATTCATAAATATTATTAAATATATATATTTTTGTAGATATTAAATTAAATACATTTTTAACATAAAAAAAAATATTTTTACATTATAAGGCTTTATTTGATTATAATTATTCCATAGCAGATTAGGTTAGAACAACATTAGTGTCTGTTTTGAGGTCTGAATCTGACTGTTTAAATGTATGATTTTCATGTCATGTAGTATATCACTTTTAGACTGGCTAAGATTTTAATTGTTTTTAAAACTGCTCATAATTGTGTCAATTAATCAATTGTTATTTAGTATATATAGTTGAACTTGTTTTAATGAGCGCATTATGGTTTGAAAAAGCTGTTTGCGAAAGCGCTTACCTGTCCATGGATTAAACTATTGTCTGCTGTTCATACGCCTGATTTTATATTGTGGATTCTTTACTACTTGTTTGCAACTATCTATGACTGCAAAGTCTGAGCTTTATATTTGGGAAGGTCTGAAGAGACTCCTTTTGGTTTGCAATACGAAGTGAACTGGTCTGAATGGACATTTTTTGCTTTCAAGAAGGTGTGTCTTCTATCAAATAACTAAGTTTGCTTAAAAGTTCTCCGTGGATAGACTACCAGCTGTTTCTGATATTTATTTTTTAGACTGGCTATTTTATTGCTGGTTGTCTTGTGCTTGCCGTGGGCTTACATATTTTATTATAAAAAATATACAGTTTGATGGGGGGGCATCTCAGGACAGTGAACACAGCACAAGGGAAAGTACAGGTTTAGAGGGCCTCATCAGGACAGAGAACAAAGCAAAAGGAATGTACAGTTTGGGGGGGGCTCACCATGACAGAGACCACAGCACAAGGGAATGTAAAGGTGGGGGCTCATCATGACAGAGATCATATCCCAAGGGAGTGTAGAATATGGTGGGGTCATCACGACTAAGAACATAACACAAAGGAATGTACAAGTTGAGGGGGTTCACCAGGACAGAGAGCACAACACAAGGGAATGTGCAGGTTGGCACGCTCATCAAGACAGAAAACACAGTACAAGGGATTGTACTGGTTGGGTGGACTGATCATGACAGAGAATGCAGCACAAGGGAATGTACAAGTAGGCAGGCTCATCAGGACAGAAAACACAGCACTAGGGATTGTACTGGCTGGGTGGGCTTACCATGACAGAGAACACAGCACAAGGGAATGAACAGGATGGGTGAGTCATCATGAGATAGAACACAGCACAAAATAATGTACAGTTTTGGGGTGGCTCACTATGTCAGAGAAGACTGCACATCGGAATGTACAGGTTGGGGAGCTTATCAGGCCAGAGAACACAGCACAAGGGAATGTACAGGTCTGGGGGGGTGCTCATTATGACAGTGAACACTGCACAAGGGAATATACAGGTTGGGTGGGCACATCAGGACAGAGAACACAGCACAAGGGAATGTAAAGGCTGGGGGAGGGATCACCATGTAAGAGAACACAGTACATTGGAATGTTCAGGTTGATGGAAGCTCATCAGGCCAGAGAACACAACACAAGGGGAATGTACAGGTTGGGGGCCTCAACAGGACAGAATGCACAGCACAAGGGAATTTACAGGCTGGCAGGGTCTCATCAGGGCAGAGAACACAGTAGAAGAGTGTGCAGAGTTTTGGAGGTTTAAAAGGACAGAGACCACACACAAGGTAATGTACAGGTTGGGGGGCTGAGGTTGATAAAGACAGAGAACAAAGCACAAGGGTATGAACAGGTTGGGGGGGCTGAGGCTGATAAAGGCAGAGAACAAAGCACAAGGGTATGACCAGGTTGGGGGGCTCATCATGACAGAGAACATAGCATGAGGGAATGTACAGGTTGAAGATGCTCATCAGGAAAGAGAACACAGCACAAGGGAATGTGCAGGTTGAGGGAAACATCAGGAGATAAAAACAGCACAAGGGAAAGAACAGTTTGGGGCTCATCCAGGTAGAGAACACAGCAGAAGGGAATATACAGGTTAAGGAGGCTCATCAGGACAGCAAACACAGCACATGGGAATGTACAGGTTGGGGGGCTTACCATGATGGAGAAAAAAGCACAAAGGGAATGTAAAGGGTGTGGGGGGGGGCTCACCATGACAGAACATAGCCCAAAGGGAAAATATATGTTGGGGGCTCAGAATGACAGAGAACACAGCACAATGAATGTACAAGTCAGGGGTGTAATCAGGAAAGAGAACACAGCAAAAGGGAATGTACAGGTTTGGGGTGCTGATCAGGACATAGAACTCGGCACAAGAGAATGAACAAGTTGGGGGTGCATCAGGAAATAAACACAGCAGAAGGGAAGAACAGGTTGGGGGACTCATCCTGTCAGAGAACATAGCACAAGGGAATGGACTCTTGCCAGAGAACAGAGCACAAGGGAATATACAGGTTTGGGGGGGCTCATCATGACAGAGAACATAGCACAAAGGAATGTAGAGGTTGAGAATGCCTGTAATAACAGAGAACACAGCACAATGGAATTACAGGTTGGGGGTTCATCAAGACAAAGAGCACAGCACAAGAAAATGTACACATTGGGGGACTCATCAAATCACAAGGGAATGAACAGATTGGGAGGCTCATCATAAAAGAGAGCATAGCACAAGGGAAGGTACAGGTATAAGGGCGCATCAGGACACAGAGCATACCACAAGAGAATGTGCAGGTTGGAGGGGCTCACCGTGACACAGAATATAGCACAAAGGAATATACAGTTTGGTGGGGGTGCACCTAGGACAGAGAACAGAGCACAAAGGAAAATATAAGTTGGGAGGGGCTCATCAGTGCAGAGAACACAGCAGATGGAATGTACAGCTTGGGGAGCTTCACCACTACAGAGACCACAGCACAAGGGAATGTATAGGTGGGGGGGGGGGGCTCACCATGACAGACATCATAGCATAAAGGAGAGCAGAATTTGGGGGGGGGGATTCACCATGACTAAGAACATAGCACAAGGGACAGAGAACACAGGACAAGGGGAAAGTACAAGTTGGTAGGCTCATCAGGATAGAAAACACACCACAAGGGATGGTACTGGTTTGGTAGGCTCACTATGGCAGAGAACACAGCAAAAGCAATGTACAGATTGTGAGGGTCACCATGACAGAGAAAACAGCACAAGGGAATGAACAGGATGGGTGACTCATCATGACATAGAACACAACACAAAATAACAGGTTTGGAGGGGGTCATCAGGAAAGACAACACAGCACAAGATAATGTACAAGTTTTTTGGGGGGATGCTCATTATGACAGTGAACACCACACAAGGGAATACACAGGTTGGGTGGGCACATTAAGACAGAGAACACAGCACAAGGGAATGTAAAGCCTGGGAGAGGGCTCACCATGTAAGAGAACACAGCACACGGGAATGTACTGGTTGGTGGAGGCTCATCAGAACAGGGAACCCAGCACAAGAGAGTACACAGGTTGGGGGGCTCATCATGACAGACAACACAGCATAAGGGAATGTACAGGTTGGAGGGGGCTCATCAAGAGAAAAAACAGCACAAAGCAATAAACAGGTTGGGGTATCATTAGGAGAAAGAAGATAAAAGGGAGTGCACAGGTTGGTGGGGGCTCATCCTGACTGAGAAGATAGCAAAAAGAAATGTACAGGTTGGGGAGGGCTCATCATGTAGCGAAGACAGAACAAAGGATTGAACAGGTCTGGGGCAGCCCATTGTGATAGAGAACATAACAGAAGGGAATATACAGTTTGGCTGGGTGCTCATCAGGACAGAGAACATAGCACAAGGGAATGTATAGGTTGGGGGCTCATCAGGATACAGAACACAGCATAAGGGAATGTACAGGTTGCAGGGCTCAGCATGACAGAGGCCATAACAAAAGAATATTAATAGGTACAGGCTGAGGGGGCTCATTATGACAAGAGAATGTACAGTTTTGGTGGGATACACCATGACAGAGAACATAGCACAGAGGAAGTACAGTTTGGTGGAGAGGCTCTTCAGGAAAAAGAACTCAGCACAAAGGAAAGTACAGGTTGGGAGTGGGTCATCAGGATAAAGAACTCCCCAAAAGGGAACATACAGGTTGGGGCAGGCTTGTCAGGACAGAGAACACAGCACATGTGAATGAACAGGTTGGGGGAGGTTCATCATGACAGAGAACACAGCAGAATGGAATGCACAGATTGGGGGGCTCATCAGTGCAGAGAACACAGTACAAAGGAATGTACAGGTTGGGACTCATCGTGACAGAGAACATAGCACAAGTGAATGTACTGGTTTGGTGGGGCTCATCATGTCAGAGAACATAGCACAAGTGAATGTACTGGTTTGTGGGGCTCATCATGACACAGAACACAGTACAAGGGAATGTACAGCTTGAAGAAGCTAACTAGGACAGTGAACATAGCACAAGGGAATGTAGAGGTCCGGGGGGGCCCACCATGACAGGGAAAAAAGCATGAAGAGAATGTACAGGGTAACAGGGCTCATCAGGAAACAGAACACAGCCGAAGGGAATGTAGGGGTTGGGGGCACTCATCATGAGAGAGAACATAGCACAAGGGAATGTACAGGTTGGGGGTGCTCATCAGGACATAGAATAGAGCACAAGGGAATGAACAGGTTGGAGGCTGCATCAAGAGATAAAAAGAGCACAAGGGAAAGAACAAGTTGGGGGGACTCATCTTGGAAGAGAACATAGCAGAAAGGAATATACAGCTTAAGGAGACTCATCAGGACTGGGAACACAGCACAAGACAACATACAGTTTGGGGAAGGCTCACCATGATGGAGAACAAAGCACAAAGGAAATGTACAGGGTGGGCTGGCTCACCATGACAGAGAACATAGCACAAAGGGAATATATAGGTTGAGGGGCTCCCCATGACAGAGAACACAGCACAAGGGAATGTACAAGTTGTGGGATAATCATGAAAGAGAACACAGCACAAAATAGTGTACAGTTTGGGGGGCTCAATATGACAGAGAAGATTGCACATTGGAATGTACAGATTGTGAGGGCTTATCAGGACAGAGAACACAGCACAAGGGAATTTTATAGATTGGGGGGCTGACCTTGATAAAGAATATAGCACAGTGGAATGTGCAGGTGGGGGGGGCTCATCAGGACAGATAAAATAGCACAAGGGAATTGAACAGGAGGCTCATCAGGCAGAGACCACAGCACAAGGGAATGACCATGATTGGTGGGACTCATCATGACAGACAGCACAGCACGAGGGAATTGTACAAGTTGTGTGGCTCATCATGACAGAAAACACAGCACAAGGGAATGTATGGGAATGGGGACTGAACATGACACAGAACACAGCACAAGGAAATGTACAGGTTGGGGGGGGCTCATCACTAGAGAGAACATATCACATGTGAATATACAGGCTCGATGGGTGGTCACCATGACAAAGAATACAGCACAATGGAATGAAGAGGGTGGGGGGCTCATCATGACAGAGAACATACCACAAACAGAAGTACAGGTTGGGGGGTTTGATCATGATAGAGAACACAGCATAAGGGAATGCACAGTTTGTGGGACTCACCATGATATAGAACACAGCACAAAATAATGTACAGCTTGGGAGTGGTCACTGAACATAGCCGCATACAGGTTGGAGGGGCTCATTATGGCAGAAAATACAGCACAAGGGAATGTACAGGTTGGGAGGGAGGTCAACAGGACAGAGACCACAGCACAAAGGAATGTATAGGTTGGGGGTAGGCTCATCATTTGAGAGAAAGAAGCATAAGGGAATGTACAGGTTTGGGGGGTCACCAGGTCACCATGAGAAAGACCACAGCATAAGAGAATGTACAGGCTTGAGGGGTGGTCATCATGACAGACAACACAACACAAGGGAATGACCATGTTGAATGGACTCATAATGACAGAGCCAGAGCCCTGCATAAGGGATTGTACAGGTTGAGGGGCTCAGAATGGCAGAAAACGCAGCACAAGGTAATGCACAGGCTGGTGGGGCTCACCATGAGAGAGAACATGGCACAATGGAATGTACAGGTTGGTGGGGTTCAACATGACATAAGAGACAGCACAAGGGAATGTACATGTTGGGAGGCTCAACAGGACAGAGAACACAGCACAAGGGAATGAAGAGGATGGGGGGGGCTCATTATGACAGCAAACACAGCACAAAATAATATACAGTTTGGGGATGGTGCTCACCAGGACAGAGAACACTGCACATAACAGCATACAGGTTGGAGGGACTCATAATGGCAGAGAACACAGCACAAGGGAATGTACAGGTTGGGAGGGGATCATTAGGGCAGAGAACACAGCACAAGTGTTTGTACAGGTTGAGGGGGTCACCAGGAGAGAGACCACAGCACAAGGGAATGTACAGGTTGGGGGGTCACTATGACACAGAACATAGCACAATGAAATTTACAGGTGGGGGGGGTCTCACCATGACACAGAACATAGCACGGCAGAATGTACAGGCTGGGGGTTTCATATGGACAAAGCACATATCACAAGGGAATGTACAGGTTGGGGGACCATCATGACAGAAAACAGCACAGGTAATGCTCAGTTTGGGGGATAGCTCACCATGACAGAGAACATAGCACAATGGAATGTAAAGATTGGGGGTGGGGGTTATCCTGAGAGAGAACATAGCACAAGGGAATTTACAGGCTGGGGTGCTCACCATGAAAGAGAAAATAGCACAAGGGTATGTACAGGTTGGGGAGGTCTCATCATGACAGAGAACATACTACAGTGGAATGTACAGGTTGGAGGGCTCATCATGACAGAGAACATAGCACAATGGAATGTGCAGGTTGGAGGGATCATCATGACAGAGAAGACAGCACAAGGGAGTTAACAGTTTGAGGGGGCTAACTATGGTAGAGAACACAGTACAATGGAACATACAGGCTGAGGGGCTCATCAAGACAGAGAACACAGCACAATGGAATGTACAGGATTGGGTGGGCTCACCATGACAAACAACACAGCACAAGGGATGAACAGGTTGGGGTGGTCATCATGACAAAGAGCATAGCAGAAGGGAAAGTAGAGTTCTGTGGGGCTCACTATGACACAGAACAAAGCACACACAAGGGAATGTACAAGTTGGGGAAAGCTCACCATGACAGAGACCACAGCACAAGGGAATGTACAGGTTGGCTCATGATGAAAGAGAACATAGTGTAAGGGAATGTACAGGTACTGGTGGCTATTCAGGACAGAGAACAAAGCAGAAGGGAATGCACAGGTTGACAGGGGCTCATCAAAACAGAGAACACAGCACAAGGGAAATTACTGGTTTGGGGTTGATCAGGACAGAGAACACAGCACAACAGAATGTACAGGTTGGGCGGCTCAACAGGAAACAAAACATAGCACAAGAGAATGCACAGGTTGGAGAGGTGCACCATGACAGAGAAAATACCACAAGGGAATGTGGAGCTTTGGGAACTCACTATCTCAGAGAACACAGAACAAGGGGAAGTTCAGGTGCAGGATCTCATCATGAGAGAAAACATAGCACAAGGGAATGGACACATTGGGGGATGGATCACCATGGCAGAGAACATAGCACAAGGATATATACAGGTTGGGCGAGGGCTCACCATGGCAGAGAACATAGCACAAGGATATATACAGGTTGGGCGAGGGCTCACCATGGCAGAGAACATAGCACAAGGATATATACAGGTTGGGCGAGGGCTCACCATGGCAGAGAACATAGCACAAGGATATATACAGGTTGGGCGAGGGCTCACCATGGCAGAGAACATAGCACAAGGATATATACAGGTTGGGCGAGGGCTCACCATGGCAGAGAACATGGCACAATGGAATGTACAGGTTGGGGGGGTCCTCATTGGGAGAGAGAGCACACCACAACAGGTTGTGGGGTCCCACAATGACAGAGAACATAATACAAGGGAATGTAGAGTTTGTGGGGTCTCATCTTGAGAGAGAAAATAACACAAGGGAATGTACACATTGGGGGATGGCTCACCATGACACAGAACATAGAACAAGGGAATATACTGGTTAGGGGAAGGCTCACCATGGCAGAGAACACAGCACAATGAAAGGTAGAAGTTGGAGGGCTCATCATAACAGAGAAGACAGCACAAGGGAATGAACAGTTTGGGAAGCTCACCATGACAGAGAACATAGCTCTATGGGATATACAGGTTGTGGGGAATCTCATAATGACAGAGATCAGAGTAAAAAAGAATGTGTAGGTTGAAGGGGGGGGGTCACCATGACAGAGAACATAGCACAAGAGAATGTACAGATGGTGGGGGGCACACCATAACACAGAATATGGCACAAGGGAACGTGCATGTTGGGAGGGATCATCATGACAAAGAACACAGCAAAGGAACATACAAGTTTGGTGGGGGGTTTCAGAAGGAAGAAAAGAGCACAAGAAAATGTACAGGTTGGGGGGCTCACCATGACACAGAATATACCGAAATGGAATGTACAGGTTGGGGGGCTCATAGTTACAAAGAACACAGCAGAAGGGAATGTACAGGTGTGGGGGTCTGATCAGGACAAAGACCACAGCACAGATAAATATACAGTTCCAGGACTCATGAGGTGAGAAACTACAGCACAAGGGAATTTACAGGCTGGGGGGGCTTATCAGGGCAAAATGAATAGGATGGGGGAGGCTCATCATGACAGAGAATATAGCACAAGGGAATACACAGGTTGGGGGTTTATCATGACTGAGAACGCAACACATGGGAATGTACATGGGAAGTTTCATCAGTGCAGAGAACACAGCAGAAGGGAATGTACAACTTGGGGGGACTCATCATGACACAGAACATAGCCAAGGGAATGTACTGGTTTGGGGGCTTATGAAGACAGGACATACAGCACAAGAGAATTTACAGGCTGGTGGGCTCATCAGGCCAGAGAACAGAGTACAAGGGAATGTAAAGGTTAGGGGAGGCTCACCCTGACAGAGAACAAAGCACAGGGGAATGTACAGTTTGTGGTGCTTATGTGGACAGAAAATACAGCATAAGGGAATTTACAGGCTGACAGTAGCTCATCAGGGCAAAAACACAGCACAAAGGAATGTACAGGTTGGAGGGGCTCACCATGACAAACAACATAGCATAATGAAATGTACAAGTTGGGGGGCTCATCATTACAGAGAACACAGAACAAAGGAATGAACAGGTTGGGGGTGGCTGATCATGATAGCGAACATAGCACAAGGGAATCAACAGGTTGGAGGGCTCATCATGACAGAGAACAAAGCGCGGGGAAATGTAGAGGTTATGGGGGCTGACCATGACAGAGAACATAGCACAGTGAAATGTACAGGTGGGATGGCTCATCATTCTTTATTTGTTAATTATAGCACTTTGTGTACTGTCTATTTTTCTAGCTAGTTTCATTGTGTGTGAGGTATTAACTGGAAATTGTCCACTTTTATTAAGCATCTTTTCGGTTGTTTGTTTCTGATAACTTGTTGCAGTTAAACTCTTTTTCTAGAGGCTCCTTTATCTGTTTAAAACTTTCATTTAAAGGCTTACTGCTGCTTTTCTGCTGTGAGAAACATTTCTGCAGTTTGTTTCTAAGTAGTGGGGATATTTATAGCATTTCCATATTCAGGCTTGTATTTGGGCCTAGTGTGTGTGGAGGCTGTGTGTCTGAGCACATATTCAGGGACATCTTGGTTTAGCCAAAGCCATCAGGCATTTCAGTGAGAGAGAATTGTTTAAGGTCATTGGCTGACTGAGGTCACCTGGACTACAGCTTAGACTAAGCACTTCATTGGTTCTTTTGAGCTTTTTTCTTAAAAGTTGTCTCAGGTTTCAACTTTCTGTTACCTAAGAAGTTAAGTTGTGAGTGTTTCTGCCATTTCACACTGAGCTAATCGAAGGAAGGACACTGAGCAAACTCGGAACTATAATATATAACATTAAGTATCCTGTTTTTGCTTATTTTGTTCTTTATTTCTCTGTTAATTATAGCCCTTTGTGTACTGTATATTCTTCTAGCTGCTTTCACTGTGTGTGAGGTATTAACTGGAAATTGTCCACTTTTATTAAGCATCTGTTGGGTTGTTTGTTTCTGATAACTTGTTGCAGTTAAACTCTTTTCTAGAGGCTCCTTTAGCTGTTTAAAACTTTCATTTAAAGGCTCACTGCTGCTTTTCTGCTGCGAGAAACATTTCTGCAGTTTGTTTCTAAGTAGTGGGGATATTTGTAGCATTTCCATATTCAGGCTTGTATTTGGGCCTAGTGTTTGTGGAGGCTGTGTGTCTGAGCACATATTCAGGGACATCTTGGTTTAGCCAAAGCCATCAGGCATTTCAGTGACAGAGAATTGTTTAAGGTCATTGGTTGACTGAGGTCACCTGGACTACAGCCCACCCTCCCTCCCTGTTGGTATGGTGTCTTTATAGTTGGTGGCTTTGCAATTTCCCGCCCCTTGTGTAAATTTGATCTGGGACCCTCCTCCCAGCCTAGTGTCATTACCTCATTCTACCCAGTACAGGGAGAACATTTGAGAAGGCCAATCAGCTTAGTTTCTGATACTCCTTTCTCTCTTTCCACTACAAAAAAAATGTCTAATATTGTTTCCTGCCTTTCCTGTGAGTAGTCTAACCTGGATATAGATTTGCTGTGTCCAGGACTATTTGTAGGCTTCTAGGCCCCCAAGCCTTTCTGTGTTGGAGAAAAGCCTTCTAGCTTAATTTTGTTTCTTAGAACTAGCCAGTTTTTAGTTTCAGCACTTGTTCAGAACTTATTGTAAGCACTAAATAAGCTACAAATTACTACAGCACTCAACTTTCCTCACTGTCTAGAGGAAAACAGTTTCTAGTACTTAACAAATAAGCACCTATTAAGGCATTGCTAAGGGTCAGCTCCCGGTGTTTTCTCCTGTCTACCTGATGAATCTGGGCATCTTGGGGCAATGCAGTAATTTGCCTCATGTACACAGACAACCCTCTCCTCCTACCACCCAACACTACAACCTGTGAGAGATGCACTTATATAGCCAAACTGGAAGCAAAGTTCTCTTCACCCAAGACTGGACTAGACAGTCAAGAGGAGAAGGTAAACACTTGCACCACACCACACTCAGCACATAGTCCCTCAAAACCTATACCACCAAAACACACCCATACAAACACAAAACACACACCTACATTCATGGAGGCTCTCAGTAAAAACCTGCCCAAGCAACAGGGACCTCCAAAGCAGAAACACAAGCAACCTCCACCCCCCAACACAACCCAAATGACACATAGCCCACAAACTCAGTGTGCTACTCAACCTCAGCCCATAAGGCATAACAACGTACCCAACACTCTAGTCATAGGTGACTCTATAGTCAGGCACACTGATGTTCCACTCACCAGGCTAAACAAGGAGAAAGTTACTGTCAGCTGCCTGTCGGGTGCCAGGATCCACCACATAATGCATGCACTCAGGTCACTCCACAACAAGTACAAATATGACTCTGTCATTGTCCATGTTGGTGTGAATGACCTGAGATGTACCTCCTTGGACTACATGAAAAGAGACATGGAGGAGCTGTCCGATCTTGTAGCCCAGGCAGGTATGACCCTAGTCCTGAGTAGCATCCTACCATCACCCAGAATGATACCACAGTGCAAGGACAAAATGATTGACTTCAACAATTGGCTAAGCTTCTGGTGTTATTCTAATGGGATCCAGTATCTGTCTGCCTGGGATGACATGATCAACAAGCCATGATGCTTTTCCAGAGATGGCTTGCACCTGTCGTCCCTGGGATTCTGGATACTGGCTAAGGCTCTAGCCACCCCTATAGTGCCTTTTTTAGGCAAGGTTCAAATGACAAATTCACCACCCTAACAGGTACAGGCAAGAAGAATCTGAGGGTATTGCTACTCAATGCTAGAAGTCTAAACCTCAAAATGCACTCTCTCGAGGCACTCCTTAAAATGGAGAACATCGACATCTGTGCAGTGACAGAGACCTGGTTCAAGGCTCTAGAGAGTACCCCTGCATTACTAGGCTATAATTCATACCACACCTTTTGGCCACCTAACCTGGACCGAAACACTAAAGGTGGAGGCGTGCCCATATTCATTAAGGATATCCACACCTCCAGGCTAGTTGCTCAGCATAATGCATCCGAAATTATCCAAGTGCAACTAACTCTGGGCAAGACCGCAATCAAAATTGTAGCTTGCTACAGATCCCCCACCATGCTCAAGGATTCCCACTCCTCATTTCTTAATACACTGGAAAATATTAGAGTACAACCTAACACCCTAATAATGGGCGATTTCAATTACCCTACAATTAACTGGGAAAACTACTCATGTACCAACTCTTGTGCTCAACGTTTTCTGGAATTCATAAATTCCAATGCCATGGATCAACGTATCCACACCACCACCAGGGGCAGCAATATCCTAGACCTGGTTATTACAAACATGGGCAACTGGAACTCCACACCAGAGGTCAATTCCTCATTGGTCAGGTCTGACCACAAGCTAATCACCCTAGACATCCACATCCCTCCCCCACCCCCATTAGGGAAACCACAGTAAAAAATTTCTCCAAAGCCAACTTCACGCTTCTTAAGACATACGTGGCAAACTTCACGACACCTATGCTGATGGACAATAGAGGTATGACTGCTGAATCCTACACAAATGCATTTTATAAGCATTTACACAAGTGCATGGATCGTGCAATCCCTAACAGAACCAAGATGCTATCCTCCAAAAAAAGGAAGCCAATCTGGTGGTCCCCTGCCATAAACAAACTCTACAACAGAAGAAAGAAACTGTTGCAAAAAAGAGTAAAATCCCATGATTGGAGAAACTCCCTGGTCAGCCTCAGTAAGAAGCTGAGATCCCTCATAAAATCCTCCAAAGCTAGTTATGAAAACAAAATCGCTACTGACTCTAAAGACAACCACAAAGCATTCTATAGCTATGCCAAGAATTTCAATGGCAACACTCAGATCTGCTCTGAGTTACAGCACAATGGCACTAAATATACAGAACCAACTGATATTGCCAACATCCTGGCAGATAGGTTCAGTGCTAACTTTACCCCTCTGTCATCCCCTAAAGGGCCCATCTCTATACCAGAAGAATGCAAAGT
Organism: Protopterus annectens; assembly: GCF_019279795.1. Lineage (NCBI taxonomy): Eukaryota > Metazoa > Chordata > Ceratodontiformes > Protopteridae > Protopterus > Protopterus annectens. The sequence goes on from NC_056725.1 coordinate 47,809,115, forward strand.
TCCTATAATCACGGCTGCACAGGTAAAAAACACACTATCCAAAGCCAAGAACACAGCATCCATGGGACCTGACGACATCCCAGGCTGTTTTCTACAAGAACTACAGAACGAACTGGCACCCCACCTAAGTACCATGTTCAATTATAGCCTCACCTCAGGCTATGTGCCTACTGAATGGTGCACAGCAACAGTTATCCCACTCCACAAAGGGGGAACAACCACAGACCCTGGAAACTACCGCCCCATTAGCCTAACGAGCCTGGTCTGCAAGGCTATGGAGTGTATCATCATAGAACTTATAAACAATGACATTGGTAATCTCCAAACTCAGGACCCCACCCAGTTCAGGTTTGTAAAAGGCAGATTGTCAAAGGAAAATACACTTTAAAAATGATCAATACATGGTAGGTTCAGGTTAAGGCACTTTAATCTTGCAGCAAGGCGACAAAAACGTGCTAATACAGTTTGTCTAACTAGAATCAGGAAATGCAGGCATTTTTATACATTTTCTAATAAGACATTGCCTACCAAGCTGACGTAGTAAATCACAAGTTTTAACATCATCATTTCGTAGTGCTTGTTTATATGATTTTCTGCTTGTACTATCAATTTTTGTGAGAAACTTCCTAAGAAAAACAACGTGGCCTTGGCTACCACCAGTTAGATATATGCAATGTTACCATTCAAGGTACTATGGCTAATTTGAGCACAAAGTAAGTATAGATTGCAGTTCATTTCTCCAACAGTCCTTTGTCTATGTTATCTCTAACTTCTGCAGCTGTGCATGTTCTCATACTTCGAACAGAGCTAATTGTTCAAAATCATTACATTATAGAATATGACATTGTTCATTCATTGCTTCCTGACCAAGCAGATAATCACCTGCTTCTCAAGTACATTTCCAAACGGCATAAACATGAATATTGCTGTGCTAGCAATTACTAGGTTAGAGGGCATCTTGCAAGTTTCAGAAAGCACACTGCAGTTTCAAAAGCATCTTTTAGTCTCGTATGAAATTCAGCTGTATATAAAATAGTGCATATAAAATAGAATGAAAAACGTGTTAACTCATTTAGTTTCTAATTAGCATTAAGCACACACATTAATACATATTTTTCTGACATTTCCCCCCCTGTTAATACTTTTTAATTCTATTTTCAAAAGAATAAACAGTTTGCTTCTTCTCCTAACCTCTTCCATTCAGGATTTGCAGTTAAGAGAGTCATTCAGTTTAAACTTATGAAAGTGTTTCACTTTTCAACAATTCTTCAATTTCAGTACTTTGATACAAATTCTCAGAAACTGATATATCTATAAATTCTTTGATTAACTTTTTCATGCAGGGAATACCATAACAAATGCATGCTCCTAATAGGGGTAATCCCACACAAATGGCAATCAGGAAGTTCATTAGGATGGAACCCCATCCCCCAAACAAATTCTGGAAAAAGTCTGTCAGAGGGTTTGGGCCTGGTTTGGTCATGGTCGACACTTGCTGGATCACCTCAAGATGGTCGTTTATTTCATGCTGGTTGTCAGGAATATACGAATAGCATTCTTCTTTGATTAAAGAGCACGTACCACCTCTCGCCGCTAGGGTGAAGTCGAGAGCCATGCTTTTCTGAAGCACCACAGTTCTTATAGCATTCAGTTCATCAGTCACTAATTCGAGAGCAGAAAAAGTTGCATTGCTCATAACTTCGAGAAGTTTAGACAGTTTTCTCAGCTCCCAAATCGATTTCACTGCGCCATATGCAGGGGCTATGCCTGCCCATGATATAATGGTGTCACTCAAGTGCATGTGTGTCAGTTTATCTTTGTTTTTTACGGAGTTATGGTTTCTCCATCCTGCTTCGATTCGTCCTACTGGATTCTCGGGTCACTTAATTGGACATCTAGGTTTACTGCTGACCTCTCTGACATTTCAAATTTTTCCCTGAGGCAAAGCTGCAGTGTGTCGTATGGCTGGAACCAGGTAACCCAAAAAACAACTGCCGGACCACTTCTCAGGTAGCCATTTATATGCTTTTTTCCCACAAACAAAATAACAATTCTCTACTTTAGTATTGATATAAGCTTGCCCTGCATGAAACATTTTCTTATCAATAATAGAAAGCTGCTTTAAAAGAACAGGATTATGTTGTATCTCATCAACATTTCTATGCATTTTAGCAAAATATGCATCATAGTTTGTATCACAAATAGTTTTAGTCTTACTGGGTTTAATATAACATTTATAAGAAACAGTCACATTGCAATTGCTCCAACCCACCTGAATAGTGTCATTCTTGTAAAACATACAATCCCTTTTGTGTAACAGGTAGGTACAATGCTATTTTGTCTTGTGATTTCACAGGTGTAGTATCAAAAATCAAGTTTTCCCAGGTCTCATTGACCCCTAGGGGGACAGCAGTCATTAATAATCCCCCGTATGCTGTCGGTATAGCTGAGCAAATCCAGCAGTTCGAAACATTGAAAGTCTCAGCATACACATATTTAATTGCTTGGTAAGTGTTAAAGTTTGGATGCCAGTCTATGAGTAATGCATCACGTTTGATCAGTTCAACTTTTGTGGCTGGAAAAAGGAAAGGCCACAGCAAAAAGATCAATGTTATCAGTATAGCTATCAGAATAATCATGCAAATTTTCAGAGGTTGTTCTGCATCTCCATTTACTCTATACCTGGTCATTTTGTTTTCGTTGTACAACAGTAACAAGGTTTTTGTCCAGTTCAAAGTTCTTAACCAGTTTACAGTGTGTCAAATGAATCCAGGACACTCGCTCTGCGATCTTGACTGCAGTGGGTGTCGACAGTAGCACCTGGTACGGCCCTTCCCACTTCGGAGAACTCCAGTTCTTTTTCTTCACGACCTTCAACCAGACCCACGTGCCTGGGGCTATTGCTGCCTCCGATGGTCTGGTTTGTTTTTTATCTGAAACAGAATTTAACTGCAAAAGTTTGTTATTCAAAAATAGCCTCATATACTCTGCAAGTGAACTGTCAGCCTCCTGCTCTGCAGGCATGAGAGGTTTCCATTGAGGTGTATAATATGCCCTCCCAAACAGAATTTCAAAAGGAGTTAACCCTTTTGCATTTGGAACAGTTCTCATGCTCAACAGTGCCAGAGGTAGACAGTGCACCCAGTTCTTTTGTGTCTCACTAATCAATTTCCTAAGCTTGTTTTTCAAAACCCCATTATGCCTCTCTACTAATCCTGCAGATTGGGGGTGGTATGCACAATGATTTTTCAGAGAAATCCTGAAATAATGGCTGAGTTGTTGTATAGTTTGATTTACAAAGTGTGTGCCATTGTCACTATAAATCTTTTCCGGTATGCCAAATCTAGGAATAATTTCTTTAACGAGGACTTTTGCAACAGTAGCTGCATCTGGATTTTTAGTTAGAAAAGCTTCCACCCATTTAGAAAACATATCTATAATGACAAGGCAGTACTTCTTATTTTTGCATTTGTTCAGCTCTATAAAATCCATACAAATAGTATGGAACAGATACGGTGGTGTAGGGAAACTCCCTTGCTTAGGTTTTAATGCCCCTTGTGCATGATGCTTGTTACAAACATGGCATGTTGCACAAAAATGTTTTGTGTAGTTTGTAAATCCATACGTCGTAAACACTTGATTCACTAACTGTACCATCCCCCCTGTTGAGACATGGCACTGCCCATGGCTCAACAAAGCTGCATATCTAAACAAGTTAGATGGCAACATCGGTTTCTTCTCTTTGGAGATGTACAGTCCCTTCTCAAGGATTGCTCTTCATTTTATCCACTTTTGTTTTTCTACATTTGTAGTAAGTGTCTGCATTGTTTTTAACATTTCTAAGTCTAAAATCTCAGATGGTTGTAATTCCTCACTCAAAAGAAATACTTCTGAAGCTGAAGCTGCTTGTTTTGCAGCTGTATCAGCCCTGGCATTACCTTTTGAAATTCTATCCTGTTGCTTGGTATGAGCTACGCATTTGCAAATAGCTACTTTCTGAGGTAACTGAATAGAGTCTAACAAGTCTAAAATAAATTGCGCATGGTTAATTGGTTTACCAGTAGATGTTATAATTTCTCTATTTTTCCACTGCTGCACAAAAACATGTACAGTAGAAAAAGCATACTGACTGTCAGTAAAAATGTTCACTCGTTTACCTTTTGCCAAGGTACATGCCCTTGTTAAAGCAATCAATTCTGCTGCTTGTGCAGATAAGTTGTGTGGTAAAGACTTTGCTTCTAAAATCTCAGTATCAGAAACTACTGCATACCCCACTAGATTCTGTCCTGTAGGACCCCTCCTGCACAAGCTGTCCACATAGTATGTCACCTCGGCATCATCCAAGGGAACATCTGTAAGATCTTTTCTAGGTAGTGTCTTTTGCTCAATCTCCTGCAGGCAGCAGTGTGGTTTGCCATCTGCAGGGGTTGGGAGCAAGGTTGATGGATTCAAAGTTGTGCATCGTTCAATTGTCATATGAGGTTGGCTCAACAGTATAGTCATACAGGAAAGATGTCTAGCAGGAGAAAGATATGCTACTTTTTCTTGCAGTAAAATAATCGCGACTGCATGAGGCACTCTCAATGTGAGAGGGTGGAACAATACTACTGAGGCTGAAGCCTGCACTGCCATTGCAGCTGCGACTACTGCTTGTACACAGTGGGGCAAGGATCGCGCCACTGGGTCTAGCTGTGATGAATAGTAAGCTATGGGGCGTTGTGTGTCCCCATGCTGTTGTGTTAACACTGATGTCATATAACCTTGCTTACAATCTACAGTTTGGAAAAATTGTTTATGATAGTTTGGTAATCCTAAAACTAATGAAGAAGCTATCAGTTGTTTCAATTTGCAGAAAACTGATTCTGCTTCTGGTGTCCACTGTAATAAATCTTGTGCTGCCATCGGCTTTTTGAATATCAAGTTGGTCAGCGGAGCAGATTCCAAAGCATAGTTTGGAATCCAACTCCGACAAAAGTTAGTGGTACCCAGGAAGAACATCATTTCCTTCTTGGTAGTTGGTTTAGGTGCTTGTAATATTGCTATTTTTCTGTCTTCATCTAATATTCTGCCTTCTTTGGATATTACATATCCCAGGTATTTGACCTGTTTTTTCCAAAGTTGCAGTTTGTTTTTGTTTACCTTGTGTCCTTGAGTGGCTAAAAATTGTAATAATGCTATGGTATCCTCTCTGCATTCTTGCTGGGTGGGGGCTGCCAGCAGAATGTCGTCTACATAAAGTAAAATCTGACTGCTTTTCAGTGGGATAAATCCCACCAGGTTACTTGCCATTTCTTGTGCGAATATTGTTGGACTTTCACAATATCCCTGTGGTAGTCTTGTATATGTATACCGTTTCTCCTGAAATGTAAATGCAAACCAATGTTGGCTGTCAGGGTGTATCAGTATTGAGAAAAATGCATTGCTAATCTACCACAGAAAAATACTTTTGTTGAGGTTTCAAATCATTCAATAGAGTGTGTGGATCTGGCACTGTAGGTGCCCTGGGTATAACTGCGTCATTTACAGCTTGTAAATCTTGGACCATACGCCATTCTCCATTTGCTTTCCTAACAGGAAATAAGGGTGTATTACATGGTGAATCGGGAGATTCTATCAAGACTCCTTCCTTAAGTAAGGCTGCTATTATAGGTTTGATTCCTATTTCTGCATCCTTTCTCAAGGGATACTGTCTCTTTTGAGGTCTAAATGCTGATTTTGGCATGATAGTAACTGGTCCTGCTGTACGAATAAGTCCTACATCTGATTTCCCTGTTGACCAGAGAGTCTCTGGTATGTCTCGTAAGGCTTTTTCCTCTTCCTCTAGTAAGAGTGCTACTCAGCTGTCTTCACTTGCCTGTGAGTGTACAGCTGGGTGTGTCTGTGTTATCCAATTTAGTTTCTGCTTTTGTACTCCCTGTTCAGAAAGTTCTAACTCTGTCTGCTTTTCCCACCTTGTGACTTTTTCTCCTAGGTCTGCCCACTTCACATTTCTATTTTTAGTTAAACTCACATGTGGTAACTGATTAGATTTGTAAAGTGCTAGGAATTCCTGGTGCAATGAACAGCTCACTACACTGTTTCCTTCTGTGTCCCAGTACAAATTCCGTAATACTAATCTGTTAGCATGGTTTCTAAACAGTTCTTGCTCATATTCTTTATCAGGTCCTGGTCTGTTACAGTAATATAGAGTGCAATGCAACAAATGCTGTTTATCAGTGTCAAGGGAGGGGGATTTACTGATGGCTACGTTCATCAGTTCTTCGGTTACTGCCCCTGGACCAGTCATAACTAAGTCCTGGCTGTACCAATAAAATATTTCACCCTCCATTCGCACTACAAAAGTATCCATTTGTCGCTGTGCTTCCATACCCTGCACAGTTGGAACTACGGCTATGCCAAATATCTGCATTAGGTCTCTGCCCAAGAGATTCACTGGGCATTTTGCAGAAACAACAATTTTGCTTTTCTGGGTCATCCCTGAAACTGGGTCAGTTATCGCTATGTTGTGGGAGAGTGGCTCCTGATACAGCTGTCCATTAGCTGCTTTCACTAATATGTAGTCAAGTGATTCTGAATTTTCTGGTAGTTTGGAAGGATGTATCAGGGTCCGTGAAGCCCCTGAGTCACACAGGAATTTAACTTCCCTCCCCTCTACCAGAAGTGTAACTTCCGGTTTTGTGTCTGCTAAGTAGAAGCTCTAGGCTCAATAATGCTAAGTCCAAAATTTCATTTTCTTCATTATCTGTGATTTCATGCACATCCTCTACCTCTTCTATCACGCCCTCTACCCCTTCTACTACATTTGCGCTTGTCTTTTCTTGCTTACTCCTATCCAGTGATTCTTGACTACCATATAGTCAGTGCTCACCCTCCTTGTCTTCTGTGGTTACCTTTTTATTTTGTCTGCAATCCCTTGCTAAATGTCCCTTTTTCCCGCATTTAAAACATTCACCCCTTTTCTTTTTCTCTTCAAAGTCCTCTGATCATTTATCAGATTGTTTGTTTCCCTGGGTATTTTTCTTACCCTTCTTCCCAGTTTGTACTACAAAGACTTCTGATCCGTCTTCTACTGCAAATACTTGAGTTTTCTTTTTCTTTTTGCTATTAAAATGCCTTTTGGCATGTCTTGCATATTCAAGTAATGACTGTAATCTACTTGTACGATGATCTACCATGTGCTTTGTAATAAAGATGCTAATGGGTGCAATGCTGCTTTCAAAAATGCATTCTTTAGCTGCTGCTCATATGGGGAATCATGTGTTTGGTCTTCAGGTACCTGCATTCCACAATGGTTATTAAAACATTCTAATAATCTGGCATAATATCTATCAACAGTTTCACCTTCTTGTTGTATGCATTGATTAATGCAAGTCCAATCAGCCCTAGGCTTCCATTTCTCAGAGATTCGGTCTGTCAGACCTTTCACTCTGTTGTCCAGTTCTGCGTTACTATGTGGGAGTGGTCTAAGCTCTGCGTCACGGGGATTCCAGTTGCCACTGATCATGTGCCAATCTGGACCTACGATTTGTCTAACTACTTTCTCTACTTCCTCTCCATTCAAATAGTAACTTAACCTCATACCCTGTAAGTCTTCTAAGAATTTTCTAAAATTAACTTTTGGATGGGGAATTCCCTCTGTGGCTTTCCGGATGTCTTCCGGTGTCCACGGTCTATATACTAGAAGAGTTGGGTCCTGTCCTGCCTGCGGATTTGGTACTTCTATGAGTGGACATATCTCTTCTTCACTCATAGCTTGTGAATTTTTATTCATTTCATACAATTCAATATCCCTTCTTAAGTTGCGTGCTTGAGACCTGGTCTCGATAGGATCTCTGACAAATGGTTTTGGTTTTGCAGGAATAGCTGGGTATAACGGAGGTGGATCAGCTTGTCCATTCACTTCATATTCTGGTAAGGGAAGCGGAGGGGCTGTTGCTATTACCAAGTTATTGTCTTCTTTATCTAAGAACATTGCTTTTGAATTTTTAATTTTTTGTTCCCTGCGGTTTGCTTCCTCAAGCCACCTGTGTGCCTGAGGAACTCCTAATTGTCATTGCTTTTTTAGCTGACCTTTCGCGTCTGTTTTAAGTTGTCTAACAAGTTTAATAAGTGAAGGTTTATCTAGATTACCATCAAATTTGTACTTATTAACCCATTTTGTATAATACCTAACATTATCGGCACGCTGTAATTGCATATATTTCACGTCTTCGGTTAAGGGCGGGTCTCGGGAACTTTTTGTGCACTGATTTCCCATGTTGTCTTAGCTAAGTTAGAAATTGTTACGTAACCCTTTTTATCACGTGGTACCACGATTTACACCTTTTCACAGTTTATCTAGAATAACTGCCTACCTATTCTGTTTCCCTGATCTATGACAAGACAGCAATCTTTTTTGTCCCTGATCTGCACATGCAAATCTCCCTGACAAAAACAATACTGTAACAAGTCCCTGATCTAAAACAGAAAAAGATAAATTCCTCCTTACCTGAGGCTCCGTGTCTTGATCCCACCGGAACATTGACTCGTCCTCCAATCACAGATCAGAAACAGTGGCTGGTCTCTTTTGAACGACAATTCAGTTGGAGGTCTTTCAAAGCAGAAGAACCATACGAGTTCATGCCACTGGGCCCAATTCTGACCTGAGCCAGAGTGAGAGATATGTTTCCGGCTCGAAGGACCAAACTGTCAAAGGAAAATATACTTTAAAATTATCAATACACGGTAGGTTCAGGTTAAGGCACTTTAATCTTGCAGCAAGGAGACAAAAACGTGCTAATACAGAGTTTGTCTGACTAGTATCAGGAAATGCAGGCATTTTTATACATTTTCTAATAAGACATTGCCTACCAAGCTGACGTAGTAAATCACAAGTTTTAACATCATCATTTCGTAGTGCTTGTTTATATGATTTTCTGCTTATACTATCAATTTTTGTGAGAAACTTCCTAAGAAAAACAACATGGCCTTAGCTACCACCGGTTAGATATATGCAATGTTACCATTCAAGGTACTATGGCTAATATGAGCACAAAGCAAGTATAGATTGCAGTTCATTTCTCCAACAGTCCTTTGTCTATGTTATCTCTAACTTCTGTAGCTGGGCGTGTTCTCATACTTCGAACAGAGCTAATTGTTCAAAATCATTACATTATAGAATATGACATTGTTCATTCATTGCTTCCTGACCTAGCAGATAATCACCTGCTTCTCAAGTACATTTCCAAAAGACATAAACATGAATATTGCTGTGCTAGCAATTACTAGGTCAGAGGGCATCTTACAAGTTTCAGAAAGCACACTGCAGTTTCAAAAGCATCTTTTAGTCTCATATGAAATTCAGCTGTATATAAAATAGTGCATATAAAATAGAATGAAAAACGTGTTAACTCATTTAGTTTCTAATTAGCATTAAGCACACACATTAATACATATTTTTCTGACACAGATCATGTCTCCTAAACCTGACAGACTTCTTTGAAGCAGTCACCAAAGCCGTGGATGAGGGTAAGGTGGTTCACACATCCTATCTAGATCTCGCCAAGGCTTTCGACACCATCCCCCACTCTGGAATTACAGATAAACTCACTAAACTAGGTATAAATCCCTATGTCACAAGATGGGTTGCCAACTGGCTCACTGACAGAACCCACACTGTGAAAGTAGCAGACTCCAAATCCAACTTCAGTCCAGTGACAAGTGGAGTACCAAAGGGTTCAGTCCTAGGTCCTCTCCTGTTTGGTATCTACCTCTCTGAAGTACAGGCCAACACAGAAGGTCTTTGGCTAACGAAGTTCACAGATGACTGCAAACTAGGAGCCATAATCAAAACTCCAAATGATGTGGACATCCTACAAAAGGGCCTCGCTGAGACAGATGCCTGGTGTCAAAGCCATGGCCTCAAGCTCAATGCCAAAAAGTGCATTGTCATCCCTTTTGGTAAAAACTCAGTACCCATGAACTACCACATAGGTGGTAGTCTACTTAACACTGAAAGTGTGATAAGAGACCTTGGGACACAGGTGGACAGTAGTCTCTCCTTTGATAATCACATCGCCACAGTAGTCAGGAAATCCTTCTATGTGGCACACCTCATCACAAAAGGTTTCTCATCCAGGAAAAAAGAGGTCATTGTTCCCCTCTACTCGTCACTCATTAGACCCATTATAGAGAACAATGCCCCTTTTGGTATGTACCTCACAAGACATCTACAACAACTGGAAAGGCCACAGAAATACCTGACAAAGAGGATTACCGGCCTCAAAGAGATGCCCTATGCAGACCGTCTCAAAAAACTGCAGCTTTACTCCATTGCATATCGCCTACTCAGAGGCGATCTCTGCCTAACACACAAAGCTATATCAAACCCAGAACTTTTAGACATGCTCCACTTAAAGAAATCCCAATCCCTACGAGCTACATGCTCTAGGGACCTAAACCTCATCACCACAATAAACAGAACATGCTGGAGGGATAGATTCCTGTCCCAGGGACTTCCCATACTCTGGAACAAACTACCTATCTATATCAAACAAAGCTCCTCATTAGCACTCTTCAAGAAAAATCTTGATGATTGGATGGGAGATAGAAAATTCACCCCTGGGATCACTTCTGTGACTCTGCTCGACAGTGGCACAGGAAAATAATTTTCTTGGGTGGCGAAAGCCAGGGTACATTTGGCTAGGCTTATATAGGCCCTAGGGACAATAGCCTAGTACCTACCTATGAACCTATGAACCTATGACAGAGAACATAGCACAAGAGAATGTACAGGTTAGGGGGGCTCATCAGGCAGAGGTAACAGCACAAGGCAGTGTGCATGGTAGGGTGGCTCATCATGACAGAGAACACAGGACAAGAGAATATACAGGTTGGGGATGCTCACCATGACACAGAACATAGGACAAAGGGAATATAGAGGTTGGGGGGTTCACCATGACAGAGAACACAGCACACGTGAAAGTAGAGGTTGGGCTGCTCATCAAGACACAGAGCATTTCACAAAGGGAATATAGAGGTTGGGGGTCATCAAGATAGAGAACACAGCTCAAGGGAATGTACAGGTTGATGGGCTCATCATGACAGAGAAAACAGCACATGGGAATGTACAGGTTGGGTGGCCTCATAAGGACAGAGAACATAGCAGAAGGGAAGGTATAGATTTGGGTGGGCTGATCATAACAGAAAACATAGCACAATGGAATGCACAGGTTGGGGGAGGGCTCACTATGACAGGGAACAAAGCAAAAGGGAACGTAGGGGTTGGAGGGCTCATCATGGCAGAGAACATACCACAACGGGATGTACAGATTGGAGGGCTCATCATGACAGAGAAGACAGCACAAGGGAATGAACTGTTTGGGGGGCTCACCATCATAGAGAACATAGCACAAGGGAATATATAGGATGGGGGCTCAGTAGGACAGAGAACACAGTACAAGGCAATTTTCAACGGGACCACCATGACAGACAGCCCAAGAGATGAACAGGTTTGGGTGGTCATCATGACAAGGAACATAGCAGAAGGGAATGTAGAGTTTTGGTAGGGTTCCCTATGACAGAGAACATAGCACAAGGGTAGATGTAGGTTGTGGGGGGTCTAGCAATGACAGAGATCAGAACACGCTGGAGGGATAGATTCCTGTCCCAGAGACTTCCTATACACTGGAACAAGCTACCCATCTATGTCAAGCAAAGTTCTTCATTAGCACTCTTCAAGAAAAATCTTGATGAGTGGATGGGAAATAGGAAATACACCCCGGGGATCACTTCTGTGTCTCTGCTGGACAGTGGCACAGGAAAATAACTTTCTTGGGTGGTGTAAGCTATGGTACCTTGCTGGCTAGGCTTACGTAGGCCCTTGGGCTGATAGCCTAGTACCTATCTATGAACCTATGTACAGGTTGGAGGGGGGTCACCATGACAAAAAACAGAGAACAAGAAAATGCACAGATTGGGGGGAGGGAGGACTCACCATACAGACAATATAGCATAAGGGAATGTATATGATGGGAGGACTCACCATGACAGAGAACACAGCACAAGGGAATGTACAGGTTTGGTGGGGGTGTTTGCAGAGAGAACACAGCAAAAGTGAACCTACAGGATGGAGGGGGCTCACCATCACAGAGAACATACTAAAATGGAATGTACAGGTGGGGGGGATCATAATTACAAAGAACACAGCAGAAGGGAATGTACAGGTTTGGGGGGGGGGATTCATCAGAACAGAGAATGAAGCACAAGGGAATGTACCATTCGGGGGCTCCTGAGGAGAGAAAATACAGCACAATGGAATTTACAGGCTGGGGGCTGATCAGGGTCAGACAACACAGTGCAATAGAATCAACAGGTTGGGGAGGCTCATCAAGACAGAGAACACAGCACAAGGGAATGAAAATTGGGGACTCATCTAGACAAAGACATAGCCCAAGGGAATGTATAGTTTGGAAGGCTCATCATGACAGACAACATACCACAAAGGAATTTATACATGTTGGGGTTGGGCTCACAATAACAGAAAATATAGCACAAGGGAATGTACAGGTTGTGAGGCTCTGACAATGACAGAGAACAGAGTAAAAAGGAATGTACAGGTTTCGAGGGGGGTCACCATGACAGAGAACATAGCACAAGAAAATGTACAGACTGGGTGGGCTCATCATGACATAGAATATAGCAAAAGGGAACTTACATGTTAGGTGGGCTCACCATGAAAGAGAACACAGCACAATGGAATGTACAGGTTTGTTGGGGGAGTCATCGGCAGTAAGAACACAGCATAAGGGAATGTACAGGTTGGGGGAACTCATCATGTTAGGGAACATAGCACAAGGCAATGTACTTGTTTTGGGGGATCATGAGGACAAAAAATACAACACAAAGGAATTTACAGTGGGCTTCTCATCAGGACCGAGAACACATCACAAGGGAATGTACGGGTTGGTGGGGCTCACCATGACAGACAACACAGCTTAATTGAATGTTCAGGTGGTGGAGCTTATCATGACAGAGAACACAGCACAAAGGAATGAACAGGTTGTGCAAGGCTCATCATGATAGAGAACATAGAACCAGGGAATGCACAGGTTGGGGGGCTCATCATGACAGAGAACACAGCACAGGGTAATGTAGAGGTTAGTGGGGGGACAACCATGATAGAGAACATAGCACAGTAAAATGTACAGGTGGGGTGGCTCATCCAGGCAGAGAGCACAGCACAAGAGAGTGCACAGGTTGGGGTCTCATCAGACAGAGAAAAAGCACAAGGGAATGTACATGGTAGGGGAATCAGTATGACAGAGGGCACAGCACCAGGGAATTGTACAGGTTCTGGAGTCTCATCATGACAGAGAACACAGCACAAGTTTATGTACAGGTTACAGAATGCTCACCATGACACTGAACATAGGACAAAGGGAATATACAGGTCGGGGGCTCACCATGACAGACAACATAGCACAAGGGATGAACAGTTTGGGGTGGTCATCATGACAAAGAACATTACAGAATTGAATGTAGAGTTCTGGGGTGGGAGGCACACCATGATGCAGAACATAGCACAAGGGAATGTACAGGTTGGGGAAGGCTCACCATGACCGAGAACATAGCACAACGGGATGTACAGTTTTGGGGGGCTCACCATGACAGAGAACACAGCATAAGTGAATGTACAGTTTTGGAGGAGGGCTCACCATGAAAGAGAATGTAGCAAAGGGGAATGTACAGCTTGTGAGCTCACCACAACAGAGACGGTAGTGGAAGGGAATGTAGAGGTTCTGGTGGCTCATCAGGACAGAGAATAAAATAGAAGGGAATGTACAGGTTGAGGGGGCTCATCAGGCAGAGAACACAGCAGAAGGGAGTGTACAGTTTGGGGGGGCTCATCAGGACAGGAAACACTGCACAAGGGAATGTACAGGTTGGGGAGATCATCATGACAGAGAACACAGCACAAGGCAATGTACAGGTTGTGGGGGCTCATCAGGAAACAGTCCACAGCACAAGGGAATGTACAGTTTGGGCAGTGCACCATGGCACAGAACATAGGACAAAGAAAATATACAGGTTGTGGAGTTCACCATGACAGATAACACAGCACAAGGGAAAATAGAGGTTGGGGCCCCCTCATCAAGACACAGAACATTACACAAGGGAATGGACAGGTTGGGGGGGTCATCAAGGCAGACAACACATCACAAGGGAATGCACAGCTTTGGGGGGGAGTCATCATGACAGAGAAAACAGCACATTGTAATGTACAGTTTAGGGGCTCATGAGGACAGAAAATACAGCACAAGGCAATTGACAGGTTGGGGCTCATTAGGGCAGAGAACACAGCACAGGAAAATGAACAGGTTGGGGGGCTCATCATGACAGAGAACACAGCACAAGGGAATACACAAGATGGGGGACTCTTCATGACAGAGAACACAGCACAGGGGACTGTACAGGCTTGGTGGGGGTCATCAGCAGAGAGAACACTGCACAAGTGAATGTACAGGTTGGGGGGCTCACCATGACAGAAAACATACTAAAATGGAATATACAAGTTGGGGGAGCTCATAAGGACAGAGAACACAGTAGAAAATAATGTACAAGTGTGTGGGGCTGATCTGAACAAAGAACATAGCACAAGGGGAATTCAAAAGTTGGGCGGCTCATCCAGACAGAGAACATAGCCCATGAGAAAGTACAGGTTGGTGGGGGCTCACCATGACAGAGAACCTAGCACAGGAGAATGTATAGACTGGCGGTCTGACCTTCATAAAGAATTTAGCACAGTGGAATGTGCAGGTGGGGGGGGTCTTCAGGACAGAGAACATAGCACAAGAGAATTAACAGGTTGGGGGGTCATCAGGACAGATAATGTAGTACAAGGGGGTGTACAGGTTTGGGTGGCTCACCATGACAGAGAATACAGCACAAGGGAATGACCATGATGGGTGGACTCATCATGACAGAAAGCACAGTACACGGAGATCGTACAGGTTGGGAGGGGGCTCAGCATGACAGAGAACACAGCACAAGGGGATGTAAGGGTTGGGGACTGAACATGACAGAGAGCATAGCACAAGGGAATGTATAGGTTGGGGGGCCTCATCATTAGACTGAACATAGCAAAAGGGAATATACAGGTTGGAGGGGGGTCATCATGAGAAAGACCATAGCACAAGAGAAAGTGCAGGTTCAAGTGGTGGCCACCATAACAGAGAATGTAGCACAAGGGAATGTACAGGTTGGGGGTGCTCATCAGGACATAGAACACAACACAAGGGAATGAACAGGTTGAGGTGCATCAGGAGATAAAAACAGCACAAGGGAAAGAACAGGTTGGGAGCTCATCCTGGTAGAGAACATAGCAGAAGGAATATACAGATTAAGAAGGCTCATCAGGACAGCAAACACAGCACAGGAGAACATACAGGCTGGGGGGCTCCCGTTGACAGAGAACATAGCACAAAGGGAATATATAGGTTGGGGGATCAGCATGACAGAGAACACAGCAGAAGGAATGTGCAAGTTGTGAGGGTAATCAGGAAAGAGAACACAGCACAAGGGAATGTACAGTTTGGAGGGCTCACCATGACAGAGAGCAGAGCACAAGGAAATGAGCAGGTTTGCGGACTCATCATGAGAGTGAGCATAGCACGAGGGACGGTAGAGGTATAAGGGCTCATCAGGACAGAGAACATAGCACAAAGCAATATACAGTTTGGTGGGGGGGTGCACCTAGGACAGAGAACAGAGCACAAAGGAAAGTATAGTTTGGGAGGGGCTCATTACAGCAGAGAACACAGCACAAGGAATGTACAGCTTGGGTAGCTCATAATTACAGACACCATAGCACAAGGGAATGTAAAGGTGGGAGGCTCACCATGGCAGAGATCATAGTACAAGGGATAGCAGAATTTGGGGGGGGGGGTCAAACTAAGATGTTGAAATCCACACCACAGGAAGAAGGAGCCTTCATGAATGCTTAAAAATTTTCCTTTAATCCTTGGCAAAAAGAGTATATAAGTGTTTTCGTTTTAAACCACAAAATTTCATCAGATACAAATAAAAAGGGCTCAAGCCTGTGGTTAAATATAGTTCTTTTGCATTGAGACCACACCCCACCCCTGTTAAGTCATTTTGATTTAAAAAGACATGTCCCTCTATAAACCAAACAGTAAGAATTATAGTAAAACTGGTGTAAAAATATTCCTACTTGAAAAAACTTGGAAGTTTGCAACCAGAAAATGTATAAAAAATATGTGTGTGTGTGTGTGTGTGTGTGTGTGTGTGTGTGTGTGTGTGTGTGTGTGTGTGTATATATATATATATATATATATATATATATATATATATATATATATATATATATATATATATATATATATATATATATATATATATATATATATATATATACATACATACACTTGGTCACAGTCATCCACAGCTCCTAGTACAGTGTTACATCTCATAAAAAAAAAAAACTTTTTTAACACAAAAATTATAAAAAATTTGTGTAAATGTATATAAAATTAAAAACAAAACACCCTGATAATACTGCATTTATAGTTTTACTAAATGCATAGAATTAAATCTTTTGTTTATTCATACTGGTTAGTCTTATCATTCGAGTCACCTTAACTTTAATATTGGAGTTTGGCTGACCATGTCATTGAAACTGGAAACCTGTAAGCTTCTGACTTTGTCTGCCAAATTAATTCCTGTTTTTCCAAAAAGGTAGCCCATGGACCCCCCCCCCCCCGTGGATTTTTTTCAACCTTTTTCACTATGCCAAATTTAAACTCATGTCCTTCATGTGACAATACATGGCTGTACAGGGCGTCGGTAGTTCTCTCCATCTTAATTTCATACATTTTGTAGAGTTTTAATTGCATTTACTGTTTAGGGCTACACACTCAAGTGTGTTAGCCTTTTCTGTGTTTATTTACTGTATTATTGCATTGTTTAGCCTGTTTAAACAAACAAAAAAAAAACAAAATAAAAAAAATACTATCTTGTTTGCTTGTTTCCCTCCTTTCCTAGCTAGTATAGTCCAGATCCCAGGCTTTGCTTGTCCCATGACTTTATTTTCGGTGTTCAGAGCTATTCAGATCTTGCTGTGGTAGAGGGAAGTCCTACTGCTTACCAGTTGGAATGGTGAGCATTGTACTGACTATCTAACACTACAGGAGTGGTTTCCAGCTCTGAAATTGTAATTTTATTAGCCTTTGGGGCTGATTTCTATCCCTTTCAACTTTCTGGCTTAAAAATGCATGTGTATGCACATTTTTCGCATCGTGCAGCACTGCGGGGCTACGGTTAAACTATTCCAGGTGTCAGAAAGTCTGCTCTTCAAAATTTCCCTTAGAGCTAGCTGGTTTCTCAGTAGTAGCACTAAAATCTGAACCCCTGTGACTAGCGCTTGCTCTAGAACCTGCTGGAAAACAATAGGAAGCCTTAAACTAATACAAGCACTCAACTCTCCTTGCCAATAAGGAGAAATTAATCATAGGCACTAAACAGCCAATAATTGCAAAGTACCTTGCAAAGGTAAGGGAAGGCAGCTCTTGTACTTTACAAAAAGCACCTAAACAGGCATGTCCAAGGGTCAGCTTCCAGTGATTTCTCCTGTCCACCTGGTGAATCTGGGCATACTGGGGCAATGCAGCAACTGCCTCATGTACACAGACAACCCTCTCCTCCTACCACCCAACACTACAACCTGTGAGAGATGCACTTACATAGCCAAACTGGAAGCAAAGCTCTCTCCAACCAGGATTGTGCTAGACAGTCAAGAGGAGAAGGTTAACTTTTACTACACCTCAAGCCACACATAGCCCTAAAAAAACCATCAACACCCACACATATCAACACTAAACCCACATATGCGGAGGCCCTTAACATTAACCTGCCCAAGCAACAAGGACCTGTGAAGCTGAAAAGCAAACAAACACCAGTCACAACCAAAGTGACACATAGCTCACAACACCAGTGTGCCAACCAACAACAGCCTCTAAGGCAAGACAATGTACCCAACATTTTAGTCATAGGTGACTCTATAGTCAGGCACACTGATGTCCCACTCACCAGGCTGAACAAGGAGAAAATTACAGTCAGCTGCCTGTTGGGTGCCAGGATCCGCTACATAACACATGCACTCAAGTCACTCCACAACAAGTACAAATATGACTCTATCATTGTCCATGTTGGAGTGAATGACTTGAGACGTACCTCCCTGGACTACATGAAAAGAAACATGGAAGTGCTCTCGGATCATGTGGCCCAGGCAGGTATGACCCTAGCCCTGAGTAGCATCCTTCATTTGCCCAGAATGATACCACAGTATAAGGACAAATGATTGACTTCAACAATTGGCTAAGCTTCTGGTGTCATTCAAAGGGGATCCAGTATCTGTCTGCCTGGGAAGACATAATCAACAAACCATGATGCTTTGCCAGAGATGGTCTGCACCTGTCACCCCTGGGATTCAGGTTACTGGCTAAAGCTCTTGCCACCCCTATAGTGCCTTTTTTAGGCAAGATTCAAAGGACAAAACCACTACCATAACAGGTACAAGCATGCAAAATCTGAAGGTAAGGCTACTCAATGCTAGAAGTCTAAACCTCAAAATGCAGTCTCTCGAGGCACTCCTAAAAATGGAGAACATCGATATCTGTGCAGTGAGTGAGACCTGGTTCAAGGTTCCAGAGAGCACCCCTGCAATACCAGGCTACAAGTCATACCACACTTATTGGCCACCACACCAGGACTGAAACACTAAAGGTGGAGGAGTGTCCATATTCACCAAGGATATTCACACCTCTAGGCTGGTTGCCCAAAACAATGCATCTGAAATTCCCCAGGTGCAACTAACATTAGGTAAGACTGCAATACAAATTCTAGCTTGCTACAGATTGCCCACCATGCCCCAAGAGTCTCACTACACCTTTCTAAACATACTGAAGAATATTAAGATACAACCAAACACCCTAATACTGGGTGATTTCAACTACCCTGCCATTAACTGGGAAAACTACTCGGGTACCAACACCTTTTCCCAACGGTTCTTGGAATTCATAAATTCCAATGCCCTGGATCAACTAATCCATTGTCCCACCAGGGGCTCCAATATCCTAGACCTGTTTATTACCAACATGGGAGATAGATGCTCCACATCAGTAGTTACTCCCTCATTGATCAGGTCTGACCATAAGCAAATCACCCTTGACATCCACATCCCACCCCCATGCCCCTGTAAGGAAACCTCTGTAAAAAACTTCTCCAAAGCCAACTTCATGCTACTCAAGTCAGAAGTGACAAACTTCATGAGAACCATGCAGACGGGATCTGAAAGTTTGACTGTTGAATCCTTAACTAAGGCACTGTACGAGCACATCCACTCGTGCATGAATCGTGCCATCCCAAATAGAACCAAGACGCTCTCCTCCAAAAAAAGGAAGCCAATCTGGTAGTCCCCTGCCATAAACAAACTGTACAACAGAAGGAAGAAACTGTTGCAGAAAAGAGGAAAATCCCAGGATGCAAAAAACACCCTTACCAGCCTCAGTAAGAAGCTGAGATCCCTCATAAAATCCTCCAAAGCTAGTTACGAAAATAAAATTGCCAAAGATTCCAAAGACAACCACAAGGCATTCTATAGTTATGTCAAGAATCTAAATGGCAATGCTGAGATCTGCTCTGAGTTACAACAGAATGGCATTAAATATACTGATCCCAAGGATATTGCCAATATCCTGGCAGATAGATTTAGTGCCAACTTCACCCCCCTCTCACCCCTAAAGGGCCCATCTCAATACCAAAAGATTGTCAAATTCTGGTAATCATGGCCACACAGGTAGAAACCGCACTCTCCAAAGCTAAGAATACAGCATCCATGGGACCAGATGATATCCTGGGCTGTGTACTACATGAACTACAAAATGAACTGGCACCTCACCTAAGTGTCATGTTTAATCATAGCCTCAGTAAGGTGGTCCACAAAGCCTATCTGGAGCTTGGCAAGGCCTTCAACACCATCCCCCACTCTGGAATCATAGTAAACTTACTAAGCTGGGCATAAATCCCTATGTCCCTCGATCAGTTGCCAACTGGCTTACTGACAGAAACTAGACTATAAAAGTAGCCGACTACAAATCCAGCTCCAGACAAGAGACAAGTGGAGTACCTCAGGGTTCAGTTCTGGGACTGCTCTTGTTTGGCATCTACATCTCTGAAGTACAGGCCAACACTAAGGGATCCTGGCTAACAAAGTTTGCAGATGACTGGAAACTGGGAGTCATTATTGAATCCCCAAATGATGTGGATATTCTACAAAAGGGCCTTACAGAAACATGCTTGGTGCCAGAGCTATGGGCTCAAGCTTAATGCCAAGAAATGTATAGTTATCCCCTTTGGAAAAAAACATGTACCCATGAATTACCACATAGGTGGCAGTACACTAAACACTGAAAGTGTGATAAGAGACTTAGGGACACAGGTGGACAGTGGTCTCACCTCCGATAACCACATCACCACAACAGTCAGGAAATCTTTCTATGTGGCACACCTCATCACTAAGGGCTATTCATCCAGAAATAAGGAGGTCATTGTCCCACTGTACTCATCCCTCATTAGACCCATTATAGAATACAATGCCCCATTTGGCTGGAAAGGCCGCAGAAATACTTCACTAAAAGAATCACAGGCCTAAAGCAGATCCCCTATGCTGACCATCTAAAAAAACTCCAGCTATACTCTGTGGTATATCGTCTACTCAGAGGTGATCTCTGCTTAACATACAAGGCCATGTCAAACCCTGAGCTGTTGGATATGCTCCACTTAAAGAAATCCCAATCCTTCAGAGCCACACGCTCTAGGGATCTAAACCTTGTCATCACAATGAACAAAACATGCTGGAGGTATAGGTTCCTGACCCAGAGACTCCCCATACATGTCAAGCAGAGTGCCCCCTTGGCCCTCTTCAAAAGGAACCTTGACGATTGGATGGGAGATAGGAAATTCACTCTGGAGATCATGTCAGTTGCCCTGCTAGACAGGGATCCAGGGAAGTAAATATTGTGGGAAGAAATATCTAGGGAATTGTTATGGCTAGGCTTGTATAGGCCCTAGGGCCGATAGCCTAGTACCAACCTATGAACATGTGCTTATATATACAATTGTGAAACTTCTGCTCTGTTTTACCTATGTAAAAGGCTTCACAAGATTGACACCGAGCCCGGTAAATGACCCCCATAGTGTCACAGTTGTATTTCCCTCAACTCATTCCCTCCAGTAGAACTCTTTTGAGTGTGTACCTTTAACACCTACTGGGCATGGCTTCAGCATTTAAAAATTTAAGTTATCACCTTACATTTTTAACAAATACCCATTGACAGAGGTCATATATCAGTACAATTGTGTTTGCTATCATGTATGCTTCAAGATAAAATTTTCCAGTACCTTGTATGTAACATGGTTTTGGAATTTTTAATGCAAATATGAACAGGCAATATTTGACGCCTAGAGGAGCAGTAGGGTGTAACTGCAGAAATGCCTGGAGACGTCACTCAGCTGTAATGAGGGGAAATCTTTATTTCTCAAATTTATCCTGTCACCCTCCAGGATGTATTTCCATGTACTGCATCTCCCACACTTGGTCATCCTAGCCTGAGGTACAATTGTAATGGTTTTCCTCTCCATCATATCCTTAAAGTGCACCACCTTTTGTAAGTTATAGTTGGAGCCTGACCTAGGGCTTGTAAGATGTTATAGTTTTTTCTGAAAACATTCCAATTCTTATATAAGATCCAGTTAACCTTGCTGCTTTCAGTATTAAACATAGTTATCATAGCTCCTGTCTAATCATTCTGTTTGTGTTTCTCTGTTATTGGGATATGTCCCCCATAGTTGTCCTTAGTCAGGATTGGTTTGTACATCCCTTTTATTCTTTTAGTTGATACTCCCACCCACTTCTCATATAGTAAATCTCATATAGTAAATCCATGGAGTGTCCTCCCCTAGTGAACATGTTGATTAATAGTTCACATTCCCTTTTGAAATCTGTTTCCCTAGTACTCTTGCATGTCACCCTGACCATTTGTCCCTTTACCATAGCTTTCTTTTGCTTATGTGGGTGGGAACTAGAAAAGTCCAGTAAAGTATTAGAGTGCGTAGGTTTACGGTAAACAATGGCCACATAACTGTCCCTAGCAGGGTCCTTCTCTTTTATCACATCCAGATAGGTAATTCTCTCTCTATTCTAAGTGTGAGTAAAATCCCAAAAGTCAGTGCTGTTATTAATATAATATAAAAATTGTTGTAATAGAATTTCATCATCCTTCCAGACGATAAATAAATCATCCAGATATCATAAGTACAGTTTGATACTAAATTCTATTACACCATTCCTTGGTCCTTTATCTGTTTAAACATTTCTGCAGTTTTTTCTACCTAAGTAGTGTGGGTAGTTGTAGCATTGTCCATATTCAGGCTTGTGTTTTGGGCCTAGTTGTTTGTTGGTAGAGACTGTGTGTCTGAGCACATGTTCCAGGCCATCTTAGTTTAGCCAAAGCCAGCATAGCATTTCAGTGAGAGTGAAGTGTTTATGGCCATTGGCTGATTGGGGTTACCTGGACTATGGCTTGGAGTAAGCACCTCATTGGTTCTTTCGAGCATTTTTTTAAAGTTGTTTCAGGTTTCAACTTTGTCACTTAAGAAGTTACTTTGTGAGTGTTTCTGCCATTTCACACTGAGCTAATCAGAGGAAGGGCACTGAGCAAACTGATCTGTGATATATAACATTAAGTATCCTGTTTTTTTACTTATTTTTACGAGTTATTTATAGCACTTTTATTGTCTAAATATACTTTTCTAGCTAGTTTCACTGTGTATGAGGTATTAACTAGAAAATTTCTACAATTGTTAAGTATCCGGTTGGGTTTGTTTGTTCTGATTTTTGTCTTTCACCCTCCCTCCCTATTGGTATCCTGTTTTTATACTTTGTGGCTTTGCAGTTGCCTGCCCCTACTGTAAATTTGATCTGGGACACTCCTCCCAGTCTAGTGTCATTACCTCATTCTACCTAATCCCAGGAGAACATTTCAGAAGGCCAACCCACTTAGTTTCTGCTCCTCCTTTCCCCTTTACAAAAAAAAAAAAAAAAAAATTCTAAGCTTGTTTCCTGCCTTTCCTGAAAGTCATCTAGTCCAGATACAGATTTGCTGTATCCAGGACTGTTTCTAAGCTTCTGAGCCCCCAATCTTTTCTGTGTTGGAGGGAAGCCTTCTAGCTTAATTTTTTCTTAAAACTAGCCAGTTTTTTTAGTTTCAGCACTCAAATCTGTTTCTTTGAGCTCAGCACTTGTTCAGAATTCATTGTAAGTACTAAATAAGCTACAAATTACTACAGCACTCAACTTTCCTCACTTGTCTAGAAGAAAACAGTTTTTAGTACTTAATAAATAAGCACTTATCCAAGCATGTCTAAGGGTCAGCTCCCAGTGTTTTCTCCTGTCTACCTGATGAATCTGGGCATCTTGGGGCAATGCAGCAATTGCCTCATGTACACAGACAACCTTCTCCTCCTACCACCCAACACTACAACCTGTGAGAGATGCACTTATATAGCCAAACTGGAAGCAAAGCTCTCTTCACCCAAGACTGGACTAGACAGCCCAGAGGAGAAGGTAAACACTTGCACCACACCACACTTACCACATACTCCCTCAAAACCTACACCACCAAAACACACACCTACATTCGTGTAGGCTCTCAATAAAAATCTACCCAAGCAACAGGGACCTCCAAAGCAGAAATGCAAGCAACCCCCCCAACACAACCCAAATGACACACAGCCCACAAACTCAGTGTGCCACTCACCCGCAGCCCATAAGGCATAACAACGTACCCAACCCTCTAGTCATAAGTGACTCTATAGTCAGGCACACTGATGTTCCACTCACCAGGCTAAACAAGGAGAAAGTTACTGTCAGCTGCCTGTCGGGTGCCAGGATCTGCCACATAATGCATGCACTCAGGTCACTCCACAATAAGTACAAATATGACACTGTCATTGTCCATGTTGGTGTGAATGACCTGAGATGTACCTCACTGGAATACATGAAATGAGACATGGAGGAGCTGTCCAATCTTGTAGCCCAGGCAGGTATGACCCTAGCCCTGAGTAGCATCCTGCCATCACCCAGAATGATACCACAGTACAAGGTCAAAATGATTTACTTCAACAATTGGCTAAGCTTCTGGTGTCATTCTAAGGGAATCCAATATCTGTCTGCCTGGAATGACATGATCGACAGACCACAATGCTTTGTCAGAGGTAGCCTGCACCTGTCACCCTTGGGATTCCGGATACTGGCTAAGGCTCTTGTCACCCCTATAGTGCCTTTTTTAGGCAAGGTTCAAATGACAAGTTCACCTCTGTAACAGGTACAAGCAAGCAAAATCTGAGGGTAAGGCTACTCAATGCTAGAAGTTTAAACCTCAAAATGCACTCACTCGAGGCACTCCTTAAAATGGAGAACATCGACATCTGTGCAGTGATAGAGACCTGGTTCAAGGCTTCAGAGAGCACCCCTGCATTACCTGGCTATAATTCATACCACACTTTTCGGCCACCTAACCTGGACTGAACCACTAAAGGTGGAGGTGTGTCCATATTCATTAAGGATATCCACACCTCTAGGCTAGTTGCTCAGCATAATGCATCTGAGATTATCCAAGTGCAACTAACTCTGGGTAAGACCACAATACAAACTGTAGCTTGCTACAGATCCCCCACCATGCCCCAGGATTCCCACTCCTCATTTCTTGATACACTGGAAAATATTAGGGTACAACCTAACACCCTAATAATGGGCGATTTCAACTACCCCACCATTAACTGGGAAAACTACTCATGTACCAAGTCTTGTGCTCAACGTTTTCTGGAATTCATAAATTCCAACACCTTGGATCAACTTATCTACACTCCCACCAGGGGCAGCAGTATCCTAGAGCTGGTCATTACCAACATGGGCAACCAGTTTTCCCACACCAGAGGTCAATTTTTCATTGGTCAGATCCGACCACAAGCTAATCACCCTAGACATCCACATCCCACCCCCACCCCCATTAGGGAAACCACTGTAAAAAAATTCTCCAAAGCCAACTTCATGCTTCTTAAGACAGAAGTGGCAAACTTCACGACACCCATGCTGAAGGACAATAGAGGTATGACTGCTGAATCCTACACAAATGCACTTTATAAGCACTTACACAAGTGCATGGATCATGCAATCCCTAACAGAACTAAGATCCTATCCTCCAAAAAAGGAAGCCAATCTGATGGTCCCCTGCCATAAACAAACTCTACAACAGAAGAAAGAAACTGCTGCAAAAAACAGTAAAATCCCATGATTGCAGGAACTCCCTGGTCAGCCTCAGTAAGAAGCTGAGATCCCTCATAAAATCCTCCAAAGCTAGTTATGAAAACAAAATCACCACTGATTCTAATGACAACCACAAAGCATTCTATAGCTATGCCAGGAATCTCAATGGCAACACTCAGATCTGCTCTGAGTTACAGCACAATGGCACTAAATACACAGAACCAACTGATATTGCCAACATCCTGGCAGATAGGTACAGTGCTAACTTTATCCCTCTCTCACCCCCTAAAGGGCCCATCTCTATACCGGAAGAATACAAAGTTCCTGTAATCACAGCTGCAGAGGTAAAAAAACACACTCTCCAAAGCCAAGAACAAAGCATCCATGGGACCTGACGACATCCCAAGCTGCTTTCTACATGAACTATAGAATGAACTGGCACCCTACCTAAGTACCATGTTCAGTCATAGCCTCACCTCAGGCTTTGTGCCCACTGAATGGCATACAGCAACAGTTATCCCACTCCACAAAGGGGGAGCCACCATGGATCGCGGGAACTACTGCCCCATTAGCCTGACGAGCCTGGTCTGCAAGGCTATGGTATGTATCATCATGGAACTTATAAACAATGACATTGGTAATCTCCAAACTCTGAACCCTACACAGTTCGGGTTTGTAAAAGGCAGATCATGTCTCCTAAACCTGATAGACTTCTTTGAAGTGGTCACCAAAGCTGTAGATCAGGGTAAGGTGGTTCACACAGCCTATCTAGATCTCACCAAGGCTTTCAACACCATCCCCCACTCTGAAATTATAGATAAACTCATTAAACTAGGTATAAATACCTATCTCACAAGCTGGGTTGCCAACTGGCTCACTGACAGAACCCACACTGTGAAAGTAGCAGACTCTAAATCCAACTTCAGACCAGTGACAAGTGGAGTACCACAGGGTTCATTCCTGGGTCCTCTCCTGTTTGGTATCTACTTCTCTGACGTACAGGCTAACACAGAAGGTCTTTGGCTAACAAGGTTTGCAGATGACTGCAAACTAGGAGCCATAATCAAGGGTGGGAGGATGGCATAATGGTTAAGGTGTTTACCTTGCAAACACAAGGTGCAGCGTTTGATTCTCACGTGGGGTAATTGGCTAGGCTTAAAATGGCCCACAAGTGGCAATTAGCCTAGTACTAACCTATGGACCTATAAACACATCAAAACGCCTAACGATGTGGACATCCTACAAAAGGGCCTCACTGAGACAGATGCCTGGTGTCAAAGCCATGGCCTGAAGTTCAATTCCAAAAAGTGCATTGTCATCCCTTTTGGTAAAAACTCTGTACCCATGAACTACCACATAGGCGGTAGTCTACTTAACACCGAAGGTGTGATAAGAGACCTTGGGACACAGGTGGACAGTAGTCTCTCCCTTGATAATCACATCACCACAGTAGTCAGGGAATCCTTCTACGTGGCACACCTCATCACAAAAGGTTTCTCATCAAGGAAAAAAAAAGGTCATTGTTCCCCTCTACTCATCACTCATTAGACCCATTATAGAGTACAGCGCTCCTTTTGGTATGTACCTCACAAGACATCTACAACAACTGGAAATGCCGCAGAAATACCTCACAAAGAGGATTACCAGCCTCAAACAGATGTCCTACGCAGACCGTCTCAAAAAACTCCAGCTTTACTCCGTCGCATATTGCCTATTCAGAGGCGATCTCTGCCTAACATACAAAGCTATGTCAAACCCAGAGCTGTTGGACATGTTCCACTTAAAGAAATTCTAATCCCACTGAGCTACATGCTCTAGGGACCTAAACCTTGTCACCACAATAAACAGAACATGCTGGAGGGATAGATTCCTGCCCCAGAGACTTCCCATACTCTGGAACAAACTACCTATCTATATCAAACAAAGCTCCTCATTAGCACTCTTCAAGAAAAATCTTGATGATTGTATGGGAGATAGGAAATTCACCCTGGGATCACTTCTGTGGCTCTGCTCGACAGGGACACAGGAAAATAATTTTCTTGGCTGGTGAAAGCCAGGGTACCATTTGGCTAGGCTTATATAGGCCCTAGGGCCAATAGCCTACTACCTGCCTATGAACATAGGACAAAGGGAATATACAGATTTGGGGGAGGGATTCACCATGACAGAGAACACAGCACAAGGGAAAGGAGAGGATGGGGCCACTCATCAAGAAACAGAACATTACACAAGGAAATGTACAGGTTGGGGGGTCATCAAGAAAGAGAAGACAGCAGAAGGGAATGTACAGGTTGGCAGGGCTCACCATGAGAGAGAACAGCATAAGAGAAAGTACAGGTTGTTATGTCTCACCATGACATAGAACATACCACAGGGGAATGTACAAGTTGGGGAGGGGGGCACACCATGACAGAGAAAACAGAAAAAGAGAATGCACAGGTTGGGAGAGGGTTCACCATTACAGAGAAGACAGCACATGGGAATAAACAGGTTGGGAGAAGCTCATCAGGACAGAGAACACAGCACAAGGTAATGTACAGTTCGCCAGTTCATGAGGATAGAAAATACAGCACAAGGGAAATTACAGGCTGGAGGGCACATCAGTGTAGAGAACACTGTATAAGAGAATGAAGAGTCTGGGGGAGGTTCATCATGACAGAGAATATAGCACAGGGAATGCACAGGTCGGGGGGCTCATCATGACAGAGAGCACACGACATGGAGATGTACAGGTTGAGGGGGACTCATCATGACTGAGAACACAGCACAAGTGAATGTACTGGATTGGGGGGGGCTCATGAGGACAGAAAATACAGCACAAGGGAATTTACAGGCTGGGGGGGTTCATCAGGGCAGAGAAAACAGTACAAGGGGATGTATAGGATGACAGGGCTCACCATGACAGACAACATAGCACAATAGAATGTACAGGTGGGTGGGGCTCATCACAACAGAGAACACAGCACAAGGGAATGAACAGGTTGGGGGCTCATCACAACAGAGAACACAGTACAAGGGAATGTACAGGTTAGGGGGCTCATCAGTACAGAGAAATTAGCACAAGGGAATGTACATGCTGGGGGGATCTTCATGACAGAGAACACAGCAAAACGGAATGACCATATAGGGTGGACTCATCATGACAGAGAGCACAGCACCAGGGAATTATACAGGTTGTGGGCTCATCAAGACAGAGAACACAGCTCAAGGGAATGTACAGGTTGGGGATGCTCACCATGACAGAGAACATTACACAAAGGGTAAGTACAGATTGGGGGGACGCATCAAGACAGCACAGCACAAGGTAATGTACAGGTTGAGGGGTCATATCAAGACAGAGAACACAGCACAAGACAATGTACAGATTGGGAGAAATCACCATGACAGAGAACATAGCACAAAGAAATGTACAGAACTTAGATCTCATACTCAAAAAGTCTTTAATACCGTCGAAACATGGTTCTCTAGTCGATTTCTCTTACTAAATGCTAAAAAAACTAAACTCCTCCTCTTTACCCCTACCTCCAGGACCCCCCCCTTTAAACTTCACTATCTCTTCTAACAATGCCACTATCATCTCTCCCGACTCTACTACTAAACTGTTAGGTATTACAATTGATAATAATCTCTCTTTCAACCAACACATTAACAACACCATAAAACTTGTCAATAGGAAAATAGGATCTTTATAGTATTAGACCATTTCTAACTCCTCCTCTAGAACTAGGATCGCTCACTCCCATCTTCTTTCCTCTCTTCTCTATGCTTGTCCCATTTTCACCAACCTCAAGAAAAACAACCTTACCAAACTTACTACCTGCTATAATAACATTGCTTGGCCTTACAGGAAACCCTACAGAACACACCACTGTCTCAACCTGAAACTACTAGGCTGGCCAGAATTCCAAAACTATCTTGCAACCCAACAACTCACTATTGCCCATAAAATCCTGTACCATCCAACGAACACCCCTATACTCTCTCAACTCATAATCCCCTACAATAATCTTAACTCTCTCACTCCTCCAGTAAACTATTGGCTAATTCCATAAAATCAAATAACACTGCTGGCTCACTTTTCACCAATTCAGTAGGTAGAAAATGGAATCTACTTCCTAGCAACATAACAACCATTGCATCATTACCTCTTTTCAAACTAAACATTAAACTTCACTTCCAAAATCACTGGCTGTGCACCTGTAGTAAACCTGATTAATCCTTCCACTACTTAGACTCTACTTCATTACTATCTCCTACTTCTTACTTACTCTATCTTCCACCTGGCTTTCCCCTTCTTCTGCCACTTGTTTTCCTACTACTTCTTTGCTTATAGACTGGCTTCTAGTTCTCATTGCTTGCTGACTATCTTACTTGCTCTCCTTCCTACAACCTACCTCTTCTAATTTCTCAGATTCTTAGCTCTCATTCTCATACTTCCTACCTTATCATTATCTCTCAAAGTATTTTTTAACTTTATATGATGTCTTTGAGTTCAACTGTGTGTGATAGTATTTATTTCATTTAGTTATCTTTATCAGACTTAGTATATTATAGTTATATAAGTATTTTTTGTGACTGTAACTATGTGAGTCAGTATTAAACTCACTACTAATAATGAGTAACTGTAGAGTTGTTAGTTTCTGTCTTTTAAAACTTTCTTTAAAACACTAGTATGTTTGCCTTAATGTATTCTCTGTGGAGCTTTTCTCCCCGGGCCTCTACTGAAAATGGAAATACCTCCAGTTAGACTAGCCCGGTCAACAAATGTAAAATAAAATAAAATAAAATAAAATAAAAGGTTGTAGGGGTCTCACAGTGACAGAGACGAGAGCACAAAAGAATGTACAGAATGGAGTGGGGGTTAGCATGACAGAGTACATAGAACAAGACAATGTACAGATTGGGGGGGTGGGCTCACCATGACAGAGAGCTCAGCACAAAGCAATGTACAGGTTTGGTGGGGATCTCAGTAGAGAGAACTCAGCACAAGGGAACCTACAGGTTGGAGTGAGGAACACCATGACAGAGAACATACTAAAATGGAATGTATAGGTTGGGGGCTCATAATAACAAAGAACACAGCAGAAGGGAATATATGGATCATCAGGACAGATAACACAGAACAAGGGGAATGTACTGTTCTGGGAGCTTGAGGAGAGAAAATACAGCACAAATTGTACAGGAATTTACAGACTGGGGGCTCACCTGGGCAGAGAACACAGCACAAGAGAATGAACACGTTAGGGGAGGCTAATCAAGACAGAGAACATAACACAAGGGAATGCCAACGTTTTGGGCTACTCCAGACAGAGAACATAGGCCAAGGGGATGTACAGTTTTGGGGGGCTCACCATGACAGAGAACATAGCACAAGGGAATGTACGGGTTGTGGGGGGTATCACGACAGAGAACATAGCACAAGGGAATGTACGACAGAGAACATAGCACAAGGGAATGTACAGGGTGGTTGGTGGGTCTCAACATGACAGAGAACATAGCACAGGGGAATGTATGTGTTGGGGTTGGGCTTACCCTAACAGAAAACAGCACAAGGGAATATACGGGTTGTGGGGATCTCACAATGACAGAGAACAGAGCACAAGAAAATTTACAGGTTGGAGGGGGGGTCATAACAGAGACCTAGCACAACAGAACAGAATGGAGGTGCTCACCATGACAGAGGATATAGCACAAGGGAATGTACATGTTGGGAGGGCTCACCATGAAAGAGAACACAGCACAATGGAATGTGCAGGTTTGATAGTGGTGGTGGGGTAATCGGCAGAGAGAATACAGCACAAGGGAATGTACAGTTTGGGGGATCACCATGACAAAGAACTTACCAAAATGGAATGTAAAGGCTGGAGGTTGAGCATAAGGACAGATAACATAGCAGAAGGGAATGTACAGGTTGTGGGGGGGCCAATCAGGACAGAGAACACAGCACAAAGAAATGTACAGTTTGGGAGGGTCATGAAGAGAGAAAATACAGCACAAGGGAATTTACAGGCTGGAGGCTCATTAGGGCAGAGATCACTGCACAAGGGAATACACAGTTCAGTGCTCATCATGACAGAGAACGCAGCACATGGGAATGCACAAGTTGGGAGCTCATAATGACAGAGAACACAGCACATGGGAATGCACAGGTTGGAATGCTCATTAGTGCAGAGAATACAGCGCAAGGGAATGTGCAGGTGGGGACTCATTATGACAGAGAACATAGCACAAGGGAATGTACTGGATTGGGGGGCTCATGAGGACAGAAAATACAGCACAAAGGAATTTACAGGCTGGGGGGCTCATCAGGTTGGAGAACAGAGTACAAGGGGATGAACAGGTTGTGGGGTTTCACCCTGACACAGAACACAGCACAGGGGAATGTACAGTTCCAGGGCTCATGAGGACAGAAAATACAGCACTAGGAAATTTACAAGCTGCAGTTGCTCATCAGGGCAGATAGCACAGCACCAGGGAATGTATAGGTTGGTATGGCTCACCATGACAAGAATATAGCATAATGGAATGTACAGGTGATGGGGGATCACCATGACAGACAACACAGCACAAATGAAAGAACAGGTTGAGGAGGCGCAACATGATAGAGAACATAGCACAAGGGAATGCACAGGTTGGGGGGCTCATCATGACAGAGAACACAGCACAAGGAAGTGTACAGGTTGGGGGATTCTCACCATGACACAGAAGTTTACACAAGGGAATGTACATGTTGGGGGGGTCATCAAGACAGAGAACACAGCACAAGGGAATTTACAGGTTGAGAGGCTTATCATGACAGAGAACACAGCACATGGGAAGCTACAAGTTGGGGGACTCACAATGACATAAAACAGCACAAAACAATGTACAGCTTGGGGGTGGTACTCACCACTGCACACAGCAGCATACAGGTTGGAGGGGCTCATTATGGCAGAGAATATAGAACAAGCAAAAGTTCAGGCTGGAGAGTGTGATCATAATAGAGAACACAGCATAAGGGAATGCACATGTTATGGAACTCATCGTGACATAGAACACAGCACAAAATAATGCACAGTTTGGAGGTGGTGCTCACCAGGATGGATAACACTGCACAGACTAGCATACAGTTTGCGGGAGGCTCATCATGGCAGAGAATACAACTCAAGGGAATGTACAGGTTGGGAGGGGATCATTAGGACAGAGAACACCGCATAAGCGATTATACAGATTGGGGGGGTCACCAGGGCAGAGACCACAGCACAAGTGAATGTATAGGTTGGGGGGCGGCTCATCATTTGAGAAAACATAGCACAAGGGAATGTACAGGTTTGGGGGGGTCACCAGGTCACCATGAGAGAGACCACAGCACAAGAGAATGTACAAGCTTGAGGGGTGGTCACCATGACAGACGACTCAACACAAGGGAATGACCATTTGAGTGGACTCATCATGACAGAGGACAGCACAAGGGATTGTACAGTTTGGGGGGGGTCATAATGGCAGAAAACACAGCACAAGGTAATGTACAGGCTGGTGGGCCTCACTATGAGAGAGAACATGGCACAATGGAATGTACAGGCTGGTGGGGCTCACAATGATATAAGACACAGCACAAGGGAATGTACATGTAGGGAGGCTGGTCAGGACAGAGAACACAGCACTAGGGAATGAATAGGATGGGGAGTTCATTATGACAGAGAACATAGCACAAACAAAAGTAGAGGTTGAGGGATCTAAGTATGATGAGAACACAGAATAAGGGAATATACATATTGTGGGACTCATCATGACATAGAAAACAACACAAAATAATGTACAGTTTGGGGGTGGTTCTCTGCACATAGCTGCATACAGGTTGGAGGGGCTTATCATGGCAGGGAACACAGCACAAGGGAATGTACAGGTTGTGAGGGGGTCATTAGGACAGAGAACAGAACACAAAGGAAGGCACAGGTTGGTTGGTTCATCAGGACAAAAAATACAGGCAAAGGGAATTTACATGCTAGTAGACTCTCATTAGGACAGAGAATACAGCACAAGGAAATGTAGGGGTTGGGGAGGGCTCACCATGACAAAGAACATAGCGCACTGGAATGCACAGATTGGGGTATTATCATGACAGAGAACATAGTACAGCAGAATGTACAGGCTGGAGGGTTTCATCTGGACAAAGCACATATCACAAGGGAATGTACAGGGTGGGGGCTCATCATGACAGAAAACAGCACCAGGGAATGCTCAGTTTGGGGGATAGCTCACCATGACAGAGAACATAGCACAATGGAATGTAAAGGTTGGGGGTCAGCTCATCTGGAGAGAAAACATAGCACAAGGAAAGGTAGAGTTTGGGGTGACTCATCTTGACAGACAGGATAGCACAAGAGAATTTACAGACTGGGGTACTCACTATGAAAAAGGAAATAGCACAAGGGTATGTACAGGTTTGGGAGAGCTCATCATGACAGAGAACATATTACAGTGGAATGTACACGTTGGAGGGTTCATCATGTCATAGAAGACAGCACAAGGGTGTGAACAGTTTGAGGGGGCTAACCATGATAGAGACCACAGCACAATGGAATATACAGGCTGAGGGGTTTATCAGGATTGAGAATACAGCACAAGGGAATGTGCAGGATTGGGTGGGATCACCATGACAGAATATAGCATAAGGGATGAACAGGCTGGGGTGATCATCATGATAAAGACTATAGCAAAAGGAAAGCAGAGTTCTGTGGGGACTCACCATGACACAGAGAAAAGCACAAACAAGGGAATGTACAGGTTGGGGAAAGCTCACCATGACAGAGAACACAGCACAAGGGAATGCGCAGGTTGGCTCACCATGAAAGAGAACATAGCGCAAGGGAATGTACAGGTTCTGTGGCTCATCAAGCCAGAGAACACAGTACAAGGGTATGTACAGGTTGGACAGAGAACACAGCAAAAGGGAATGTACAGGTTGGGGGGATCATCACGACTGAAAACATAGCACAAGGGTATGCACAGTTTGTGGCATAGCTCACCATGACAGAGAATGGAGTACAATGGAAGGTAAAGATGGAGAGAGGGGCTCATCTGGAGAGAGAACATAGCACAAGGGAAGGTAAAATTTGGGTGGACTCATCATGACAGAGAACAGCACAAGGGAATTTACAGGTTGGGCTGCTCACCATGAAAGAGAACATAGCGAAAGGGAATGTACAGGTTGGGGAAGGCACATAGGTAGGTACTAGGCACATAGGTAGGTACTAGGCTATCGGCCCAAAGGCCTATGTAAGCCTAGCCAGCAAGGTACCATAGCTTATGCCACCCAAGAAAGTTATTTTCCTGTGCCACTGTCCAGCAGAGACACAGAAATGATCCCCAGAGTGTATTTCCTATTTCCCATCCACTCATCAAGATTTTTCTTGAAGAGTGCTAATGAAGAACTTTGCTTGACATAGATGGGTAGCTTGTTCCAGAGTATAGGAAGTCTCTGGGACAGGAATCTATCCCTCCAGCATGTCCTGTTTATTGTGGTGACAAGGTTTTAGGTCATCATGACAGAGAACATATTACATTGGAATGTACAGCTTGATGGGCTCATCATGACAGACAACACAGCACAAAGGAAATAACAGGTCAGGGAGGCTCATCATGATAGAGAACACAGCACAAGGGAATGCACAGGTTGGGGGGCTGATCATGACAGAGAACATAGCACAAGGAAATGTATAGGTTGGGGGTGCTCACCATGACACAGAAGATTACACAAGGGAATGTACAGGTTGGGCGGGAGTCATCAAGACAAAGAACACAGCACAAGGGAATTTACAGGTTGAGGAGCTTATCATGATAGAGAACACAGCACAGGGGAAGGTACAGGTTGGGGGACTGAACGTGACAGAGAGCAAACCACAAAGGAATGTACAGGTTGGGGTGGCTCATTATTAGACAGAACATATCACATGGGAATGTACAGGCTGGCAGGGTGGTCACCATGACAGAGAACATAGCACAATGGAATTACCATGTTGGGTGGACTCATCATGACAGAGAGCACAGCACAAGGGCATTGTACAGGTTGGGGGTGCTCATAACAACAGAGAATACAGCACAATGTAATGTATAGGCTGAGAGAGCTTATCAGGACAGAGAAAACAGCACACAGAATTGTACAGGTTGGGGGGGCTCATCCTGACAGTGAACACAACACAAAGGAATGCACAGGTTGCAGGGCTCATCAGGATAGAGAACGCTGCACAAGGGAATGTGCAGGATGGGGGAAGCTCACCATGCCAGAGAACATACCGCAAAGAGAATGTACAGTTTGGGGGTGCTCATCATGACACAGAACATAGGACAAAGAGGATACACAGGTTGGGGGGGGGCAACCATGACAGAGAACATATCTCACAAGGGAATATACAAGTTGGTGGGGGCTCATCAGAACAGAGAACACAGCACAAGGGGAATGTACTGGTTGGGGGATCATCAAGAGAGAGAACACAGCACAAGGGAATGCACAGTTTGGGAGGGGGGGTCATCAAGACAGAAAATACAGCACAAGGTAGTTTACATGATAAGGGTCTTATCAGGGCAGAGAACACAGCACAAGAAAATGAACATGGGGTGGCTCATCATGACAGAGAACATAGCACAAAGGAATGCACAGGGTGGGAGGCTTATCATGACAGAGAACATAGCACAATGGAATGCACAGGATGGGGGTTTATCATGACAGAGAACACATTAGAGGGGAATGTATAGGTTAGGGGTCTGACCATGACAGAGAACATAGCAGAGTGGAATGTACAGATGGGTTGGCTCATACAGACAGAGAACACAGCACAAGAGAATGTACAGGTAGGGGGGCTCCTCACAACAGAAGAAATAGCACAAGGGAATGTACATGGTGGGGGGACTCCTCATGACAGAGGGCACAGCACCAGGAAATTGTACAGGTTGTGGGGGCTCATCATGACAGAGAACACAGCACAAGGGAATGTACAGGTTGGGGATGCTCAACATGGCACAGAACATAATACAAAGGGAATATACAGTTTGGGGGGGTTCACCATGACAGAGAACACAGCACAAGGGAAAGTTGAGGTTGGAGCCGCTCATCAAGACACAGAATATTACACAAGGGAATGTACAGGTTAGGGGGGGTCATCATGACTGCAAAAACAGCACAAGGGAATGTACAGGTTGGGGGGAGTCATCATGACAGAGAACACAGCACAGGGAAATGTACAATTTGGGGGCTCATGAGGACAGAAAATAGAACACAATGGAGTTTACAGGCTGGGATGTTCATCAGGGGAGAGAACACAACACAAGGGAATGTACAGTTGATGAGGCTCATGCAGAGAGAAAATACAGCACAAGGGAAATTACAGGTTGGGGGGCTTATCAGGGCAGAAAACACAGCAGAAGGGAATGCACAGGTTGGAGAGGCTCATCAGGACAGAAAACACAGCACAGAAAATGTATAGGTTGGTGGGCCTGACCATGACAGAGAATATAGTACAATGGAATGTGCAGGTAGGGGGCTCATCAGGATACAGAATACAACACAAGACAATGTTCAGGATGGGGGGCTGATTAAGACAGAGAAAATAGCACAAGGGAATGTACAGGTTGGGGAGCAGCTCATCATCACAGAGAACACAGCACAAGGGAATGTACAGGTTGGTGGGGGTCACCATGACAGGGAACATAGCAGAAAAGAAGGTACAGATTGAGGGGGGCTCACCATGACAGATAATATAGCACAAAGCAATGTAAATGTTGGGAGGGCTCAGCATGACAGAACACAGCAAAAGAGAATATACAGGCTGGAGGGGGCTCACCATGCAAGAGAACATAGCACAAGGGAATGCACAGGTTGGGGGGCTCATCATGACAGAAAACACAGCACAGGGGAATTTTATAATTTGGTGGGATGACCTTGACAGAGAACATATCACAGTGGAATGAGCAGGTTGGGGGGCCCATCAGGCAGAGAACACAGCACAAGACAATTTATAGGTAGGGGTGGCTCATCAAGACAGATGAAATAGCACAAGGGATTGTACAGGTTGGGGTGGCTCAGCAAGACAGACAACACAGCACAAGGGAATGACCATGACAGGTGGACTCATCATGACACAGAGCACAGCACGAGGGAATTGTACAGGTTGGGGAGGTCATCATGACAAGAACACACCACAAGGGAATGTATGAATTTGGGGACTGAACATAACAGACAACATAGTACAAGGGGATGTACAGGTTGGGGGGCTCATCATTAGAATATATCACATAGGAATGTATGGGCTTGATGGGTGGTCACCATGACAGAGAACACAGCACAAGGGAATGAAGAGGATCGGGGGCTCATTATGACAGAGAACATACCACAAACAGAAGTACAGGTTGGGGTGTGTGATCATGATAGAGAACACAGCATAAGGGAATGTATAGTTTGGGGGATGCTCAGCATGACACAGAACATAATACAAAGGGAATATACAGTTTGGGGGGTTCAACATGACAGAGAACACAGCATAAGGGAAAGTAGAGATTGGGGCTGCTCATCAAGACACAGAATATTACACAAGGGAATGTACAGGTTGGGGGGGTCATCATGACTGCGAAAACAGCGCATGGGAATGTACAGGTTGGGAGGGCTCATCAGAAAAGACAGGACAGCACAAGGGAATGTACAGGTTAGGGGGAGTCATCATGACAGAGAACACAGCAGAGGGGAATGTACAGTTTGCAGGCTCATGAGGACAGAAAATAGAACATGATGGAGTTTACAGGATGGGATGCTCATCAGGGGAGAGAACACAACACAAGGGAATGTACAGTAGATGAGGCTCATGCATAGTGAAAATACAGCACAAGGGAATTTACAGGTTGGGGGGCTTATCAGGGCAGAGAACACAGCACAAGGGAATGCACAGGATGGAGGATCATCATGACAGAGAACACATCTCAGGGGAATGTACAGGTTGGAGTGGTCATCATGACAGAGAACACAGCACAGGGAAATGTATAGGTTGGTGGGCCTGACCATGACAGAGAATATAGTACAGTGGAATGTGCAGGTAGGTGGGCTCATCAGGATACAGAACACAACACAAGAGAATGTAGAGGATGGGGGGCTCATTAGGGCAGAGGAAATAGCACAAGGGAATGTACAGGTTGGGGAGCTCACCATCGCAGAGAACACAGCACAAGGGAATGTACAAGTTGGTGGGGGTCACCATGACAGGGAACACAGCACAAAAGAAGGTACAGATTGAGGGGGCTCACCATGACAGAGAATATAGCACAAGGCAATGTAAATATTGAGAGGGCTCAGCATGACAGAACACAGCAAAAGAGAATATGCAGGCTGGAGGGGGCTCACCATGAAAGAGAACATAGCATAAGGGAATGCTCAGGTTGGGGGCTCATCATGACAGAAAACACAGCACAGGGATATTTTATAGATTATTGGGCTGACCTGGACAGAGAACATAGCACAGTGGAATGTGCAGGTGGGGGGCTCATCAGGCAGAGAACACAGCACAAGAGAATTTACAGGTAGGGGGTTCATCTGGACAGATTAAATAGTACAAGGGATTGTACAGGTTGGGGTGGCTCACCAAGACAGAGAACACAGCACAAGGGAATGACCATGATAGGTGGCTTCATCATGACAGAGCACAGCACAAGGGATTGTACAGGTTGGGGGGGCTTGTAATGGCAGAAAACACAGCACAAGGTAATGTACAGGTTGGTGGGGCTCACCATGAGAGATAACATGGCACAATGGAATGTACAGGTTGGTAGGGCTCACCGTGACAGAAGACACAGCACAAGAGAATGTACGTGTTGGGAGGCTCATCAGGACAGAGAACACAGCACAAGGGAATGAACAAGAATGAACAGGATGGGGGGCTCATTATGACAAAGAATATAGCACAAACAAAAGTACAGGCTGGATGGAATGATCATAATAGAGAACACAGCATAAGGGAATGTACAGGTTGTGGAACTCATCATGACATAGAACATAGCACAAAATAATGCACAGTTTGGGGTGGTGCTCACTAGGACAGAGAACACTGCACATAGCAGCATGCAGGTTGGAGGAGCTCATCATGGCAGAGAACAGAGCACAAGGGAATCTAGAGGTTTGGCGAGGGGGTCACCAGGATGGAGACCACAGCACAAGGGAATGTACAGGTTGGAGGGGTCCTCCTCATGACAGTGAAAACTGCAGAAGGGAATATACAGGCTGGATGGGCTCAGGACAGAGAATACAGTATGTGTGAATGTAGAGGTTGGGAAAGGGTCAACAGGCCAGAGAAGAGAACACAAAGGAATTCACAGGTTGATTGGTTCATCAGGACAAAAAATACAGGAAAAGGGAATTTTCATGTTAGCCGAGTCTTACTAGGACAGAGAATACAGCACAAGGGAATGTAGAGGTGGGGGGGGGGGCTCACCATGACACAGAACATAGCACAATGGACTGTACATGTGGGGGTCTCATCATGACAGAGAACATAGTACAGCAGAACGCACAGGCTGGAGGGTTTCATCTGGACAAAGCACATATTACAAGGGAATGTACAGGGTGGGGGGCTCATCATGACAGAAAACAGCACGAGGGAATGCTCAGTTTTGGGGATAGCTCATCATAATAGACAACATAGCACAATAGAATGTAAAGTCAGGGGGTGGGCTCATCTGGAGAGAGAACATAGCACAAGGGAAGGTAGAGTTTGGGGTGACTCATCTTGACAGACAGCATAGCACAAAGGAATTTACAGGATGGGGTGCTCACTATGAAAGAGAAAATAGCACAAGGGTATGTACAGGTTGGGGAGAGCTCATCATGACAGAGAACATATTATAGTGGAATTTACAGGTTGAAGGGCTCATCATGACAGAGAAGACAGCACAAGAGAGTGAACAGTTTGAGGGGGCTAACCATGGTAGAGAACATAGCACAATGGAATATACAGGCCAAGGGGCTCATCAGGATAGAGAACAGAGCACAAGGGAGTGTACAGGATTGGGTGGGATCACCATGACAGACAACATAGCATAAGGGATGAACAGGCTGGGGTGGTCATCATGACAAAGAACATAGGAGAAGGGAAAGTAGAGTTCTGTGGGGACTCACCATGATACAGAAAAAAGCACAAACAAGGGAATATACAGGTTGGGAAAAGCTCACCATGACAAAGAACACAGCACAAGGGAATGCATAAGTTGGCTCACCATGAAAGAGAACATAGCACAAGGGAATGTACAGATCCTGGGGCTCATCAGGACAGAGAACAAAGCAGAAGGGAATGTACAGGTTGAGAGGGGCTCATCTGGACAGAGAACACAGCACAAGGGAATGTACAGGTTGGAGGATCATCACGACTGAGAACACAGCACAACAGAATGTACAGGCGGGGGGGTTCATTTAGACAGAGCACATATCACAAGGGAATGTACAGGTTGGGGGGCTCATCATGACAGAAAACACAGCACAAGGGAATGCACAGTTTGGGGCATAGCTCACCATGACAGAGACTGTATTAGAATGGAATGTAAAGTTTGCGGGAGCTCATCTGGAGAGAGAACATAGCACAAGGGAAGGTAGAGTTTGGGCGGACTCATCTTGGCAGAAAACAGCACAAGGGAATTTACAGGTTGGGGTGCTCACCATGAAAGACAACATAGCAAAAGGGAATGTACAGGTTGGGGAAGGCTCATCATGACAGAGAACATATTACAGTGGAATGTACAGGTTGAAGGGCTCATCATGACAGAGAACATAGCACATGGAAATGTACAGGTTGGAGGGATCATCATGACAGAGAAGACAGCACAAGGGATTAAACAGTTTGAGGGGGATAACCATGTTCATGTTCTGAACATAGCTCAAGGGAATATGCAGGCTGAAGGGCTCATCAGGACAGAAAACACAGCTCAGGGGAATGTACATGATGTGGTGGGCGCACCATGACAGACAACATAGCACAAGGGATGAACAGGTTGGGGTGGCCATCATGACAAAGAACATAGCAGAAGTGCATGTAGAATTCTGGGGGTGGGGCCACCATGATGTAGAACATAGCACACACAAGGGAATGTACACGTTTGGGAAGGCTCACCATGATAGAGAACATAGCCCAGAGGGATGTACAGTTTGGAGGGCACACCATGACAGAGAACACAGCACAAGGGAATGTACAGGTTGATCACCATGAAAGAGAACATAGCTCAAATGAATGTACATGTTCTGGTGGCTCATCAGGACACAGAACAAAGCAGAAAGGAATGTACAGGTTGAGAGTGGCTCATCAGGCCTGAAAACACAGCACAAAGGAATGTACAGGTTGGGGGCTCATCAGGACAGAAATGTACAGGTTGGGGGACTCATCATGACAGAGAATACAGCACAAGGCAATGTACAGGTGGTGGGAGCTCATCAGGAAACAGAAAACAGCACAAGGGAATGCACACATTGGAGAGGTGCACCATGACAGAGAAATAGCACAAGGGAATATAGAGGTTGGGGTCTCACTGTGTCAGAGAACACAGAACACAGGAATGTTCAGATGGGGGGGCTCATCATGATAGAAAACATAGTACAATGGAAGGTATAGGTTCGAGGGCTCATCATGACAGAGAAGACAGCACAAGGGAATGAACAGTCGGGGGGGCTCATCATGACAGAGAACATAGCACAGGGGAATATACAGACTTGGGACTCTTCAGGATAGCAAATACAGCACAAGGGAATGTACAGGTAGGGGACCCACCATGACAGATAACATAGCTCAAAAGATGAACAGTTTGTGGTGGTAATCATGACAAGAAACATAGCAGAGGGGAATGCAGAGTTCTAGGAAGGGGCTCACCATGACACAGAACATAGCACAAGGGAATGTACAGGTTGTGGGGGTCTCACAATGACAGAGATAAAAGCAGAAAAGAATGTACAGGTAGGCGGTGGAGTCATCATGACAGAGAACATAGCACAAGAGAATGCACAGATTGGGGGGGCTCATCATAACAGAGAATATAGCACAAGGGAACGTATATGTTGGGAGGGCTCACCATGACAGAGAACACAGCACAAGGGAACGTACAAGTTGGGGGGCTCACCAAGACAGAAAACATGCTAAAATGGAATACACAGGTTGGGGGACTCATAATTACAAAGAACTCAGCAGAAGGGAATGTACAGGTGTGGGAGGCTCATCAGGACAGAGAATATAGCACAAAGGAATGTACAGTTTGGGGCTCTTGAGGAGAGAAAATACAGCACAAGGGAATTTACAGGCTGGTGGCACATCTGGGCACAGGACACAGCACAACAGAATGAACAGGTTGGAGAAGGCTCATCATGACAGAGAATATAGCACAAGGGAATGCAAAAGTTCGGGCTCATCCAGACAGAGAACATAGCTCAAGGGAATGTACAGATTGGGGGGCTCACCATGACAGAGAATATAGCACAAGGGAATG
Source organism: Protopterus annectens (assembly GCF_019279795.1). NCBI lineage: Eukaryota > Metazoa > Chordata > Ceratodontiformes > Protopteridae > Protopterus > Protopterus annectens. The sequence continues at coordinate 47,851,974 of NC_056725.1, forward strand.
TACATGTTGGGAGGGCTCACCATGGAAGAGAACATAACACAGGTTTGGTGGGGGGTCATCTGCAGAGAGAACACAGCACAAGGGAGTGTACAGGTTGGGGGTGCTCACCATGACAGAGAACATACCAAAATGGAATGCACAGGCTGGGGGTCTCATAAGAACAGGGAACAGAGCAGAAGGGAATGTACAGATGTGGTGGGGCTGATCAGGACAGAGAATACAGCACAAGGGAATGCACAGCTTGTGAGGGTCATGAGGAGAAAAATAGAGCACATGGGACTATACAGGCTGGATGGCTCATCAGGGCAGAGAACACAGCAAAACAGAATGAACAGTTTGGGGAAGGCTCATAATGGCAGAGAATATAGCACAAGGGAATGCACAAGTTGGGGGGCTCATCATGACAGAGAAAACAGCACATGGGAATGCACAGGTTGGGAAGGCTCATCAGTACAGAGAACACAGCACAAGGGAATGTGCAGCCTGGGGGAGACTCATCAAGACAGAGAACACAGCACAAGGGAATGCACAGATTGGGTGGGCTCATCATGACAGACAACACAGCACAGGGGAATGTACTGATTGGGGGGCTAACCATGACAGAGAACATAGGATAGTGGAATGTGCAGGTATGGGGTTCATCAGGATAAAGAGGAAACAGCCCAAGGGAATGTACAGGTTGGGGGGCTCACCACACAGAAAACACAGCACAAAGGAATGTACAGGTTGGAGGCAGCTCACCATGGCAGAGAATATAGCACAAGGGAACGTAAATGTTGGGAGGGCTCAGCATGACAGGGAACACAGCACAAGAAAATGTACAGGTTTGGTGGGGGGTTAGCGGCAGAGAGAACAGCACAAGAAAATGTACAGGTTTGTTGGGGGGTTATTGGCAGAGAGAACACAGCACAAGTGAATGTACAGGAAGGGGGGCTCACCATGATAGTGAACATACCAAAATGGAGTATAAAGCTTTGGGGGACTCATAAAGACTGAGAACACAGTAGAACAGAATCTACAAGCATGTGGGTGGGGGCTCACCTTGACAGAGAACATAGCACAAGGGAATGCAAAAGTTGGGGGCTCATCCAGACAGAGAACATAGCCCAAGGGAATGTACAGGTTGGGTGGTTCACCATAGCAAAGAACATAGCACAATGGAATGCACAGGTTGGGGGCCTCATCATAAAATTGAACACAGCACAGGAGAATGTACAGATTGAGGGGCTGACCTTGACAGAGAATATAGCCCAGTGGAAAGTTCAGGTGGGAGGGTGTTCATCAGGACAGAGAACATAGCACAACAGAATTTACAGGTTGGGGGCTTATCAGGACAGGCAAAATAGCACAAGGGAATGTACAAGTTCAGGTGACCCAACATGACACAGAACACAGCACAAGGGAATGTACAAGTTCAGGTGACCCAACATGACACAGAACACAGCACAAGGGAATGTACAAGTTCAGGTGACCCAACATGACACAGAACACAGCACAAGAGAATGATCATGATGGGTGGATACATCATGACAGAAAGCACAGCAGAAGGGAACTGTACAGGTTGGGGGGAATCATCATGACAGATAACAACAGCACGAGGGAATGTATGGATTGGGGGACTGAACATGACAAAGAACATAGCACGAGGGAATGTACAGGTTGGAGGGGGGTCATCATTTGAGAGAACATATCACAAGGGAATGTACAGGTCTGGGGGATTCACCATGACAGAAAACACAACACAAGAGAATGACCATGTTGAGTGGACTCATCATGATAGAGAGCACAGTACAAAGGCTTGTACAGGTTGGGGGGCTAATAATGACAGAAAACACAGCACAACGTAATGTACAGGCTGGTGGGGCTTACCATAAGAGAGAACATGGCACAATAGAATGTATAGATTGGCGAGGGTCACCATGACAGAAGAGACAGCACAAGGGAATGTACATGTTGGGAGGCTCGTCAGGACAGAGAACACAGCACAAGGAAATGAAGAGGATGGGGCCTCATTATGACAGCAAACATAGCTGGATATCTGACTTCGCCCCTCGAGCTGTGTGCAAGCCGCAAGCATGTGGTATTTTCTCCCTCCCGCCCAGGAAACCAACTGACCAGAGCAAACCCTGAAATCAGCTGAACTCACCTCCTCTCACTGATACTTTTTTGGTGCTCACCTCTGCAGGGGGTGGTGCTTACCTTTCCCTATTCCCTAGCTCCCTCCCTAGTCCTGATTTCACCTCCCCATCCTGTAGTGCACCTCCATCCAATCACCTTTTCTGCCCTCCTCCCAACACATTCCCCACTATTAAAACAGGTCTGTACCTCGGCGCCTTTCTCTTAAGGTAATTATCCCCTTGGATATCAGACTTCAACCCTCACACTGTGTGCACGCTGGTAAGGCTCTCCATTTTTTTATTGTTTTTTATCTCAAACTGTGTTATGTTTTTTTGCACAATTCCAGAGCTGTTAATGTAGTTTTGCTTTATACTGCTTTTTATAAACTTAATACTGTACATAGCTGATGTAGTGGGCTATAAAAGCTGTGTTTCTCTGCATACGTACTGCCAGAATATTGGACTTGAGGTATTTTAATACTCTGCCAGAGCTCAAATCTATTATATTTGTAAGCTCCTGTTACATTTTAACTGTATTTAGCTGCCAAAAGTGTGTTGTAACTGCTCATTACTCTATTTGCATAGTGTAAACCTTGCAAACTGCTCCTTTCTGAATGGTATCACTGTAACCATTAGTGCTCACTTCTACTATATCGAACTAGTGTTCCTCATGTATTGCTGTTGAATTCAATGCATGCTTGCCTCAGTTTTACAAATCCGGAGCTCCAAACTACTGAATTTGAAATGCTCCTACATTTATAATTCAGTTGCATTTAGCTACCAATTGCTTGTTGTAAATGCTTGGCAGTTTCAATTTCATGCATCTCTAACTGCTCAGTCTGACATTTGAACCAGTAACCGTAAATGGTAATTTCTGATTAGAGGTTCTACTGTCCCTATATGTATTAATGCTGAATTACCACTGCATTTGTATTATTTTTGAAATACTACTGCATTACTGAGTCTGCTACTGTATAGAGACAGGCAACCTAATGTCCAGATAGTCAATACTAACCACAGGAAACAAAATCCAAGTTTCTTCTTTAACGTAAAAGTATTTTATTTTTCAAAAAGACAACGTTTTCGCCGTGACCCCTGTCACAGCTTCCTCAGAAGAAGACAAATAAAACAGCTAAACTGGTCTGTTCAAATACTCAGTTAACAGGAAGTGACAAATAATTGCACTTCCTGCACTAATTTATCTTAATTAAAAATTAGTAACTAAAATCATGAATAGTACTAAAAAACTCCATTGAGTTAGCAATAAATATTGTGTAATGAAAAACCTCATAAAAATATTCTTAACTAATACATTTGTATTATTTACATTGTAAATATTATGCAATATACCCACAAAATATGTGCATATAGGCATTACCTAAAATAGCTCTTTAGCTTAAGGACACATGAAATATTACAATTCTCATTGAGACCATCTAGCCTAAATGCATCTAAATTCAACTGCCATGAAAGTTCGACACACTCAAGAACTGTCTGAAAAGGGCCTCCCTATCAGTTAAAGGTACTTGGTCAATACCCATAAAGCTAAAGGAGTGGTCAGGGTTACTACTAACATGTTTTGCCAAGGCATTCTCTAAAAGAGGTTTTTTTATAGCATAAAGATGCTGATATACTCTCTCTTTTAGTTTGCGATTGTTTTTTCCTATATAAAAGGAAGGGCAGGAATTACACAAAGCGATGTAAACTACTGACTTTGATTCACAAGTGATCCTCTGCTTGATGTTATACCTTTTGTTCCTAACTATAAAGGAATTTCCAGTTCTCATCACTTTACACATGTTGCAGCAACCACATTTAAATGAACCACTAGGTCTTATATAACCATAAGTGTTAGAAGTATGCTGTAAAAGTTCTTTCAAGTTATTACTTCTCCTATAAATTACATAGAGCGCTGACCTAACTTGTCAATCAAATTAACTGAATTAATAACTAGTGGCCAGTTTTTTAAAATAATGGCTCAAATTCCTGTTGAATTCAAATTAAATTGAGTTATAAAACTTAAAGAAAAAATTCTCTGCTGATTTAATAAGGAATTTTGGTGTACTAGTTCATTGTCAATAGTAGACCTACCTACATTAGATTGGTCAAGCAGTGGTTTATACAACCCTTTTATTCTTTTAGTGTCAACTTCATTAATAAGCCCCTCTAAAAGAGAGACAGGGTATCCACGGTTTAAGAACATTCCTTTCAAAAACTGGCACTCAGCTTTGAAATCCCTGTAAGTACTGCACATCCTGCCTGCACGTACCAATTGACCTTTTACAATAGATTTTTTCTGCCTAGGTGGATGTAAGCTTGTGTAGTGCAGGAAGGAGTTGCAGTATGTCTGTTTTCTAAAAATGCCAGACAAATAAATCTCTTCTTCTGTTTCCTTAGTTAGTCTCACATCAAGGTAATCTGTTTCTACTATTGAAAACCTATAAGTGAATTTTAACCATTGTGTAGAATTATTCAAAAGTCTACAAAAGTTTTGCTTCAACTTCGTTCCCTTAAAAGGATAAATATGTAGTCCAAAACCTAGTGTAATATTTTATCTTTTTGCATTACAGTTTCATTAGATAATATATAGAGGTTTTCCCAAAAGGCTACAAACAAGTTAGCCACACTGGCTCAAGGGAGCCCATGGCTATTCCACATTTTGTAAATAGAATTTGTGTTCAAAAATGAAAAGTTTGATGACAACACTATACTCAACAGTTCTGTTACAACATCCATCTCCACTTGTGGTGCATTTAAATCTTTGAGAAGCAGTTGAATCCATTCAACTGCCTCATTGTGAGGGATGGATGTGTATAAATCAATGACATCTACAGTCAAAAAGTTACACTCAGAGTCAAACTTAATACTGTTGATGTCACGTAAGAAAGACCAGGAGTCTTTACAAATAGTAGGTATTTTCTTTACATATTTTGATAAGATACTGTCTATCAATTTTGAACAAGGGTAGGTCATAGAAGACCTACCATCTATTAATGCCCTCATGGGGGGGTTTTTTTGGTCTTTATGTATCTTGGGTATTCCGAACATTACAGGCAACTTTGGCTGAATAATGTCAATGTAATTATATGTCTCCAAGTCAATTTTGCCTGCTAGGAAAAGGTCACGAAAATACCCACGGATACCACCTTGAACTACATTCATCTCATTAAGTGAAGAAGGAACATAGGCATCAGATAATAGCACTTGCATCATTTTTCTTTGTATTGGACATTGTCAAATACTACCAAGCCCTCCTTTGTCAGGTTTCAAAACCTGACAGTTAAAGAACCCAGGTTTTTAACCATTCACGTTGTGCAAATAAAATATTCATCTCATTCAAAGTATTACTTGTTTTGTGTAGAGAAAAGGTGTCTTATATCTAATTCACATTTGTTCAAATAATAGTAGGTTTTGCTGTGTAGGAGGGTTAAAACGCTAGTCAGTTTCAATTTGTCATTCACATTTGTTGTTTCATTGTTGAAATATAATTTTAAATTTAACTTGTAATGTAACATTTCAAATCAATCAAAACTTTAGCTAAACTCCCATAGGTACTTGGTATAAAAGTATATCCCAGAGCTAACAGTTCAACTAGATCAGAGTCTAGTTACAATGATGAAAAGTTGTAGATAGTAAAATCTTTCCTTCTATTGGTGTATATAACAGGACCTTGCAAAAAGTCCCTCGGACCTGTGGGAGAAACATTGTCTGTTAACGTTTCCTCCAATACACATTCCCCCCTTGTTTCTTCTGTTGGTTCCCTAAAAAAACTTTGTCATTAGGGAGCTCTAAAGGAACCTGCTTATTCTGGTCAGTTCTCCCTGGTCCTCTTTGGTTCTTATAATTGTAATTAACAGCAGTGGACCCTTTTAACCTATTGCTTCTTCTAACTTCCTGTCTAGGTGTAGTAGTAAGGTGTTCTCCATTTTCACCTTCCACACGAATTAGTTCAGCATTACCAGAAGTAGAAGTACCATTTACATCAAAAGTATTAGACCCTGAACTTGGAATGTTTAAATGGGGATAAACTTGGTTAGAAAAGTAAGCTGTTCTGTCCCTTACTAACTTCTTGTTTTTGTTAATTTTTTAATTTGAGTAACAATGCATCAATGCTAGAAAAAATACGATCATAGTCGATTTAAATTGCAAAAAAGAAATGTTAGTTTTAATTTCTTCATCCAAAACATTCACTTCAGAAATAAGAGACAAAATGTGCATATCATAATATTTAACTATGACATTTAACAGTTGTAACCCCTGTTCCTGAAATAAGCACTTCAATTCTGAAAAGTACGCTTGGTCTAATAATAGTCCAGAAGGAGTAAAGTTGTTCCTAAGGCCTTTTGGAACCAACTTTTCATTTAAACATTGCCTGAAATAAGCAGCTTCCAGCTGCAATTTTTTTTTAGTTTAAGCAACTTAGTGTCAAGTACCTTTAAACGGTCACTAATCCAGTTGTTGTCATTTTCTTGAACAGGAAAAGAACTGTCAGTTGTCCCAGTATTAGCCTGACAAAAACGAAACGGATTTTCTTTGTTAATCCAGTCGCTCAAAGTTGGCGTTCCTCTACTGGCTCCATACTATGCCCCTCATTTGAGCTAGATGCAGGTGGTGTAATTGGGTTAGAATTGGTTACTGCAGCATAACTAGTAGAAGGAATCCAAAGATGCATGGAGTTGAAGGGAACAAATCCGTTTCTACTGGTGGAAGCAGCAGCGTTTTGAACAACAGAACTTCCTGCCTCTTCTTTATTCAATCGAGGTGGCAGTCCTCTAAGCTTTTGGGCCGCAGGAAGTGGCGAACGGACCCTTCCGAGTCAGAAACTGGAACAGCATTCGGTTTATAATAATTTCTGACTTGTCTTTTCTGTTAACAGTTGGAAGTTGCTCTAAGACATCCATACGGACATGTAAAGCTTCCAATTTTTGTGAAATGGAAGCCAATAAAGAAAATAAATCTGCTTCACTTGAATTTTCATGAATAGCTGTTAAACAAAGGTTAGGACTAACAGGACTGACAGGAGTGCCTGAATCCATGGCAATCAACAAACAGTCAAAACGAGCAAACAAACTTGTGAAAATGTGTAGAGACAGGCAACCTAATGTCCAGATAGTCAATACTAACCACAGGAAACAAAATCCAAGTTTCTTCTTTAGCGTAAAAGTATTTTATTTTTCAAAGACAGCGTTTTCAGCGTGACCCTGTCACAGCTTCCTCAGAAGAAGACAAATAAAACAGCTAAACTGGTCTGTTCAAATACTCAGTTAACAGGAAGTGACAAATAATTGCACTTCCTGTACTAATTTATCTTAATTAAAATTAGTAACTAAAATCATGAATAGTACTAAAAACTCCATTGAGTTAGCAATAAATATTGTGTAATGAAAACCTCATCAAAGTATTCTTAACTAATACATTTGTATTATTTACATTGTAAATATTATGCAATATACCCACAAAACATGTGCATATAGGCATTACCTAAAATAGCTCTTTAGCTTAAGGACATGAAATATTACAATTCTCATTGAGACCATCTAGCCTAAATGCATCTAAATTCAACTGCCATGAAAGTTCACACTCAAGAACTGTCTGAAAAGGGCCTCCCTATCAGTTAAAGGTACTTGGTCAATACCCATAAAGCTAAAGGTGGTCAGGGTTACTACTAACATGTTTTGCCAAGGCATTCTCTAAAAAGAGGTTTTTTTATAGCATAAAGATGCTGATATACTCTCTCTTTTAGTTTGCGATTGGTTTTTCCTATATAAAAGGAAGGGCAGGAATTACACAAAGCGATGTAAACTACTGACTTTGATTCACAAGTGATCCTCTGCTTGATGTTATACCTTTTGTTCCTAACTATAAAGGAATTTCCAGTTCTCATCACTTTACACATGTTGCAGCAACCACATTTAAATGAACCACTAGGTCTTATATAACCATAAGTGTTAGAAGTATGCTGTAAAAGTTCTTTCAAGTTATTACTTCTCCTATAAATTACATAGGGGCGCTGACCTAACTTGTCAATCAAATTAACTGAATTAATAACTAGTGGCCAGTTTTTTAAAATAATGGCCCAAATTCCTGTTGAATTCAAATTAAATTGAGTTATAAAACTCAATGCAAAAGATAAAATATTACACTAGGTTTTTGGACGACATATTTATCCTTTTTAAGGGGAACGAAGTTGAAGCAAAACTTTTTGTAGACTTTTTGAATAATTCTATACAATGGTTAAAATTCACTTATAGGTTTTCAATAGTAGAAACAGATTACCTTGATGTGAGACTAACTAAGGAAACAGAAGAAGAGATTTATTTGTCTGGCATTTTTAGAAAACAGACATACTGCAACTCCTTCCTGCACTACACAAGCTTACATCCACCTAGGCAGAAAAAATCTATTGTAAAAGGTCAATTGGTACGTGCAGGTAGGATGTGCAGTACTTACAGGGATTTCAAAGCTGAGTGCCAGTTTTTGAAAGGAATGTTCTTAAACCGTGGATACCCTGTCTCTCTTAGAGGGGCTTATTAATGAAGTTGACACTAAAAGAATAAAGGGTTGTATAAACCACTACTTGACCAATCTAATGTAGGTAGGTCTACTATTGACAATGAACTAGTACACCAAAATTCCTTATTAAATCAGCAGAGAAATTTTTCTTTAAGTTTTATAACTCAATTTAATTTGAATTCAACAGGAATTTGGGCCATTATTTTAAAAAACTGGCCACTAGTTATTAATTCAGTTAATTTGATTGACAAGTTAGGTCAGCCCTATGTAATTTATAGGAGAAGTAATAACTTGAAAGAACTTTTACAGCATACTTCTAACACTTATGGTTATATAAGACCTAGTGGTTCATTTAAATGTGGTTGCTGCAACATGTGTAAAGTGATGAGAACTGGAAATTCCTTTATAGTTAGGAACAAAAGGTATAACATCAAGCAGAGGATCACTTGTGAATCAAAGTCAGTAGTTTACATCGCTTTGTGTAATTCCTGCCCTTCCTTTTATATAGGAAAAACCAATCGCAAACTAAAAGAGAGAGTATATCAGCATCTTTATGCTATAAAAAAAACTCTTTTAGAGAATGCCTTGGCAAAACATGTTAGTAGTAACCCTGACCACTCCTTTAGCTTTATGGGTATTGACCAAGTACCTTTAACTGATAGGGAGGCCCTTTTCAGACAGTTCTTGAGTGTGTCGAACTTTCATGGCAGTTGAATTTAGATGCATTTAGGCTAGATGGTCTCAATGAGAATTGTAATATTTCATGTGTCCTTAAGCTAAAGAGCTATTTTAGGTAATGCCTATATGCACATATTTTGTGGGTATATTGCATAATATTTACAATGTAAATAATACAAATGTATTAGTTAAGAATATTTTTATGAGGTTTTCATTACACAATATTTATTGCTAACTCAATGGAGTTTTTAGTACTATTCATGATTTTAGTTACTAATTTTTAATTAAGATAAATTAGTGCAGGAAGTGCAATTATTTGTCACTTCCTGTTAACTGAGTATTTGAACAGACCAGTTTAGCTGTTTTATTTGTCTTCTTCTGAGGAAGCTGTGACAGGGGTCACGGCGAAAACGTTGTCTTTTTGAAAAATAAAATACTTTTACGTTAAAGAAGAAACTTGGATTTTGTTTCCTGTGGTTAGTATTGACTATCTGGACATTAGGTTGCCTGTCTCTACACATTTTCACAAGTTTGTTTGCTCGTTTTTTGACTGTTTGTTGAGTCTGCTACTGTAATTATTGGATCCTCTACAGACATATTTGTTGCTCTTCTTTACTATTCATAGCCTTTGCCTTACCCTCTTTCAGTCTCCACACTGCACGCACTATCTCAGCCTCAACTTCTCTCTTCCATCACTACTCCTTCCTCCCCACTCACCTCTCTCACTCACCCACACTCATCCTCTCTTTCCCTCTACATCCTCCATACTGTAATACTTTATCTACAGTGTCTAATATTAATGCTACTTCTCCCTCTGCTGTTTATTCCGCACATGGTATTTTCTCCCTCCTGCCCAGGAAACCAACTGACCGGAGCAAACCCTGAAATCAGATGGACCTACTCTTCCCCAGGGAAAAGCTCGTCTCTTCATTTTAAATATACATGTAATCTGCTGTGGGATTTTTGCTAATGATTAATGTCCTATTGTAAGTAGACTTAAGTAGCTATAAGTCTAGATAAAAGCAGAGCCCACGACAGCATGCACACTCGCAGGGATAACACCCTTCTCCCGAACTGCTGCATTTCCATATTTACACCAGTAGGTGGCAGAAAAGTTCCATTAATCCCTACCTTATTCCTGATCCCACGCCAACTTAGTACATCCTGCTGCCTGCTACATTTACAGTGCCCCTAGCCACATCCAAATTTCCCTCATCTGAAGAACTCAGACTCTGTTAGAATTTCATTACTTTATATCCTCTTTCTGCTCTTCACCTTACTATATTCATGATCAAACAGCTGCCTCCATTGACTAGTAGTGTCCTTCACTCACCTCCTCTCACTGATACTTTTTCGGTTCTCACCTCTGCAGGGCCTCTTGCCCGCTTCACTCCCCACCCCCCCCCCCC